>NC_081559.1:132640484-132846805 GCF_022355385.1 Mustela nigripes
AAAAAAAAAATAAAAAAAAAATACATTGTCACGAGAATGAAAAGATAATTCACAGAATGGGAAAAAAATGGTTGCAAAGCATATATCTGATAAGGGGTGGATATCCAGAATATATGGAGAACTCCTAAACTCAACAGTGAAAAAACCAAGCAACTCATTGCAAAAATGGGCAAAGGACATTAACTGACATTTCTCCAAAGAAAATACACAAGCTGCCAATAATCACATGAAAAAGATGCTCAATCTAACTAGCTATTCAGAAAATGCAAATCAAAGCTGTAATGAGATATTCACACCCATTAGGATGGCTAATACAAAACAACAGAGGCACCTGGGTGGCTCAGATGGTTAAGCATCTGCCTTCAGCTCAGGTCATGATCCCAGGGTCATGGGTTGGAGTCCCTCACTGGGCACCCTGCTCAGCAGGAAGCTTGCTTCTCCCTCTCCCACTCCTCCTGATTGTGCTTTCTCTCTCTCTCTGTCAAATAAATAAAATTAAAAACAAAAACAAAATAACAAACATTGGTAAGGATATGGGGAAATTGGAACCCTTGTATCATTCCTGGTGCATTGCTCCTGAGAATGTAAAATAGTGCAGCCACTGGAGAAAACAATATGGGGGTTCCTCAAAAAAGTCAAACAGAATTACCCTGTGATCCAGCAATTCCACTTCAGGGTATTTACCCCCCCAAAATTGAAAACAGAGACTCAAACACTTATACACCAATGTTCATGGCATTATTCATGATAGCCAAAAGGTAGAAACAACCCAAATCCATCTATGGATGAACGAACAGACAAAATGTGGTATATAAAAGCAACTGTTGACAATGCATGCCTCTAGAAAGTGAAACTTGGGGCTTGTGGGGAAAGTGGTATTTTAATTTTTTATTGTGTACCATTCTCTACTGTTCGGATTTTTACTGTGCGTATGCAATTTTATAATTAAGCTTAAAAAATAATTATCAAAATAGTACATTTTTGCTTCCAACTGCGTAAATAGACCATTTCTAAAATCTGTCCCTTCAGCTCATCATCACTCCTTCCTTCACCCTTAACCTGCATTATGAAAAGTGTTGGGTATTCTCCAGCTATGAGCACATCCCTGGGGGTTGCTGGTCTCCAAGTAGTGAACTGAGTTAATGTTGCCAGTTTGCAGATACAACTAAAACCACTTCAAGGGAAAAGAGTTATGGTTTAAATCTGATATAGCAATTTACCAAAAGTAACTTTTTAAAAAAGAGCCACTGATTTGAAAGTATAACCGGGATTACCTTAGAAAGTTTACATTTTGTAGATGGACATATGTGTGGATTCAGGGAATATAGGATATTATTTTCTCTTAAGCTGTCAGAATCTATAGTCTGTACTTTACACATGTAAATCTCATTAGTAAATTAATACATTTGCCCTTCAGTCCTTTTTCATATTAGTGAATGATCTGGAGAACCTCCTAGTTCCCCTAGATGTTTGCAGCAGAAAATGAAGTTGGAACTGGAAGGAAGTTGGCTGTAATAACCACATGCTTGTGCTCTCCCTTCCTCGATAGTAAGCATGTCAAAATAGAGTTAATGCAAGAGAAATGTAAATGACCCTAGTCATAAATGCATGACTTTTATATATAAGATCCTTTTACCTCAGGCAAGATTATTTTTAAACATAATATTGACATTGAGATAATCATAGCATTTATACCTCTTGTCAAGGTTAAAGTTCCAAATCTGTGAAAAATACATTAAATTGTCAGAAAATAAGGCACTGATCTGAATGAAAGTTGATTCTTAAACACTTGGAAGTACATGAACTTTACTGAGATAATTTTGGTGAAAATTACCTAAATTACTTATGATTTCTGCCCGGATCTAAAATAATGAGTGGCTTTAATTGTCAATGTGAGACACTGGGGTTTTCATTTTCTGCTGAAAAATTTAACTTTCATGTAAAGAGTAAGCCTTGCAAACAACTACTTAAATCCTTTGACAAATTCTAAATGTAATGGAATGTTATTGGAATTATTCAAGATGACCAATGGGACTTGAGGGAAAGTCCGACAGGAGACTTCAGGGAAAGTTTTCTTCTTTGATGGAAAGACACAAATGGGAAGAAATACTCCTCTTCCCCTAGATATCATCTGTGAAAGAATTCTTGGCATTGCTGCAGCCATCTTGTTAAATGAGGGAAGCTTGCTAGAAATGGCGAAGTAGAAAGGAGAAAAAAATCAGGCAACTTGAAGACATCAAATAGTCACTAAATTAACAAGCCAGGGTTGGGGGGCACTCCAGTTCAGGCTTCTTGTTTTGTGAAATAATACACTTTTCTTACCGTTTAAAGAAATTATTTAAGAACGATTACATAGAGAGTTGTGAATGTGAAGGTAATTGAAAAATTCAAACTAAGGTTAAATTATGTTGTTATTCGTACCTTAGTAATGATTTAATGCAAATGATAATTAATAACCCATAAATTTAAACATAGCATAGATTCTGAATGTTTCTTCAACAGTGTTTCGTGCATACGCACGAGAGTTTCTCTATGTATGCTTGTATTCTGGTAAACAAGATCTAAGAAAAAACAAAACACCTAAGCCTGATTTGTAGCCGTTGCAGCTTTCTGTGGTGTCAATATTCCCATCAAGGCTGATTTCAAGATGCTAACTATTTAGCAACAGGTTTATGTAATACCTGAATACTTGAATAATTAACAGCTGGTTCTCACAGGATACTATTCCCAAGAAGCTAAATTGGTGGGTTGAAGGAATGAAGGAGGAATACATCTTGATACTTAATATAGTCACATTGGTTTTCAAAGGATAGTACCATATCCCTGTCAAAACTTTTTTCAGAATTTAAACTTTTTTGCCAATCTGATAAATCTGGAATGGTATTTATTGTTATTTTAATTTGCATTTGCTGTGAGGTTGAAGAGATAACTTTATATATATTTTGTTTTTTCCTTAATTTTTTGTATGTTTTTTAATCATTTGGGTTTTCACTTCTGTTAAGCCCTAGCCTTCATCCAGTTGTTTATTGGAGTATTTGTAACTTTTAAAATTGACATATGGGATTTCTTTATATATTCTGGATACTAATCTTTTGTCAATTAACAGTTACCTGCATGGCAAATAACTTTTCCCAGTCCTTATCATTATATTTATGGTGTTTTATGAGGTTTGGAAGTCTGTATTCTTCTCTCTGCTTACCAGCAGCTCCCTAACACCAAACACCTCTGCATTCCTATGGAGAATTTCTGGCTATCTTGAAATCCAAATTCTTTAATGTGCCTTTGAAGGCTCTTCTTGATTTGCAAATTGGGAATGATAATACTCATTCCTATGATTTTTATGAGATGAAATAAGAACATATGGGAAGTATTCATACCCCTTCCCTGTGCTCCACCTTTCCCTCCCTCCCACTTTCCTTTTTTCTTCTTTCCTCGCTCTTTCTTTCTTTTTTTTTTTTTTTAAGATTTTATTTATTTGACAGAGATCACAAGTAGGCAGAGAGGCAGGCAGAGAGAGAGAGGAAGGGAAGCAGGCTCCCCGCCCAGCAGAGAGCCCTGTGCGGGGCTTGATCCGAGGACCCTGGGCTGAAGGCAGAGGCTTTAACACACTGAGCCACCCAGGCGCGCTTGCTTGCTTGCTTGCTTGCTTGCTCTCCCTCCCTCCCTCTCTTCCTTCCTTAAAATTTTACTTATTTATTTGAGAGAAGGGAGAGCACGAATTGGGGGAGAGGAAGAGGAAGAAGCAGACACCCTGCCGAGAGGGAGCCTGCCCTGATGACCTGCCATCCCAGAACCTGGGATCATGATGAACTGAAGGCAGGCACTTAACTGAGCCACCCAGGTTCACCCCTCCCCCACCCCGAAAACAACATATTCTTGCTTTTCCCTATGCCTGGATTACTCTTCTTGTCCCTCGTTGCCGCCTTCCTCTTGTTGTTGTTGTTGTTGTTATTCTTCTTCTTCTTCTTCTTCTCCTTCTTCTTCAAGTAGAGCCATTGCAGCTTGAACTCATGAACCCAAGATCAAGATCTGAGCTGAGATCAAGAGTTGGGCACTTAACCAATTGAGTTACCCAGATGTCCCCCTTTTGCCTTCTCAGAAAAGTCTTCCTTTATCTCTTAAGACTGGGTCAGGTATGCATAGCAGACACTCTTGCTGTCTCTGTAGCCACCCCAGCTCTCTTCCCAGATAATTGAGACCCTGATTTTATTTGTGTTTTGTGCCTTGCCTTAGGGCTAAGCCAATCTGTTTGCTTATCTCCCCTGCCTCCTGTGGTAGATGCTGGAGAATGTGTCACTTGATAGCTATTTGCATTTCTGTATTTAAGAGGCTAAAAAGCTAAGTAGTATGTATTTTAAGACTCTCTTGCAGCTGACAGCTCTCTTGATTCTGACTGTGACTGCTCATCAAATGCATTGATATAAGACCTGAATTCTAAATCAAGTTATGTGATGAGAAAAGCAGGCCACAAGCCATCTAAGCCATCTAAGCTGACAGCACATGTCAGCTGCATGTATTTTGCTGACATACATGCAGCAAAAGCAGTGTGCTTCTAGAGTCAGCCACTGTAGGGGTAATTTCCTGTTTGGCTGGCAGAGTTCAGAACTTTTTTTTTTTTTTTTAAAGATTTTATTTATCAGAGGGAGAGAGGGGGAGAGAGCGAGCACAGGCAGACAGAATGGCAGGCAGAGGCAGAGGGAGAAGCAGGCTCCCTGCTGAGCAAGGAGCCCGATGTGGGACTGGATCCCAGGATGCTGGGATCATGACCTGAGCCGAAGGCAGCTGCTTAACCAACTGAGCCACCCAGGCGTCCCAAGCCAGCAGAGTTCAGATCATTGCAGAAGTATCAGCTGCCTTGGCAGCCCAGGTCTGTGGAATGATTTTAGAAATTGTTCCTATGAATTAAGCCTGAGTTTGTTTCATCTCAATGACTCTGTAAGTCACTAATGCTCTAAAATATGTTTCTTTCTTTCCTTTTTTTTTTTTTTTTAAGATTTATTTATTTATTTGAGAGAGCAAGAGAGTGAGCAGGGGACAGGCAGAGGAGGGAGGGAGAGAATTCCAAGCAGACTCTGCTGAGGGCAGAGCTGGATGTGGGGCTGGATCCCAAGATCCTGAGATTGTGACCTGAGCCAAAACCAAGAGTTGGATACTTAATGGACTGAGCCACCCAAGCACCCCATTCTTAATCTTACTATTCATTTTTATTTTTTAGAGAGAGAGTGCACGTTTGTGCATGGGGGATGGGGCAGAGAGAGAGGGAGAAAGAATCCTAAGCGGGCTCTATGATCAGCATGGAGCCTGATGTGGACTGGCTCTCAAGACCGTGAGATGATGACCTGAGCTGAAAACTGACTGAGCTACCCAGTGTCCTGCATCTTTCTTTTTAAACTAGTTGGGTTCAACAGAACCCAGACTGATAACACCTTATACTTGGGGTGACCTTGTGTCTCAGTTCTGGCCAGTGAGAAATAAGTAGAAGGCTTGGCCCCTGGTGATGTTACAAAGCCACCTTACCAGTCCTGGACTGCCTACCTATGGATTTCTTTTACATGAGAGAATAAAGTCCCAATTTATTTAAGCCCCTGAGGTTGGATCTTTTTTATTAGCAGCTTAATGCAATTCCTAACTGATATAGTAAACAATGGACAGTGTGTACTGTAGTGGTAAAAAATATTAGCATAGTAATAATAGAGTATTATATTGTTAGTATAGTATTAAAAAACAGGCAGAGGACTTGAATAGACATTTTTCCAAAGAAGACATCTAAGTGGCAAATAGACACATGAAAAAATGCTCAACATCACTGAACAGCAGGGAAATTCAAATCAAAACCACAATATCACCTTACACTGGTCAGAATAGATAGAACCTAAAACACAAGAAATGTTGGTGAGAATGTGGAGAAAAAGGAACTCTCGTGCAGCATGGAAGGGAATGCAAATATGGGAGTTCCTCAAAAAATTAGAAATAATACCATATGATCCATTAATTCTACTACTGGGTATTTATCCAAGGAAAGTCCAAAAACCTGCACCCCATGTTTATTGCACCATTATTTACAATAGCCAAAATACGGAAGCAATGCAAGTGTCCCATCCACAGATGCATGGATAAAGAAGATGTGGTATATATTTACAATTGGGTATTACTCATCCATAAAAAAGAACAAGATCTTGCCCTTTGCAACCCCAGAGGGTATAGTGCTAAGTGAAATAAATCAGACAGAAAGACAAGTACCATATGACTTTAGTCATATGTAGCATTTAAGAAACAAAACAAATAACCAAAGGAAAAACAGACAAACAAACAAAAAACAGACTTGAATTCAGAGAACAAACAGGTGGTTGCCAGAGTGGAGGTGGGTGGGGGTTGAGTGAAATAGAGAAAGGGGATTAAGGGAACATTTAATGATGAACACTGAGAAATGTTTAAATTTGCTGAATCATTATGATGTATACCTGAAACTCATGTAACACTGTATTTTAGTTATACTTCAATAAAAAAACTATGAAAAAATGTTTGTGGACCAACTTATGATTTATGAATAAAGACACTGAAGCATGATATAGCAGTGTGTGTGTGTGTGTGTGTGTGTGTGTGTGTGTGTGTGTAATGGAAAGTGTAAAAGAAAAAGTGGTAGAGTATGGGCAATAATATAGAATAATATAGGTAGGGGGTTTCATAGGCAAAGTTAGAGTGTTAGAGACCTTTAGATAATAGAGAATCTTTAAAGGGATTTCAGCAGGTGTGTTACATCCTCAGGTTTGCATTTTTGATAGGTTACTTGGGTATGGCTGAAACTACAGGTAACACTGCATGTTAAATCTACAAATTGCAGGGTAAAAGATGAATACTTGGAGTAATTTTGTTTTGTTTTGTTTTTTTCTTCCCAAGATTTTATTTATTTATTTGACAGACAGAGATTACAAGTAGGCAGAGAGGCAGGCAGAGAGAGTGAGGGGAAGCAGGCTCCCCACTGAGCAGAGAGCCCGATGTGGGACTGGATCCCAGGACCCTAAGATCATGACCTGAGCCAAAGGCAGAGGCTTAACCCAAGGAGCTACCCAGGCACCCTTGGAGTAATTATTCTTACATTTGTGAATATAAGAGTATCTTTAGGGGAATCCTTTAATATACAGTTAATAAATCGGAGTGTATACACTTAAAATATTGAGAGATATCACCAAACTATATTTAAAAGGGCTTACACTCCAACAGTATGACAGTCCTCATTTCCTTATCCTCCCCAATAATGGGTATTTCAAATTTGTACCATTCTTCCCCCCCACCCACCCACCGCCACCTCTGCTCCATTTAATATTACCAGGGAGAGGGGAAGAAAGGCATGAGGATAAAAACTAGAGATTTATTTTAATCAAAAACATACATTCTTGGGGTGCCTGGGTGGCTCAGTTGGTTGGGTGTCTGCCTTTGGCTCAGATAATTATCCCAGAGTCCTAGGATTGAGTCCCTCATTGGACTCCCTTCTCAGTGGGGAGCCTGCTTCTCCCTCTCTCAGCCCCTCCACTCATGTGCTCTCTCTCTCTCTCTCTCTGAAATAAATAAGTAAACTCTTAAACAAACAAAACAAAACATTCTTAAGCATTAGGGCCTGGTTAAAATAAATTAACTCCAGTATGCCAGAAAAATTAATCATCACTTACCTTCTGAGTCCAGTTAACCATTTCCCACAGTTTATTGAGACATAATTGACATATAACATTGTCTAAGGTGTACAACATAATGGTTTGATATGTATGTGTTGTGAAATATCACAGTAAGTCCAGTTAACATCCAACTCACATATTTACAAGGTTTTTTTAATCTTTTTTTTAAAAGATTTTATTTATTTATTTGACAGACAGAGATCACAAGTAGGCAGAGAGGCAGGCAGAGAGAGAGAGAGAGGAAGGGAAGCGGGCTTCCTTTCGAGCAGAGAGCCCAATGTGAGGCTTGATCCCAGGACCCTGGGATCATGACCTGAGCTGAAGGCAGAGGCTTTAACCCACTGAACCACCCAGGCGCCCCACAATTTTTTTTTTCTTGTGATGAGAACTTTTAAGATCTACTTTCTTAGCACCTTTTAGTTATGTAATACACTTTTGTTAACTATAGTTATCACGCTGTCTTACATCCCCAGGACTTATTGGTCTTACAACGGGATAGTCTATATCATCCTGATAGGTGAAATATGTTGTTTCATTGCTTTTTAAATTTATATTTCTTAATCATATGTGAGTTTGTCTTTTTATAATGATATGGGCTGTTTTCTTGCTATGAACTTATATGATTTGCAGAAGTTTCTACTGAGTTGCTGGATTTTTTAACTTATGAGAGCTAATTTTATTTTTTTTAGATTTTATTTATCAACTTTTGTGAGAGAATGAGAAAGAGAGTGAGCGGGCAAACACATGATCACAAGCAGGGGGAGGGGCAGAGGGAGAAGCAGACTCCCAACTGAGCAAGGAGCCTGATCCAGGACCCTGGGATCATGACCTGAACCAAGGGCAGAAGGTTAAGGATTGAGCCACAGGCACCGAGAGGTGATTTTATATAAAGCAAATTACTACTATAACTATCTTATATGTTGTGTCCTCCTAGTATCCCCTCTACCCTGGTTTACTTTTTGTCTATTTGTCTTGTTTATGATTTTTCTTTTGTTTTATGAATCTATTTTTATATAGTCAAAATTACCCATCTTTTCCTTTATGGCTTTTTGGGGTTTATTTTGTTTTGTTTTATTTGTACATGTGTCATGCTTCACCCTGCCATCTTTAACCCTCCATCTAATTGAGCTAACCAGCCAGGGAAGACATTCTCTGGCTTCTCTGCTGTCTATATGCATTTCCTCAGTAATTATATTCTATCCACTTTATGAGCTGAGGGGAACAGGAGGAAAAGGCAAGGGAAATTTGTTGAAGGCAAACACTAAGCCAAATGCTTACTACAGTGAGAGACCTAAAGCAAAGAAGGGTTTTTCCAGCAGGATTGGGGGTAGGACACTGGAATTCCTGGACCATCCAGGCAAGCAGCCTAGAGCAGATAAGAAGCAGACTCTCCAAGCTTGAGTCTGAATCCTGGCTCTAGCTGGGCATCCCTGGGCAAGCTTCCCATACTCTCTGAATTTTCCTAATCCATTTGCAGAGGTCCATGAATGTCCTCCGTGTCATCACAGTCCCTTGTGGAGGTGTGTTCTAAACTATCAGGTCAAAAAAGCCCACACAACTGAACAATTATGTTGTAAATTATCAATGCAGATAGTTAATCTAAATGATTAAGTGGGTTAATGTCCACATGAGGACTTGAGTGTGAAGAAAATTATGTGGCTCTATGTCCTGTATTCAATGTCATCTTGTTCTGGAATACCTGCTCTGGAAGAGGAAAAATATCTGATAAGCAGGCAGTTAAATATTCAGTCAAGTAAAAGCTGACTCTATGGAGCTGTTTTCTCTGATCAGTGGGCTTCTTATCTGCCCTTTTCCCTCAGTCCCTGTCTTAGCTTCAAGGAGAAATTATGTATCTGAAGGAGGTAGAGGGAGAGACTGCAGGCTCCCATACCTTTCTGCCCTCTGGGTCTAGACCTCATGGACATAGTGTGCCTGCTATACTGGTGTCATGCTGGTGTTACTGCTGGGGCCCTGAGTTGGCTTACAGCCTTCCATTTTGAGGCCCCCTACTCTGCCATCTCCGGATTCCTGGCATCCTTGCTTCTGCACCTCCAGTATGCCAGCTGCCCTCCGGATCCTCGCTCAGCCAGTGCCTCTCACCACCTTCGGCATGTGTGAGGCTTTGGGTGCTCTTGTCCAGGGGCCTGTGGCCTCCCAGGCTTTGCCTAGAGAAGTGTGACAAGGCCAGCCTTTGTCACCATATCCTTGCTGCCCCATGTTTCCCAACTCTATCCACAGTGGATGGCAGTGGAAAATTATGTCTGCACAGCTGCCTTTCTTCCTGTCTGCCCCTTGGCCCGACTCTCCCCTCTATTACCATTTAGTGCAAAACTCTCTTTAGAGGCCTCCAATCTTGGCTGTTAATAACAGAGGGCAACTTTTGGAATTTCAGATTTTTATTTTGTCTTTCAACAAAGTTTGAAATTTAGGTCTATTATCTTACTAGGGATTCTGAGTCAGTTTTGTGACTTCAAAGGCGAGCAATGACTTTATTCTAGGAATCTCCCTTTAACCAGAGGTCCTTAATTCAGTGGATAGGGGAGGCTGCACACCACTAAATCAGTTTCATATTTAAAAATATATGTCCCCTGGGGCACCTGGGGGGCTCAATCGGTTAAGCATCTGCCTTCAGCTCAGGTCATGATCCCAGGGTCCTGGGATGGGAACCCCACATTGGGCTCTGCTCAGTGGGGAGTCTGTGTCTCCCTCTCACTCTCCCTCTGTGCTACCTCTCAAATAAATAAATAAATAAAATCTTTAAATACATATATACATGTGTATATGTATGATCCCTTCCTCTTGTTGGTAAACTACTTCATGCCCCAAGGAACTTTGTTCACACAGTTGTCCCCCAACTCACCTCTTGTTAGGAAGTGGGATTTAGGTTTTTATCTAGAATCTATTTCTTTTTCCACCTCTTCTGGCCTCCCCATTCCTCACTTCCTCAAGTTTGACTTAAGGGTGGATCTTGAGTAACCCGCTCTCTCACCTCTCACCATTTTTGCGGGAAGCTCTGCTTCCTTTCATCAAGGGAAGAGAGACCACTAATGTAATGAGCATGTATCCCTAGAGTGGCCATAAGTCTGGGTGCAGCTTGCATGGTTTGGGGGCAGGGGGAGAGAACAGCAGTTACTATTGGTGGACCATGGAGAAAGAGAAAAAAATTTCTGTCTTGAGTCCTGCCATTCCCATCACTACTACCAGTCTAGACATTGTCCAGCTTCTGGCATTGGCTGTCTGGCCAGAGAGGGAAATAGAACCACTAGGGTCTAGTCCTTCCTGATGTGGCTGCTCTTTGGACCATGCAGGCTGGGTGTGGCTCAGCACCAGCAGCTTTTTTTCTTGTTCTGGTCTTGTTCTGGTGTCAGCTCTGCTGAAGGCAGTCTCTCCAGTGTGTTCCAGAATAACACTCTCAGAGTCCGATTGCCTCCATGGTGGACCTGGTCTCCTCATTCTGAAAGGAGGATTTGGAAATAGCTTCCTACTTCCCACCTTTCTTCCTTCTCTTGACTCCCCTGTTTCTGCCATTGCACACCACCTTTTCCACTTCCTTATGGCCTACGTTTCAAGATAACTCCAATATAGGGGCATATAATCAGCAAGAAGTACAGACATGCCCCACACAAAGGAGAAACAAACTTGCACAGGCCTTTAAAAAAATACAGCATAATTAAAAAAAATACTGATCCACATGATATACACACCTACATAAAGCATTAAGATGCTTTCAAATAGCATACATTTAAGATTTTTAAATTGAGTGATTTCAGAACTTACTGGAAAATAAGAATGTTTAAAATCAATTGTTATTTAGACCTCACATTGACCATAAAGATGGAGACAAGTGATTTAAGTCCACCTCCAGAGCTCCCCATGGACATACTTTTTGGTTCTGAGAAGGCAGGAATGCATGAGTTTCTTCAGGAACATTCACAGGCACAGGAAATGACTATTGACATAATCTTTAAGCCTAATAGTTAAGATTATTCTTCAGTTTATAATTTAAAAGCTTCTGACAGCTGAATGCTATGATACAATTCATAATGAAAGAGTTTGAATGATTGAGGTATATTTCACTGAGCGGGTTTCTCTTATGAGTTGAAACTAAGACTTGTATAAACATAGGAAGGGAAACCCTTCCCGGGTTTATGTAGTTAGGCAAGAATACTTAATGTCCCACATTCCCAACTGTGCTGCAGTACCATTTGTGCTGTACTTAAAGTTTATAGAAGGCAAATCTATAGGATTTAAGGGGCATTTTTTTCCCAATAAACAATCTTATCCTGCTACCAGTATGTAACAGAAATACATATTAATTTCTTTGAGATATACAATTTGATATTTCCTTAGTGTTCCTTTTAAAAATGGGAATCTTATCTTTTGGATATTTTTAAAGTTACAAGAAGAACAAAAACAAGGGGCACCTGGGTGGCTCAGTGGGTTAGGCCGCTGCCTTCGGCTCAGGTCATGATCTCGGGGTCCTGGGGTCGAGTCCCGCATCGGGCTCTCTGCTTAGTGGGGAGCCTGCTTCCTCCTCTCTCTCTCTCTGCCTGCCTCTCTGCCTACTTGTGATCTCTCTCTGTCAAAAAAAAAAAAAAAAAATAAAAAAAAAAAAAAAAAAAGAACAAAAACAAAACTAAAAAAAAAACAAAAGTGGACCTTGGAGAAAGAGAACAATAGTACACTAACAGTTTTAAGTCATTTGGGAAACTGTAGATAATCACATCCTCCAGCAATGTTTTTTTTTGTTTTTTTTTGTTTTTTTCTTAATTTATTTATTTGTCAGAGAGAGAGAGAGAGGTCATAAGTGGGCAGAGAGGCAGGCAGAGAGAGAGAGAGAGAGAGGGAAGCAGGCTCTCTGCTGAACAGAGAGCCTAATGTGGGGCTTGATCCCAGGACCCTGAGATCCTGACCTGAGCCAAAGGCAGGGCTCAACTCACTGAGCCACCCAGGTGCCCCCTGCAATGTTTTAAAAAAAGAGAATTTGGGGTACCTGGGTGGTGCAGTGGGTTAAGTGTCTAACTCTTGGTTTCAGGTTCAGGTCATTATCCCAGGATCCTGGTACAGAGGCCTCTGTCGGGCTCTGCGCTCACTGGGAGTATGCTTGGGATTTTCTCTCTCTCCCTCTGACCCTCCCTTTTGCTCTTTCTGTCTCAAATAGATAAATCTTTAAAAAAAAAAGAAGAAGAAGAAGAAGAAAAGACAATTTCTTACCATATTAAAACAGAATCTGGGTGCCTGGGTGGCTGAGTGGGTTAGGCCTCTGCCTTTGGCTCAGGTCATGATCTCAGGATCCTAGGATCAAGCCCCTCATCGGGCTCTCTGTTCAGTGGGGAGGTGGGGAGTCTGCTTCCTCCCTGCCCCCTGTCTACCTCTCTGCCTACTTGTGATCTTTCTCTGTCAAATAAATAAATAAAAATAAAATCTTTAAAAAAATAAAACAGAATCTGCCAATGCTTGAAGAATCCAAGTTCATATCTTTTCAAATAAAAAACATGATTGATATAATCTGCAATAACCTATACTTGGTTAAGAAAGCATTTGGATTAAGCCATTCTGTCAAAGTAAGATATCTACTATATAAATTTGGATCAGAAATAATCTGTTTGATTTATAATTTCTTCTCCCTACCAGCTAAGAATACAGTTTTATGTGAAGCCAACAAGCAACTTGTCTTATAATTACACCAAGTACAATTCATGTGTTGATTTTTAAGGGAATAATGTAAGCCATGGCAGAAATGTTTTGTCTATATTGGCTTCTTTCCTCAGAATGGCACTATGATACCCCAAGGCTTAAATAAAAATATTAAATGATGTGCTGGAAAAAATATATATAGAACTACCTCGCTCCACTGAGAGAGAGAGAGAGAGAGAGATATCTTACTAGAGTCTGAATACTTTCTCTTTTCTTGATAATAACTGGTTAGTTGCTTTCATGAATATTAAATGAGGACCTGTGAGAGAAAGAGAAATTATTGAATAATTTAACCTAAAATACAATTTCAACTAAAATAATGACTGGGTATTTCAGTAAGTTCAATTAGCATTTATTTTCTTTTTGCACAATTTCTTCTAAGTTTATATAAAGTCTCCATGAATAGATAAGAAAACCACTGTTTTGGATATCTATAACTGCAGATTAAAGTAGTTGAGCCGAATAAGGCTTATAAAAATGCAAAACCAATCTTTATTACCACGTAATGTGTGAATAGATTTCCCCACCCTTACTCTATATCCTAAACACCCTCTTCTATTGCAGGACTTTTATTTTCCACATAATCCCTTCCTTATTAAGTTTTAATTTGTAAAACAGACATATATATCTATATAGATATGTATATCTATACATATATCTATACAATATATATATGTCTGTTTTACAAATTAAAACATGAGATATGTATATCTATACATATATCTATACAATATATATATACTATATATATATAATGTATATATATACAATATATATATAGATATATGTCTGTTTTACAAATTAAAACTTAATATATATACTTAATATATATAATATACACTTAATATATATACCTTTAATATAATTATTGATGCATAATCTACATATAATAAACTGCACTGTATTTTTAAAATCAGAAAAGGAAACAATATTTTTAAAGTCTGTTGGAATCGGTTATACTTCTAAAAAGGCACTTCCCTATCTAAAATTTTCACTATAGAAGAATTTAAATGTGTGTCATATTGCTAAGAGCAGAATGAAATGACAGATATTTAAGATTTCCCTTGCAGATTATGGGACAATACTGTGACCCAAATATACCACCCCTCCCCAGTCCTAATATATACTCTGTTAAGGGGAACACCGTGAAGAAGCTAATGCCAAATAGTTATCCATCTTCTAGAAAGATTTCAGATGTACCTTAAGTACCTGAAGTATTTGTAAAATATCCCGAGACAGATGCAAATTTAACAGACTAAATTAATTTTCAAATTAAAGCTTTATTTTAGTAATACCTTTATCCTGAACGTGCACCGTTAATTTAAACAGCATGCTCCTTTGAACCTTTGGGTGAAAATATGCAATTTCTCCCTTGAGATTTTAAAAGCTACCAAAAACTGTTAACATATTTAGCAATTTAATGAGATATTATGGAAAGCTATGACAGAAATATACTTCTTTGGCATTAAGACATTTCTTTTCTGTAAGTGGACAAGAAGAAATAAAAAGTAACACTGTCAAAGGCAAAGCTTAACTCTTCAACAGGATGATTTAGGGAAGTCTGGCAATTCAACAGAAGTCATAATTTCCCCCCAATTAAATTCTTTAACAATGTAGCCAAATAGATTACTACTAGCAAGAAAACCATTTCTGAAACTATTGCTATCTATCAAATGTAGTATTTAGAGTTCAGTTTCAGGTAATTTTAAAGAACTTTGATTTCATGCCTTAAGATAAAAGATTAGTCATAGCACTCTTTATGGCAATTACTTATAATAGTGAATGGCTGGATTCATACCTCATTTTCCATTATATTCCTTTCAATGGTATATGAGTGGGTAAATATATTTACAAATATTTAAATATACAAACATTTTTGCTACATATTAATATGTAGAAAATTTTTCATTATATGCCTTCTTTTTTTAAAGACATGCTTTGGTCACATTACTAGGAGTATTCACATTAAAATCATAAAAATTACAGGCTATCAGATATGAGCCAAAATATGATCATGTTCAGCTGAATCAACTGAGTGATGGTTTTTGCCTTCCACTGGTCTTTTACCTCATTTCACTGTCAAAAGCTGAAAAAACACTGCAGTGAGGAGAAAAATAAAATGATGGTTCAACAGCTGTATTAATCAGTTCAACCCAGTCCATTAATATATTTTCCTATTTGCTAATCTTGATCAAGTTCAGCTTCTTTAACCTTAGGTCATTGAGAATTAAATGAACTTTACAGTTGGAAAGAATAGTAAAGACTGAGGAGAAAGAGAAGAAAGGGAGTTAAAGATATGACAAGAGACCTGTTTTGAGATTCAGAGTGGTCCCTGACAGACATTTCTGCTTCATGGCTCTGACCCCCAGACTCCTGTTGAAAACAAAAACAGGCGCAATCAGGCCAAAAAGCTGCTCCCTGGACACCTGGTGTGCAGTGTTGGGGGAGAGGCCCACAGTAGAGGACCTTCCTGATTGTACGTTCACATCGGGGCAGATTCAGGGGGGATACGCTGTGGCCTGATTGAGCTCAGGGTAGTCACTGGGTGTCCTCAGACCCCCTCAAGGAGCAGATCAGGGCCAGAATTCCCAAATCAGACAGGTTTTCTCCTGTTTCATAATGGCCAAGTAGGTAGATTGTGAACAGCAACTGACGGGGGAGAAGGAGGATTGGCAAAGCTGAGATCATGACCATGAGGGGTTGACTCTCTGGAAGGGGCAGCAGCTGCCCCTGCTCATCTAGTCAGGACCTGAAAGAGGTGGCGGGGATATGGAGGACCCAAGGAAGAGAATGAGGAGCACTGTTGCTCAGTGACACTCATCTGCTCTTCACACCAGGCTGCAGGGATTCCCAAAGCCTTCCAAAAATTGGAAACACAATACACTATTTCATAGTCATCCAGGAAGGTGGCCAAACCCTGTCTAATACAGCAAACTCTTCCAGTACTCCAAACAGGTTTTCTAAGAGGGAACAATAACTAGTTGTAGAAGTATTGCAACTTCACAATACCTCAACAATCTTCTCAAACATCTTTAGCTGAAACTGAATAAATGATCTCACACCTTCCAATAGAAATGGCTTCTCAGACCAACTTAAGCACAGACTGGTTTTCACAAAAATGGAATATTGGTGTCTTTTTATTTTTAGCTGTCAAGACTATTGATAGCTATCAGCTTTTCAGGGTGTAATAGATACCCTATAGAAAATGTGTATATTCTTTGGATATATATATATATATACACGATTCTTTGATTTTTGTATCTTTCTGTTTTCCAATAGTTTTTCTTGCACTATACAGTAATGAATATCTCTCACAATGGGTAGATAAGCTGTGTTTTACGCAAAACTGATGATTTCCTTCCACATTTATTTAGATTAGACAGATAAACCGGAACATACCACTATGGATTCACATGTAAACTTTCAGGCACGATGTTCGTTATGTCTGATGTAATAAATACAGAATGATTTCCTACTGTTTAAAAACAATGGATGCCACTTTCTATCAGCACCCATCAGGGAAAAGCCTAAGGCTGTGAGTCTGTTGTAGTACTGCCACGATTTGCTTTTTCTCCAGATCCAGAATGCTTCAGAAACTGACCAGTAGCACCAATGTATAATCTTGATCGCATGGGCCATTTCTGAAAAAGAATATTTAAGCAAGAATCCAAAAGTTAGTATCTGAAACAGCTATGTCTTTACTAGTAATATTAAAAATTCCAAATGCCTCAAAGCAAATGCAGTATCATGAAGCTAGCAACAATTGTAATTGTGAAGTCTAAGGAACAACATAAGAAATGTTTGTTAATGCTAACAATAAAAGTAAAAATGTACCAAGACTTTGATTATAACTGTATAAAATAATATGGATGCATATGGACAAGAACTTCAAGAAATCATAGAGAATGAATATAGTTAAGTGAAACAAAATAATCTATCAACAGTATTTTAATTTAAAACTAAATATAGGGCGCCTGGGTGGCACAGTGGGTTAAGCCGCTGCCTTCGTCTCAGGTCATGATCTCAGGGTCCTGGGATAGAGGCCCGCATCAGGCTCTCTGCTCTGCAGGGAGCCTGCTTCCTCCTCTCTCTCTCTCTCTGCCTGCCTCTCTGCCTGCTTGTGATCTCTCTCTGTCAAATAAATAAATAAAATCTTTAAAAAAAAAAAAAAACAACTAAATATCAAATAAAATTGAGCCAAAATAAGATCCCTGGCTTTAAAGATATTTTGAGAAGTTATACATGGTAAATGTATGTTCCCACTTATCATAGAACTACAATGAGAAGTGAGTAATTCAACTATCTACACATTTTATCTAGGGGCGCCTGGTGGTTCAGTTGATTAAGCAACCAACTCTTGGTTTCTGCTCAGGTCATGATCTCAGGGTCCTGGGAATGAGTTCCATGTTGGGCTCTGTGCCCCTCCCCCGTGCTGTCTCTCAAATAAGTAAATAAAAATCTTGAAAAAAATTTTTATCTAGCAAAAGTAGTATCTCGAAGTTGCAAATGTTATAATGTTTGGTGTTACCTAGATAAAACATCCAAAATAAATGTTTGGAGGTAAGCGGCATCATACAGCATTAACCTTTCTGTAATTATCATATTTGTATTCTGATTATGAATGTTCTAATTTCACTCTAAAAAATGGATAACCTTTCAAAAATAATATAACTTGTTACCAAATAGACATGGTGATGAAGAAACATATTACATAAGTAGTACTTTCAGATAATTTATTTTGAGGGGGGTTGTCTGATAGTTCCAAGGTCTGTGAAATACTAGTCAGAGAAATGCACTTTTACACAAAGAGAAGTCTTTAGACTAATAAAGTGCAACTCCCAAAGGTCCATTAGGTCCCACATTCTCCAGAGAGTAAATGCTGCAGCGAGTGGCAAGCTGTTTTTATCACTAGACATTCACAGGCCCACTGCTGGTTACACAGCACAATGAAATGTTCTGAAATGCCCGACAGGTAACCTGCAGTGCTCAATAGAGATACAATTATTAACAAGGTAAAGACCCTAAGAACTTCAGATTCTTAACTCAAGCATCATATTAAAATTATGAGGGGAACTTTAAAAAATACTGATGGCCATGTCACACACCAGACCAATTAAATTGGAATGGACCTCCTTTTGCAGAAGTTGAGTATAAGGTAGAATCAGATTGTACTTCTTCTTTTTTTTTTTTTTTTTTTTAAAGATTTCATTTATGGGCGCCTGGGTGGCTCAGTGGGTTGAGCCGCTGCCTTCGGCTGGGGTCATGATCGCAGAGTCCTGCGATCGAGTCCCGCATCGGGCTCTCTGCTCGGCGGAGAGCCTGCTTCCCTCTCTCTCTCTCTGCCTGCCTCTCCATCTACTTGTGATTTCTCTCTGTCAAATAAATAAATAAAATCTTAAAAAAAAATAAAGATTTCATTTATTTATTTGACAGAGAGAGATCACAAGTAGGCAGAGAGGCAGGCAGAGAGAGAGAGGAGGAAGCAGGCTCCCTGCCGAGCAGAGAGCCCGATGCGGGGACTCGATCCCAGGACCCCGAGACCATGACCTGAGCCGAAGGCAGCGGCTTAACCCACTGAGCCACCCAGGCTCCCCCAGATTGTACTTCTGAGTACAGCATTACACCTAAACTGGCATTCCAGATGTAAAATGTAGCATTAAGGGATAATAAGTAGGCATGTGATACCATCCAGGAAACTTCTGTTCCTAGCCACCAACAAGAGTCCCAGTTTTATGCCTCCAGATATAAGAAGTAAATTTGCTCTCATGCAGTTCAGGTCTATTTTAGAGTCCTAAATTCTGACTGGAAATCTATACTTTAAACACAGATAAAGTATAAAATTTGTGTTGCTTAGAATTTGAAATGACCTACTTCTGTATAATCTTCCTACAAATAACTTTGTACTTTATATTTGATGTAGTAATAACACTGACACTGAGCTACTTCTTTTTGCATCCCGTTCAGGTTTTTGTTTTTTTTTTTTTTAATCACAGATGTGCATTCTTTTATATTTTGGGGGTATCACTGGTCCTGTCCTTGGGTTCTTGCCATGGGCTGATAACCTCAGGGGTTTTAGAAACTGGTCTGGGGTTTTTCTGATCTATCAGGAGCTGACATTGTTAGGTCAGATTCGAGTCTTGCATTATACTGAAGAACGTTGTGCTATAATGCTATGGACTGAATGTTTGTGTTGTGCCCCCCGCACCCCAACCAAATACATATGCTGATGCTCTAACTCCCAACGTGATGGTATTTGTTCAAGTAATTCTGGTTACATGAGTTTAAAAGGGTGGGTTCCTCATGATGGATGGATTAGTGGTCTTTTTTTTTTTTTTAAGATTTTACTTATTTATTTGAGAGAGAGATTGAGAGAAGATGAATTTTGGGAGGGGCAGAGGAAGAAGCCAACTCTCTGCAGAGCAGGGAACCTGACAACCTGGTCAAGAACCCTGGGATCATGAACTGAGTGGAAGACAGTTGCTTAATCAACTGAGCCACCCAGGCACCCAGATTAGTGGTCTTTTAAGAAGAGAAAGCTTCTTTTTCCTGAGAAAGAGGGAGGCTGACCAACTGCAAGATAGGCAGAGAACTCTCACCAGGAATTGAGTTGGCTAGCACCTTAATCCTAGACTTTCCAGACTCCAGAATTGTGAGAGAACAAATTTCTGTTCTTTAAGCCTTCCGGTCTATGGTATTTTGTTATTGCAGCCCAAGTGGACTGATACTTGTAGTTAATAGTATGGGCTAACTAAAATAATTTCAAGTGCAGAATTTTTAGCATATTATAAACCTGTACTACTGTCTTTTAAATTCCTGCCTCATATTCATGAGCATAAAAATCTCATGCTTAAACTTTGGGTATAATTTGAATATTCCATATGCATTAAATATATTTAAAAGCAAATAAAATAAACATTCTACTGAATGCTCTCTGGTATTTCTGATATGTGCTACCTGGGTACTGCTGTACTGAGAATTACTTGAAATCATACAACCGAGTGTAGAGACAAATGAAGGCATCTGTGTTCCTTGGCGGGACATAAGTAATTAATGAAGCAATCTTAAAAATGTATACTTGGATTTTTGGGGTGCCTAGCTGGCTCAATGGGAGGTGTGCATGACTCCTGATCTAACAGTCATGAGTTTAAGCCCCACATTGGGTGTAGAGATTACTAAAAAATAAAATAAATTTTTAAAAATGTGTATATGAATTTTTGCCTCATTTTTCATGAACTTAATAATAAAACTTGGGGCTCCTGGGTGGCTCAGTGGGTTAAGCCTCTGCCTTCAGCTCAGGTCATGGTCTCAGGGTCCTGGGATCGAGCCCCGCTTCATGAGCCCTGCATCGAGTCAGGCTCTCTACTCAGTAGGGAGCCTGCTTCCCCTTTCTCTCCGCCTGCCTCTCTGCCTATTTGTGCTCTCTCTCTGTGTCAAATAAATACATAAAATCTTTAAAAAAGAATCCAAAACTTTAAGAACTTTGTACTTCGAGGGGCGCCTGGGTGGCTCAGTGGGTTAAAGCCTCTGCCTTCAGCTCAGGTCATGATCCCAGGGTCCTGGGATCAAGCCCCATAGGGCTCTCTGCTCAGTGGGGAGCCTGCTTCCCTTCTCTCTCTGCCTGCCTCTCTGCCTACTTGTGATCTCTGTCTGTCAAATAAATAAATAAAACCTTTAAAAAAAATAAAAAGAACTTTGTACTTTGATTTTCCAAAAGGCTTCTAATGATTTTATTCAACTTAATTTAATGTACACATTAGTTTTAAGAGTCAGAAATAAAATGTAAGTAAAATGTTGGTTAGGCTGCATGTCAGTTCCATGCCAAAAAAGCCAGTGGACTGTTTTACATATCGCCTTTCAGTGGAATGTCTTAACATTGTGTAGATTAACACAGTCCTGATCTCTATTTTACCTAATAAAATTTATTTAAAACCATGTTATTTCATGTTGCTTAGAACAATCTAGCAAACTCACAGGATTAACCAAACTGAACCTGAAAATCTTAACAAATGCACTCTTGGATTCTGGTGTTAAATGACCCCAAAATAAACTTTGTATTTATTTTAAAAATTATTGTATATGTATATTATCAACAGTGAATCTCCAAGGTTAATGCAATTAATAAAGTCATCTGTGCTTTCCTCCCAATATAAGAATCTGAAATATATTCCTATTCTCTTGAAGGATCACTGCCCTTTGGTACTCTGATGCTAATCAAATCGCTTACATCCCAGAGGGATGAAAACTGCTGTTTTAGGCTATGCCCCAGGATCCCAGTCACGTAAACCTTTCAGCTTCATTTTAGGTACTCTTAATGTAAATTCCCCAAAATGCTAAATCCCAATACAGATAATAAGGACTGATGACTCAATGTTATGGCCTTGAAATATTTGTGAACAGATCTTTAATCATCAAAGACATAGTAATACTATGTTGTAAGGCAGAAAAAATAAAGTCATCTCAGAACACTTTTTAACTATGGGTTACGACACCCTTAGTTAACTAAAAATTAGTACGATCAGAATATTTTTATTTCTTTTGCATTAGATTAATCAAAGATAGACCTAATACTTAAGCATTTGGTAATATCCATAAAATAATGTGTTACAGGTGGTTTCAATTAACGTGTATGAAATCTCTTTCCTCCAAACATCCAAAAGCACATGGTTATAGCTCACTTATGGTACACAGAACATTATCCCTCACAGTACCGTTATTTTATTTTTGTCTTTGTCTCTATTATACATTCATTTAGGGCAGGGATTGAGTCTTACTCTTAATTGTATCCACCCTCCTGTGCTTTGCACACAATAGTTGCTCAGTTAATGATTTTAAAACAGACTAGTCACTTGTTCAACCATCATCAATTTCATTTTAAAGAGGAAATCCTTGGCCTTGTTTCATTATCCCTAGAATTGTCTTTTAAAATCAAAACAACTGATTTGAGGACAAATGAAATTTGATTTTTCTTAAGAGTTATAAAACTACAAAAACATTTGGTGCCTGAATCAAATACAGAAACCAAAAAACTCCTGTTAAGCTTACTGTTAGGAGAAAATTATTAACAATATTTATTCAAAAAGATACTATAAGAAACAAAGGTGAAAAAAATTTGATTTCTTATCTGAATTGTATCTCCCAGAGAGGCATTTAATAGATGCATTATGTAGTAAAGTCTATTTAATGTTAAACTTTTTTTACAATATATGGGAAATGTCAAGTTAAAAGAAATCTAATATTAATGATATACCTGAATATCAATGTAATGCAGACTATAGAGCAAAACCCCTAATAATGAATGACTTTTCAGGGGAGATTATATTATACAGCACATGAATATAATGAGGTCTATCATAATTATAAACATGATATTTCAAATTTCTATATTCAAAATAGTTTGAGTCTATCATCATACTGATTATATTTGCAAAATAAACTGTTAAACATCACCACATAATTTTAATTTCAGTTAATATTAGAGAGTGTGCTTTACTACATTTCAATGATGGTTATTCAATAATTTATGGAACATGGATATGCTTAAGGCTAAGTCCTAATTTTGTATTTGTGTGTGTGGCAAAATATTTCAGAATGGTAGAAACAAAAATTTGAAAATTTAGATTTAGAAAATATAGGAAAGATAATGCATTTTGAACAGAAGGCCAGATGAATGCTGGATTTTGAAACCATCGAATCTAGGACAATGCAGAGCCTAAGCACTGCAATATAGATAATAAATCATAACTGTATACACCATGCTAAATGAAAACCCTGACCATTTTACCTACATGTAATGTAAAAAATTTCTACAAAATGGATTCTAGGGGCTAATTTTGCACATTACAGAATTTTAATATAGTTTTGAATCAGGTTAACATACCCCAATCTATTGTGAAACTTACATAAATATAGTTTTTCTAACATTCTAGGTAACTGCCTAATCCATGATAATTAACCTTTATTAAAACGGACTGAAAATTTACTCCACAGGATGGCAGAACGGTCTCACTTTGTTCTTACCAGTTTTACAAAAAAAATCTCAACATCGTTTCCTGGATTATTTAAGGGGCGATAATTCCATCACTCCCTGTAATTCGTGAAACTTTTCAACCATCTGATAAAAACCACGACTGAAATGTAATTATGTAAATTAAAACTCTCAAAGGCTCATAAATGTAAATCTGATAATAAAAATCCCCAGAACTTGCCAAATACTCCACCAGACATTCCCAAGAAACTTCTCACTTAGGAAAGGATGCATCCTGTAAGTGGAATAAGACACCCCTACGACCCAAGCCACTTTGGGTTTAAATCCACTACCTGTGAACAGTTATAGAGCAGCATTTTGCAGTGAGGACCTGGTTACCGGTGCCTTTGCGGGCCAAGGTCACTCTCTGGATCTGCTTCCCGTCTCACCCCGCTTCGCGGCGTCTGCCTGGGACAGAGGGCTATAAGCGCTCTGGCCAACGCGGACAGAGGGTTAATGAGCCCCACTCCCTGGCCCAGCGCAGGCCGCAGTGCCTGCCTACCTTGACAGGGTGGAGGTAGCCGTCGCCGCGCAGGGCGCCCAGCCCAGCATCCGCAGGCGCCTCGGCGTCGTCCTGCAGGCTTCGGGTGAGATGAGCAATGTAGGTAGTGGCCAGCAGCAGCACGTCCAGCTTGGACAGCTTGGTGTCCGGCGGCACCGACGGCAGCGTGCGCTGCAGCTCCAGGAAGGCGTGCCGCAGGGTCTGCACTCGGCTTCGCTCCCGCGCGGCGTTCGCCGCAGCCGGCCTCCCGCCCCCCGGGCGGGCGCTGCCTCCCGGGCCCGCGGGTCCTGGCCCAGCCCTGCCCGGGCTCGAGTCGCGGGTGGCGGCCACCGGGAGCGCAGTCTCGTTGCTAGCGATCCGGGAGCTGCTCGCCGGGCCGTCGCGGTCCATGGCGGCTTCCCGCGCTGCGTGCCCTGCAAAGGACCCAAGGCGCGGTGAGGACCGGCGCGGATCCGGGCTTAACCAGGGGGAACCGAGGCCTCCCGCTCCAACTGCACGCGGGGCCGGACCATCGACGTGGCTCGGGGCGTTCTCAGAGATGAGGTCGTTTTGTCTGGGGCGTGTTTACCTCCCGTCGCCTTGGGAGAGTTGTGGGGCCTGACAGTTCCTGGGCTTAGAAGGCTCTGGGGGGCATGGTGCTGGCTTTACTTTTCACGGAGAAATAGAAGTGAAAGGGCTACTCTACCGAGGAAGGGAGATCTCCGAAGCACAGCTCCGGTTCGGAATTTGTTGGCACTTCTGAACCAGTATGCTTCAGTCCCAAAGAGAGATGGGCAGGTCATTCTCTCCGGGCGCAGCGGGAACCCCTGGCCTCGCCAGGGTCCTCAGTGCCCACGCGGGCAGCCCTCGCACCATTCGTTCCCGAGGCCAGTGATCCCGGGGGTGACGGCGGGAGCTCATTCTAGTTTCTGCAGGAGGAAAGGGCATCCCTGACCTCACCTTGGACTAAGGCACCCGCTGTCCTAACGAACCTGGGGACCAAGCGACGCAGCTGGGGTCGGACCGAGGTCCTCACCTTTCCTGGAGCGGCGGTGCAGGGCTCCGCTCCGCTGCACTAGCGGGCCAAGAGCGTCGAGCTGGGTCTGAGTGGCCAGGGCCTCACAGGTCACTCCATCCTCGGCCAGCCGAAGTCGACAGCCGCTTCTAGGCCCTGCGGGGCG
The DNA here is from genome assembly GCF_022355385.1 of Mustela nigripes. NCBI lineage: Eukaryota > Metazoa > Chordata > Mammalia > Carnivora > Mustelidae > Mustela > Mustela nigripes. The sequence goes on from NC_081559.1 coordinate 132,665,538, forward strand.
CGCCTTTTAGGCGGGCAGCCCCGTGGCCAGGCGTGTGTTGGCGAGACTTTATGTAAGGCTGGGACAGCAGCGCCCGCCGGGGTCCGCGCCCACCTGAGGTGCTTGGCCAGGGGCTACGAGTCATTAATCAAATAGCCCGACGGGGCGGGGCCATGGGGGGCGGAGCGTCACCATGGCCCCGCCCCCACCCCGTCCCGGTTCTTCCCCAGGCGTGACTAAAGGCGCTGCACGTCGAGCGTCCGCGGTGCTGAAGGCCGGTGGGGCGGCCTCGCGAGTTATCTCGCCTCACCGCGAGCCTTCCTGTCATGGGTACGGCCTGAGCGCGGGCGCCTCCCAGGCAGGCGCCGGGCTGAGGCGGGAACCCTGCCGTTTTGCCGAGCGTGACTTTTAGTTTTCTGAGGAAATGTGGAGTGTGCCGCTGTGAAGCGCTAACGTATTATTCTACCACGAAGGTAAATGTTTCCTGTCGCCCTGACTTAAGTAATAGTCCCTCCGGCTCGGTCCTCCGTGACCAGCTTATAGCCGCTCGGAGATAGTGCGCCGACGTTGAAAGCTGAAGTTCCCCAAATCAGAGTAAACAGCTCTGGGATCGCGGTCGCTTCTCCCCCGGGGGCGCGGACCATTGCCCTAGTCTCCGTCACAAACTGGCGGGGCCCCGCTTTGTATCATTTTTTGGACCTAAAATTCGTCCTGGCCCCGCCTCCCTTCAGGGAACTCTCCCGGGCTGTCCTGCACTTGGGGGCCCACGGGAAGCGTGGCTTGGAAGCTGTGCGGTGAGGCCTCTGTCCGAGGCTCTTAGAGAACTCACGGGGGCCTCGGCGCCGCTGGGCCTGTTCGGAGCCCGCCCGGGAAACGCTGGGTCGGGGACGCCCCCAGCCCTGTGGCCGCCGCCGGTCCCGGACCCAGGGCCTTCAGAGGTGAAGTCCCAGCGGACGCAGATAGTTTCTAGAACGTAGTGTGTCCTTGAAATAAGGCCCTCAATTCGAAGAGCAGGACATTTAAAAATCTTTGGAGTCAAGACAGGATGTCAAATTTAAAATACCATTGATGAGATTGCTCTTGTATATGCGATGTAATTTCTGTACAATTGGAACTATAATTAGTACGTAGTGATGGTGATACTTGCATTTTAATATATCATTCCACACTTCAAGTATATTAGTGGATCAGAATAATCATCATCTTGAGTTCTCGTTCAATAACTGTAATTAGATTTACTCTTTAGAAAGGAATGGGCCAAAATACCATTGACTCAAGAAAGGATTACTTTCTTTTGATGAATGAGGAAGCACATCTTTATTTTTTTTTTATTTTTATTTTTTAAAGATTTTATTCATTTAGTTGACAGAGAGAAATCACAAGTAGATGGAGAGGCAGGCAGAGAGAGAGAGAGGGAAGCAGGATCCCTGCCGAGCAGAGAGCCCGACGCGGGACTCGATCCCAGGACCCTGAGATCATGACCTGAGCCGAAGGCAGCGGCTCAACCCACTGAGCCACCCAGGCGCCCCATCTTTATTTTCTCAGTAAATTGTAATGAGGAATAAAGCAATTGAAAAGCAATGCTTCAGATGCCATAAAGAAGCAAATCAAACCGCTTAAAGGCTTTTTATATAGTGAAGTACCCTAGAGCTACAAACTACAAAAGATAATATTGCCTAGTAGTATAAAAGTTAAAACACACACACACACACACAAACACAAACGTTTCAGATCACTTAAGGCCGAATTTACTTTTTTTTTCCTTTCATTTTTGAGTTACAAAGAAGGTGAAGTTCGGGTATGTCACTTTTTTCTCTGCAAGCTTTCAGATTCCTTCAAAGAAAGATTCCTGTATTAATAGAGAAAAAAGACAGTAATATTTCAAAAATGAAAGTTCTCCAAAATGAGAACAAACATATAGACTCTAGGATACAACAATAGTAGAGGCTAATGCTTAGTCACCCAACTGTGTGAATCTTTTTAAAAGAAGCAGAAAAATTGGGGCGCCTGGGTGGCTCAGTGGGTTAAGCCTCTGCCTTCGGGTCAGGTCATGGTCTCAGGGTCCTGGGATCGAGCCCTGCATCGGGCTCTGTGCTCAGCAGGGAGCCTGCTTCCTCCTCTCTCTCTGTCTGCCTCTCTGCCTACTTGTGACAAATAAATAAATAAATAAATAAATCTTTAAAAAAAAAAAAAAAGAAGCCGAATAATTCCGCCTCCCCCTCCCCCAGTAAAGAAGAATGTGGAAAATCTGTGTGTTGGAGAAGTGTGGAAATAAGAATTTTGGAGGGAAGATGGGCTGGGCTAAGGTGAGGCAAAGATGGAGGGCTTCTTATCTTTTGCACCCTTGTCATCTCACATGCCTCACCCTATACTAGCCTGCTAAAGTCTCCTGTTAAGTGGAGGAGGTAGGGTGGAGGTGGGGGCATCAGCAAGCTCTTCACTGATAACAGAGGCTGGAAAGTGGACCTCTGTGTTGCCTGATAGGTTCAAAAGAAAAGACTGGTGACACAGTACCAACCACTGTGGGCCATCTTGTCTTACCTGCTGCCACTCTAAGCAGCCTCTCAAAATCCTTTCATGATTCTAGAGTAGTCCTATATCCACCAAGAAGCCATTATTTGCCAGTAAGTTAAAAATAGAAGATGAAAATTTTCAACATTACATACGTTACTAACAGGTACTTTATTTAATGATATGTGCAAAGTGCTTTACAAAAAAACACTTCATTTTCTCATTTAGTCTACAAAAACCCTTTGAGGATTTTACATTTTATGGTTGAGAAAATAAGAGTAAGCAGGATTAAGTAATTTGTCAAGGTCACACAACTAGCAAGTGGCAGAGACAAGGTCTGAGCCTGGCCGACTGACCCTAATTCCTTGGGCTTTTTACCATACCTAGTCTATTTAATATTTGTAGAGTTCTTCATAATTTGCAAAACGTATTTTGTATCTATCATTGCAATAAGGGATATATTTTAACTTGGCTCCCTATTAACAATTCAAACATTCTTTTCATAGTATAGTATATTCTTTGGAGTTCTTGTGTAGTCTTCCAGAAAGTAGATGGCTTTAGAGTGCTATAGATTTTATTTCATGGGGTATGGTGTAGATCTTAAAATTATATGTCTTTCTCTAAATATATCAATTTGTCCTTAACTTACTATCCTTGTGATGTAAAATAATCACACATACCAGTGGAGAAAATACATTGTTGCTTTATACACATATATATTATAATAGAACATAGGTTTTATATAATTGGTGCTTTTTTCACCTTTCAACTCTTTCCCTTATTGTTTAGTTAAAGTATGGTATACATTAAATTCATTCTTTTGAGTCTATAGTTCAGCAAGTTTTGATAAAAACTACCACAGTAAAGATATGCAGCATTTCATCACCCCACCCTTCCATTCCTTTGTGACTTTGTGCATTCTACTCCCAGGCCTTGGCAACTACTGATCTGTTTTCTGTCCCTATAGTTTCACCTTTGCCAGATCGTCATAGAATTATACAGTGTGTACTCTTTTAAGTTGGCTTCTTTTTAAATTTTTTCTAAGTTTAAAAGTTTTCTAAGTTTCTAAGTTTAACTTTTTTTAAGTTGGCTTCTTTAGCTTAGCATGGTGCTTCAAGATCTGTCCATGTTGTTTTGTGTATCACTAGTCCATTCCTTTTTAATGCTGAATAGTATTCTATTTTGTGGATATACCACAGTTTATTTATCCATTCCCTAGTGTCAGACCTTTGGGTCATTTTGTTTTTGGTGATTATTAATAAGCTTCTATGCATGTTTGGGTATAGATTTTTCTGTGCATATAGGTTTATATTTCACTTGGAAAAATACCTGGGATTAACACTGAGACTATTAGATACATTAAGTACATGTTTAACTTTATAAAAGCATGTCAGACTGTTTTCCAAAGTGGCTGTTTTTGCATTCCCACCAGCAGTGCATAGGAGTTCCAGTTGTTCCTTATCTTTGCTAGCATTACCAGATTCTTTTTCTTTTTATCCATTATATATTTTTTAAGAAAAATTAAGCCAATATTTTAAAATCCATTGATTTCTTAATCTAGATATCTTGGTTGCCAGTAAACCTGATTTGTCAAGTTTAAGAACTTGAGAAAGCTCTGCCTGGCTGCAGTTTTGGAGCAGAGTAGCTGCAGGTGCCCTTAGGTGGACACATGCTCTCCAGTTCACCTCAATCACATTCTCCCTGCTTCCCTCACTTAATTTACCTGCCTATACCTGAAGACGTTTTTGAGACCCCTTGCAGAGTAGTTGAGAGCTTGGATTTTAGAGTCAGTGACCTGAATTCAAGTTTTAGCTCTGCCTCATGGCAGTTGTGTGACTTTGGGCCCCGCTCTGACTGAGCCTCTCCAATGCTTCTTTTCCCTGGCTATAAAATAAGTCTGATCATATTCTTATCTGAGAGGGTTCTGCTGTTTTTAAAATTTGGGGTAGTGAATATTCAGGTATCAAAGTAGACATTTTAAAATGAGAAATAACATAATTCTTAAAAATTAGATTTTACTTAACTCTTGTTCACAGAGTAAGCCATTGACAGAGTTGAGACTAGAAGCCACAAAACCTAGCTTAGATTTTTCTAAAACAAACAAACAAACAAACAAACAAAAAACAAAACCCAAACTTTGTTGCTTACCATGATTGCTTTTTTAAAGGAGGGGTGTCCTAATTTTAGAAGGGTTCCTTGAGAACTAACTACAAATCAATGTCTTAATATTATACCTACATTATTGGTACATAGAAGTTTATTTAACATATAAAATGAATTAGACTGAGGTTAGGTTTAACACAGCATAATTAAAGGCATTTAGAGCTTTGTGGATGAATTTATATAAGATCATCCCAGAATTTTGTAACTAAAAATATTACCTAAGTTTTAAGAACTCTTGAGGGAGATAGAAGATCTATTGTTACAAGTGTTCAAACATAACCTTCGCAGTGGTGAAAGCAAGTTATTTTTACTGTTTTTAAAGTTCATTTTTAACTCAAAGAAATCTAATACTTCCATATTCTAACTGAAGATAGTAGGTATTTTATAAATAGTTAAATAATGTACAGTGAACATTTCCCAGTGAATTATGGGTCCCAGAGATTTACATTCCTTAAAAGTATCTGAAACTAAGGGCTAGATTCTAGCCCAATTACGCAGTTATTTTTACAGTAACAAGAGAGAGGAATTGACTTTATGGACATGGTTTAGGCTTGAAAGATAAACAATCAAGTAACAATTTGCTTTCTTCAATATACAGTGCTTTCCAGTATTCTCAGTGAATCTTATTTACAATATGTAAATGCATTTAATGTCTATTTTAAAATTACTAAGTCTTAAGCACCTCCTAGCATATTTGAAAAGAGAGGAAACATCTGTCAGAAGTATTTACTGTGACAAACACAGAAAGAAGCAATCATGTGTACACTTTTTAGTACCATAAATTATTTTTAATTGAACAGTGAAGGCATTTGTTTAGAATCAGCTGTTAAATAAAAAATAGTTTTGAACTAATCTTTAATTAAAATGTACATCGATAGTATCAAGTTCAGTTTGAGGGTCAAAAACAACGTCAATGAGTCTGACTTTTTCCTCCCTGTAGGGAAAGCAGGCTTGTGTAAATATACATGAGCACAGACTGCACGCATTTATAAAGGAGGTAAAAACATTCCCCTGTCATTGGACAGATGTTGCTTCCCTGTGTTCACATAGGATACAGGCACAGCTCCTAATGTGTAGAACCATAAAGAAATATGGGGCACATACTTTTATCATTTTGGAAGAAGATGCTTAAGTTCTTTTATACCTCTGAGCATTAGATGTAGACTATAGGGGACATGTCTATTGACACTAGCTCATTTTCCCCTTAAAGTAATTAAGGGAAGGAGTTGCTTTAATCAACTTTTTAGATTTTTAGAATTTATTCTTTATGGGTTTTATTCAAGATTTATTTATTTGAGAGAGAGAGAGTGTGTACGCGTGTGCACACAGGATAGGGGCAGATGGAGAGGAAGAGAGAGAGTCTTAAGAAGACTCTGTGCTCAGTGCAGTGCTTGTCAAGGGACTTGATCTCACAATCCTGAGATCATGACCTTGAGACCACAAACTGAGCCAAAATTAAGGATCAGAAGCTTAACCAACTGCACTACCCAGGCATCCTGAGGATTTTTTTTTAATGCTTTAGTGACCATCTATTCTCATTCTCTCTTAGCTTTATGCTAAATTATTAAAATATTAGTGATAAGCATACTCTAAAAATCGATATCAAGAACTTAATGAAATTCCATATTAGTCACCTTTTATTAAAGAGAAATAGAACTGATATTCCCATTTGGTAAGATTTAAATCTTTTATGATACCAAAATATTTTGGCATGCCTTCAGTAAAAATGTTACCAGAAGATATAAAAAACTTTAAAAATATTTATGTAATACTTTTTCACATTATAAAACTGAAGACTTGGATTGAACATAATTGACTTCACTGACAGTGACAAAAGCCGGACATTCTTTATTTCCTTCTCACAGGAACCTCTATTCTGCTGGCTTCTTTGAGAGCATCTGGTCTTTGCAGTACATAGTAGTCAGAGACACACTTAGCTCTGTATTTAGTGTTCCTAGCTAGGAAAATGTGGATAGAATGTATTTGCTGTTTTGTCAGTGCAATCCTAGAAATTAGAGCTTTGCTCGGGGATATAGAATGTACCGTATATGCCACAGTTCACAACTGATCTAACAGTAGTGTGGTGATGTATAGAATTTACCAATTGTTTTCTGAGTCTGTGTTCATTTTTTATTGTTTTTTTTTTTCCACCTTGGTGACATATTAGCAAAATCTTTCAAGATGCTTGGCAAAGAAATGAAACTGAAGAACACTGTTGTGGAAATAACACTAATTATTTAAATCTTTTAAGAGACTAACAGGGTGATCTATGGACAGAGTGGCTTAGGTTTTGATGGTAATGGCAACAGACATTTGCATGTAAAGTTTGCAACTAAAGCAGTAAAGCAAACTCTCATACAGCTTCTGTTTTTTGTTTGTTTGCTTTGTTTGTTTGTTTGTTTGTTGCTTTGGCGAGTGGAGATGAGCTCAGACTCCATAACCTTTTTCCTCTCCCTAAATAAAGCATTTTCCAAACTCACAGGACCCTTTCTCCCTTATGCCTCTGTCCCAGCAAGCCTAAGCCACTCTTCAGGGAATGGAGGTAGGACAATACAACAGTGTTGTTCATTGGTCTTCTTTAGGTTAACTAAATTAAAGAATGCTAAGTCCTGTCCCTTGATTGGACTCTGCAAAGAGGGCCTTCAGCAGGCAGTTCTGGAAAAAGGAAATCTATTCTAGAGTATGTACACTGGCTCTGATTACTTTCTCAATGAAACATGCTCTTGCCCCCTTCATTATATTGTAATGACTACTGTGATATGATTAGAAAGATCAATAGAGCAATCATACTGATTATAAATGAGAAAAACTTGAATGAATAAATTATAGGGTGTGTTAGGATCTGGTTTATAATGCTCATAGCATTTATCACACTCCACAGTAATTGTATGACATTTAACTCTCCAACCAGCTTGTTATAAAACCTTTGAGATCAGGACTATCTCATTTGAGTTTTTATATTCATATTGCCCAGCATATAGCAGGTGCCTATTCGTTAACTTATTTTCTGGTATGATTTATCTTTATATTGAAGCAATACCATTTTTAATTTTTAGTTTTTATTTTTTAAAATATTTTATTTATTTATTTGACAGACAGAGAACACAAGTGCGGGGCTCAATCCCAGGACCCTGGGATCATGACCGGAGCCGAAGGCAGAGGCTTTAACCCACTGAGCCACCCAGGTGCCCCAGAAGCAATGCCATTTTTTAAAACCAAGAAAACATTTTTCTCCTTATGAAGAAACTTAGGTCTGATTCATATGGAGCTACATTATGCATATACTCAAGGTTTAGAATAGTGACTCTTCAACTATTTTTTTAGATTACAAACCCCTTTGAGAATCTAATGAAGCTACTCCTTCCGGAACATCAAATTAAGAACTTTTGGTCTGGAGAAGTGGTGAAAGTAGCCTATCTCTGTAATACTCTGGATTGCCCCTCCTTTCTGCCACTAGATACCTTTGGCATAGCCTTCTATTCACTAGTGGACCACCATTGTTAACTAGGCCTCAGGCTCCTTTGGTATGATCCCTGCTCATTCAGACATATTTATCTGCTTCTGGGATTGTCCTGAGTCACTTGCCCTACCTCAGTGATTATATCCAATCTGTGACTCCTAGCTCTTCTTGAACTAGTAGTAGTACTACTACAACTGTGAGGTTATTTGGATAGACCAAAAATGAACTTTTTTGGGGGCAGGTTGCAGGTGCTTGAGAATTGAGACCCAAGAATAAGACAGTTAGAGGGCTTCTTTTCCTCTGTTTTGTTGACAGGATGTCCCATCTTCCCAAAAAAGAAAGATCACACAAATACTTGAAAGAATCTACCCCATATCTTCAATAATTTTAAGGTTATATTCTTGGGAGCTTTGTGTGGATGCATTTCCATTTGGATTAAATTAGAAAAAGTCTCATTTTGCCCTACGCACCTGTGAGTAATAAACAGGAACTATGTGATGCATTGTTCCAAATTTACTTGTTGTGTACAAAGTGTTTAAAGGTTCTGCTTTGAAACTAATAACTAAATTGTAACCATGTCCTATGATATTATTAGACTATCCAAAGTTATAATTTATGAAATGGAATTAAAGTTAAATAGATCCAAAATAAGACCAATTAAAAACTCAATATCCCAGATAAAATATCATAGACTTGCATACATAAAAACTTATCCAGGAATGTTTATGGTCAGATTTTATTGCCAAAATGGGTACACCAACATTAATATAAATATTAACTGCAGATTAACTGCCCTTGCATCCTGCTGTTCTGAGTTTAGTTTTTCAGAGTGTTTAACCTTTAGGGAATAGATTAGTTACATATAGTTTTTGGAGTGTGTTCATACCTTTATTTCGGCACGTAACATTCTACATCATTTCCCTATTGACAAATCCTCCTCCCTTTCCAGCAGTTATTTCCTTTTATTTATTTATTTATTTATTTATTGAAAGATTTTATTTATTTATTTGACAGAGAGAGATTACAAGTAGGCAGAGAGAGAGAGAGAGAGGAGGAAGCAGGCTCCCTGCTGAGCAGAGAGCCCGATGCGGGACTCGATCCCAGGACCCTGAGATCATGACCTGAGCCGAAGGCAGACTCTTAAGCCACTGAGCCACCCAGGCGCCCAGTTATTTCCTTTTAAATGGGGACTATTTTATTCATCTCTAAGTCCAGGGTCTAGCATAGTTCTGTGTATATCCAAGGTGCCCAATAAGTATTTATTAAATGAATAAATGAATGTTTCCATAGAAGCACTACCTAAATATATGCTAAAAGATATGCATATAATTTGGATTTTGTTAAAGTGTTTGATTTTGTTTCCTAATTTGAGTTACATAGTTACTGGCTATATTTAAGACAAGATTTTTTATCATAAGATCCTTGAAGTCTGAAGTTATAATCCCTATAATCTTGTCATAATCCCTGACATAGAGATCCAAATTTATAAGGCTATCAAAAATATGTAAAAGGTCAGGAATTATAGAAATTACTGTCGTTCTGAGAATTCCTGCTCACTTATAATGGATTTGGTTGGATAAAGGTGTCTTTAAAGTTTCATCTTAGTTCTTCTAAAGACCTGAAGGTATATTATAGATTTTAAAAATACATATCTTCTAGACTTTAATTCATGCATTCCATTTTTTTTTTTAGAAATAATAACAGAGCCTTAGTATAAAGACCACAGTGTTAAGTTGTTGGCAACAGACCTAAGGATAGGGTTATCGTGTGCTACATACATGTATCCACAGATGTCACTGATGTTAAGCCTGAAAGGCTCAGAACTGTGTCATTGTGTTTGGATGAAAATGGCAAACTTGTAGGAGGCGAGAGAGGATATCTACAAGTGGCCAAGGGAGAATAACTACTTCTTTTTTTTTTTATTTTGTAATTTATTAATTTCTGCCTTTGTTTTTTTTTTTAAATAATTTTTTATTTTTTATAAACATATATTTTTATCCCCAGGGGTACAGGTCTGTGAATCACCAGGTTTACACATGGACATTGGGGAGAATAACTACTTCTAAAGAAAATTCAGGGGGCGCCTGGGTGGCTCAGTGGTTTGGGCTGCTGCCTTCGGCTCGGGTCATGATCTCAGGGTCCTGGGATCAAGCCCTGCATCAGGCTCCCTGCTCCGCAGGAAGCCTGCTTCCCTCTCTCTCTCTCTCTCTGCCTGCCTCTCTGCCTACTTGTGATCTCTGTCTGTCAAATAAATAAATAAAATCTTTTAAAAAAAAGAAAATTCAGATAATTTTCTCTTGCAGCTAATCAGTTTTCAATTTCAATTGTATTTTAATTGACCTTAGAGTTTATTTTTCAATATAGTAAATCATATAATCTATTAGAATACTTAAATTTTTTATATTATCCAATTTTCTCTGTAGTTCCTTTTTATTTATTAATATTATTTATTTATAATATTACATATTTACTCATCTAAAGATTTTCCTAAATTCCCACCAATCTGAAGTGAATTTCTAAGTAGAGAAGACATCATTGTCTTTATATCCAAGCACAATTCTAGCCACAATTCATTGCTAGAGCAGTCACTAGAAGCCAAAGCTGTTTGATAAAGTTAAATACTTTTGATTAATCATTGCTATCTTTGTGACCTTAGACTAGTTATTTTATCTTTCTAAAACTCAGCTTTCTCATCTAAAAAAATAATAATTATCTTTGCCATAGGTTATAATGATTAAATGCAGTGATGTTTATAGATATCTGAAATGTTTAGCACAGTAAAAATTACCTCTTTTCTTCCCTTACCCCTTCTTCTTTGTCTCCTAGACCAGAGTGCTTTCTATTTTAAATTATTAATGATCATTATAATACCAACTATATGAAGGTGTGAATTGATACTTCTGTACTATGTAACATTCTATACGGCTTTTAAAAATTTACATTAAGAACATTTTTAATTAAATTTTTTTTTAGATTTTATTTATTTATTTGACAGGCAGAATTCACAAGTAGGCAGAGAGGCAGGCAGAGAGAGGGAGAAGCTGGCTCCCTGCTGAGCAGAGAACCCAATGTGGGCGGGGCTCGATCCCAGGACCCTGGGATCATGACATGAGCCGAAGGCAGAGGCTTTAACCCACTGAGCCACCCAGGTGCCCCTAAAATTATTTTAAGATTTTTTTTTTATTTGTTTATTTGACAGACAGCGCTCCTTGCCTTTTTACCTTTGCTTATCCTCACCTCAGCCTCCTTGTTCTAGAGTGGCAGGATACGGTATCCATGCATGAAGCCTCACTACACTATTAGAGCTTCCCTTTCCCTATTCTCCCGGCCTAACCCCTTTTTATAAACCCATCCTATTAGCTGTGAAATAGGAGGACCATTAGCATTCAAGACACTTCAGGAACAGAGGAAGAGGTTCATTCCAATGTTGTGGACTATAGAATCTGTGAAGAATGAATTCTAGGATGCTCCCAAGTATGATAAAGATAATTGTTACCTGTTATACTTGGCTGCATTTAGTTGCATAAGTTAAGCAAGGGAAGTTGACCTGTCCTTTGTATTGTAACTTTAAGCATAACATGAACAAAATATTCAAGGGTTAGGGCATGTATATAAAAAGGGGGGTGGTTGCCTAAGTTAAGTGGGCTAAGTGGGTGAAGCCTCTGCCTTCAGCTCAGGTCAAGATCTCAGGGTCCTGGGATTGAGCCCCGCATCGGGCTCTCTGCTCATCAGGGAGCCTGCTCCCCCCGCTCCTCCCTCCACCGGCCTGCCTCTCTGCCTACTTGTGATCTCTCTCTGTATCTGTCAAATGCATAAATTTTTTAAAAAGAGGGGGACAGGTCACAGAGTATAGGTCACAGATGTGGTTGTCATACATTTTTATTTAGATCGAAACTGATTTTTGCACTGGTGCTAAACACACATAATGTTTGGTGTGACTTAGGTTTCACAGTTTACATAGCTGATTGTTTCACCATTTGCATAATTAAAATATCATGCGCTTTTGTCAGATAGAAGATTTTCCTCTACCCCATGGCTCTGTTTTCATAGCTGACACAGTCAAACTCAACATGAACCAAACACAGTTTTGTTAACAGTAGCTGTCATTTTCATATGTAAACATTATAGGTAAAATTTCCTAGGAATTGTAAATAAGTTTAAAAAAAAAACCCAAATCTTAAACAAAAAATCTAAACAAAAGCCTCTTATTTCTTATTTGTTGGCATTTGTTGTTGTTGTTGTTGTTGTTGACTAGAATAGTCTCTCCTTTAGTAAAAGTGATTAATGAATGACAGCTTGCTTACTTAGTATGAGTTACTTGCATCCTTTGTTTTACTGTTCCTTTTCTTGCTGATTTTCTTGGCATCTTTGGATGCTTTCCAATTTATTAGGAATTGTCTTTCCATATTTTTAATTTCTTTGCCATCGAGAAATTCTAGAGAAAAAATAAATATGTTAAAAAATACTGTATATATATTTCTGGTTTAAGGCACATGAACTTAAATTACACCAGAGGCTTAAATAAATATCTTATAAAAATATCCTATTTATACTATTTGTTTTTGTTGAGCTTTTACTTATTTTTAATTTTTTTTTCTGATTTCAAAGAGAATGAATGCTTATTATAAACAACTGAAACATGGTGAGAAAAAACATAAAAAGACTGTAATTACTATTCATGACTCTCCTTAACTATCACCAACAAAGATAATCATTGTAAACAATTTAATACATGGTTTCCTTTCTAGAGCCACATGTAAATTTTAATTTTTAAAAACAGAAATGTCATAGTCAATAAAATTTAGATATTATCTCTTCATTTCCATACTATGGTTATTATTCTTGAGAAAAAGCAAAACATATTTTATGTTAAGATGAACAAGAAATTTTGTACATTTAGCATGGTATTTTAAAAGCACATACATTATTAATGCTTATTATATCCCAGGCTTAACCAGCTGAGCCACCCAGGCACTGCTATTACTTCCTAGGACATAGGATATGATAGGGACAACCCACAAAACTGGCCTCTTGGTTCTATGAAGATTTCAGCTATGTTTACGTTTTGTTCCTCTGAAAGAGTTTTAAGAAGTTGAGCATCTTAAATTACAAAAAATTTAATTTTTATATACTGTAAGATATTTGGAAAATACAAAAAAATGAGAAAAGAAAAAAATTAATATTGCCTGTGTTCTACAACAAAAATAATCACTAAAACCCACTATCAGTATATTTTTAACATTTTTTTGTTTTTTATGTATGTGTATATATTATATAAGGTTGGGATTCTCTATTTACATAGTATTATGTCCTAATTTTTATTATTGTATTATAATCATTTTACCATGTCTTTCTTTAAACACAATTTTTAATGGTTGAGAGTATTCCATTGTATATGTATATATACTATATATACTATAAAATATCAAACTATTCCCTTATAGGACATTTTGTATTATATGTAATTACATGAATACATGTGGCCTTCATTTAATAAAAAGACTATCTCTTTCTAACAAAATTTGCTATATAGTAGTTTTTTAAGGTAATTACATATTTTTCTTTCATTATCCGTGTAATGTCTTCTACTGGATCCCAGAATGTGAAAAGGAAGTGGTAAAACTTTTTAAAATCATGTTCTTACAGGGAAATTGACAGTATCCTGATACTGATTGCATTACTGAAAATATTTTTTTAAGATTTTATTTATTTATTTGATGCAGAAAGAGATCACAAGTAGGCAGAGTAGCAGGCAGAGAGAAGGGGGGGAAGCAGGCTCCCTGCTAAGCAGAGAGCCCAATGCAGGGCGCCATCCCAGGACCTGAGACCGTGACCTGAGCAGAGGCTTAACCCACTGAACCACCCAGGTGCCCTGCACTACTGAAAATAATAACAGTGCTACTTAAATATGATCCATAATATTGTTAAATCCTAAGTACAAAATAAAGTGATGAAACTGGAAATATAAACTAGAACCATAAACTCCAGAAGTATAATTGTTTCCATATATTGTCCCATGTACTTATTGTAACTGAAATTGGTACTCTCCAAATTATAATGTAAGAAATTGGCTAAATATTCTATTATCAAACATCTTTGTACTTACAATTTTATGTTAAAGGTCATTTTTTTATGCTTAGCTTTCCCAACCACTTGGATTTATTGCTATCTTTCCAGATTTGTTTTTATTAGTAATTGTATAATATGTTAGTGTATTTTTGGGTGTTATATGTGTAAACCAATAAATATTTTTAAAATATCTGTTATAGAGCTAAGAAATGAGCTAAGGAATGAAAATCCAAATCTCTTACCATGATCCCTTTTTCCTCATGTTTATGATGCAGACAGAGCTGAGAAATGACTAGGAGACTGTGCCTTAGTTAGCCTGATTTCTTCTTTTAGAAAATAATCATATAGAGGTGGTTCAGCAGAGGAAGCCAGGTAATGGACATAAAATCAAAGACCTATGAGATTTGTTTTAATGAGTTGTTTATTTTTTTATAAAGATTTTTATTTATTCATTTGACAGAGAGAGATCACAAGTAGGCAGAGAAGCAGGCAGAGTGAGAGAAGGGGGAAGCAGGTTCCCCGCGGAGCAGAGAGCCCGATGCCGGACTCCATCCCAGGACCTTGAGATCATGACCTGAGCCAAAGGCAGAGGCTTTGACCCACTGAGACACCCAGGCGCTTTTTAATTAAAATTATTAACTTTTTAATTTTAATGCCAACTTGTTAGCACATGGTGTTAGATTAATTTTAAGTGTACAATGTAATGATTCAACAATTGTATATATTACTCAGTGCTCATCATGATAAATAAGTACATTCTTTAATCCCTTTCACTTATTTCACCCATCCCTCCACCCATCTCCCTTCTGGTAACCATCAGTTTCTTCTCTGTAGTTAAGAGTTTGTTTTTTGGTTTGTTTCTCTCTCTCTCTCTCTCTCTCTTTCTTCCCCTGTTGCATATTTGTTTTGTTTTTTTAATTCCACATATGAGTGAAGTGATATGGTATTTGCTTTCTCCGACTGACTTATTTTGCTTAGCATTACACCCTCGAGCTCCATCCATGTTGTTGCAAATGGCAAAAGTTCATTCTTTTTTGTGGCTGAATAATATTCCATTGTATATATACCACATCTTCTTTATCCATTTATCTATCAATGGACACTTGGGCTACTTTAATAATATGGCTATTGTAGATAATGCTGCAATAAACATAAGGGTGTATGTATCCCTTTGAATTAGTTTTTGTGTATTTTGGGGGAAATACCCAGAAGTGTGATTACTGGATCATAGTTCTTTTTCTAACTTTTTATTTTTTTTTTAATTTTTTATTTTTTATAAACATATATTTTTATCCCCAGGGGTACAGGTCTGTGAATCACCAGGTTTACACACTTCACAGCACTCACCAAATCACATACCCTCCCCAATGTCCATAATCCCACCCCCTTCTCCCAAACCCCCTCCCCCCGGCAACCCTCAGTTTGTTTTGTGAGATTAAGAGTCACTTATGGTTTGTCTCCCTCCCAATCCCATCTTGTTTCATTTATTCTTCTTCTACCCACTTAAGCCTCCATGTTGCATCACCACTTCCTCATATCAGGGAGATCATATGATAGTTGTCTTTCTCTGCTTGACTTATTTCGCTAAGCATGATACGCTCTAGTTCCATCCATGTTGTCGCAAATGGCAAGATTTCATTTCTTTTGATGGCTGCATAGTATTCCATTGTGTATATATACCACATCTTCTTGATCCATTCATCTGTTGATGGACATCTAGGTTCTTTCCATAGTTTGGCTATTGTGGACATTGCTGCTATAAACATTCGGGTGCATGTGTCCCTTTGGATCACTACATTTGTATCTTTAGGGTAAATACCCAATAGTGCAATTGCTGGGTCATAGGGCAGTTCTATTTTCAACATTTTGAGGAACCTCCATGCTGTTTTCCAGAGTGGCTGCACCAGCTTGCATTCCCACCAACAGTGTAGGAGGGTTCCCCTTTCTCCGCATCCTCGCCAGCATCTGTCATTTCCTGACTTGTTGATTTTAGCCATTCTGACTGGTGTGAGGTGATATCTCATTGTGGTTTTGATTTGTATTTCCCTGATGCCGAGTGATATGGAGCACTTTTTCATGTGTCTGTTGGCCATCTGGATGTCTTCTTTGCAGAAATGTCTGTTCATGTCCTCTGCCCATTTCTTGATTGGATTATTTGTTCTTTGGGTGTTGAGTTTGCTAAGTTCTTTATAGATTCTGGACACTAGTCCTTTATCTGATATGTCGTTTGCAAATATCTTCTCCCATTCTGTCAGTTGTCTTTTGATTTTGTTAACTGTTTCCTTTGCTGTGCAAAAGCTTTTGATCTTGATGAAATCCCAATAGTTCATTTTTTCCCTTGCTTCCTTTGCCTTTTGCGTTGTTCCTAGGAAGATGTTGCTGCGGCAGAGGTCGAAGAGGTTGCTGCCCGTGTTCTCCTCAAGGATTTTGATGGATTCCTTTCGTTCTAACTTTTTAATGAACTTCCAGATGGTATTCCACAGTGGCTGCCCCATTTGCTTTCCTACCAATAGTTCATGAGGGTTCTTTGTTCTCCACATCTCTGCCAACACTTGTTGTTTCTTGGGGTTTTTTTTTGGTTTTTTGGTTTTTGTTTTTAGCCATTCTGATAGGTGTGAGGTGATATCTCATTACAGGTCTGATTCATATTTCCCTGGTGATGAGCAATGTTGAGCATCTTTCATGTGTCTATTGGTCATCTGTATGTCTTCTTTGGAGGAATGTCTGTTCATGTCTTCTGCCCACTTTTTAATTGGATTATTTGTGGGTTTTTTGGTCTTGAATTGTATAAGTTCCTTATATATTTTGGATATTAATCCTTTTTTGGATATGTCATTTGCAAATATCTTCTACTCAGTAGATCGTCTTTTAGTTTGTTTCCTTTGTTGTGCAGAAGCTTTTTTTTTTTTCTTAAATATAAGTGGTAGGAACATTTAACATGAGGTCTACTTTGTAAATAAATTCTTAAGTGTACAATACATTATTTTTGACTATAGGTACAACTTTGTACAGTAGACCTCTAGAGCTTATTCATGTAGCTTCATACCCATTGACTAGTAACTCCCCTTTTACCCCTTCCCCCAGCCTGTAGCAACTACCATTCTACTCTTTGATTCTATGAATGTGACTATTTTAGGTAGATGATATAAGTGGAATCATGCAGTTATTTGTCTTACTGTGACTGGCTTATTTTATTTAGCATAATGTCCTCAAGGTTCATTCATGTTGTCACATATTGCAGAATTTCTGTTTTAAGGCTGAATAGTATTTTAGTGTATATGTATCTACCATGTTATCTTTATCCATTCATCTGTCAGTGGATAGTTAGATTGTTTCTACATCTTGGCAATTGTGACTAGTGCTGCAGTGAACACAGGAGTGCTAATATCTCTTCAAAACCTTAATTTCAGGTTAAACCTTAATTTCTGGGATTGCTAGATCATATAGTAGTTTTATTCTTAAATTCTGATGCACTGTTCTACTGTTTTTCAAAGTGGCTGCACCATTTGCATCCCCACTAGTACTGTACAAGTTTCAAATTTCTATACATCCTCACCAACTCTTGTTGTCTTTTGGTTTTTTGATAATAGCCATCTGACAGGTGTGTGGTGATACCTCACTGTGGTTTTGATTTGCATTTCCCTGTTGATTAATGATATTGAGCATTTTTGAAATATACCTTTTGGCCATTTGTAGGTCTTTGGAGATGTGCCTTTTTAAATCCCTAGCTCATTTTAAAATCTAGTTATTAGGTTTTGCTGTTGAGTTGTAGGAGTTCTGTATATGTTTTGGAGCTTAACCCCATATCAGATGTATAGTTTGCAAATATTTTCTCCCATTCTGTAGGTTGTCTTTTTACTCTGTTGATTATTTTCTCTACTGTGCATGAGCTTTTTAGTTTGATGTAGTATACTTGTTTGTTTTTGTTTTTGTTGCCTGTGTTTTTTGGTGTCATGTCCATGAAATCACTGCCAAGACCAATGGCATGAAGGTTTCTCATGTATTTTTGTCTAGTTTTATAGTTTCAGGTCTTCTGTTTAAGTCTACAATCTATTTTGAGTGGATTTCTTTTGCATGTGGATATCCAGTTTTCCCAACCACATTTGACTGTCCTTTCCCCACTGTGTATTCTTGGTACCCTTGTGGAAAATCATTTGACCATTTATGAATGGATTTATTTTTAAGCTTTCTATTCTATTCTGTTTGTATATCTATCTTACGCCAGTACTATACTGTTTTGATTGTTGTATTTTGTCATATACTTTGAATTCAGGAAGTGTGATGCCTTGGTTGATTTGGCTATTTGTGGTCTTTTGTGGTTGCATTTGAATTTTAATGAAATTTTGTGAAATTTTCAATTCTGTGATAACACTACTAGCATTTTGATAGTGATTATACTGAATTTGTTGATTCCTTTGGGTATTATGGAAATTTTAACATTATTAAATTTTCTAGTTCATGAACATACGATGTCTTTCCATTCATTTGTTAATTTCTTTCATTAGTGTCTTGTGGTTTTCAGTATACAATTCTTTTTTTTTTCTTACCTTACTAGTTAAATTTATTTTTAGGTATTTTACTTTTTTGTGCTATTGTTTTCTTAATTTACTTTTCCGATGGTTCGTTGTTACTGTGTCAATATGGCTTTAAAGATTGTTTTTGGCAATTGTTAATGGTCACACTAGATTATGAAGAAATTAATAAGGATTATTGAGAAAATCAACTGACAGTGTAATTTTTTAAATTATAAACCTTAAGGCACATTTTATTGTTTTATAGAATTTCATCGGAGAAGTTAAAAATAAATTAATTGTCTCTGAAGGAGAAAGAATTTTTAAAACATATTAAGGTGAAATAAATTATGTTTAGAATAGGTTCAGTTTTTGGGTGAGGGCTGGTGTTGAATTTTATGAACACTTCAGTATTAATAAGGTATTTTTGTGTCCTTGCTATTAATACTGCAAACATGCAAAGTACTGGAATCCTTACCCTGGGTCTGGTTCTACCCTTTAAAGCCAGCCAGGCATAAATAGAGGAAAAGAAATGCTGCCTGTCCACTTTACAGATTTCAGATCTTGAAAAATTCACATTGCCCACACAGCATCATCATTTGTGGGTATACTGCCAGTTCAGAAAGTCCCATTCTTTTAAACGATTTCCAACAATTCATATTCATGCATCCCTTAATGAGTTGTTCTTAACACAAAATTTGTTTTCACTCAGGCTAAGTAAACCACATGTGTGGCTTATCATTCTGTTCGGTGAGGACTGGGTTATTTACAAAACATGTCTTTCCTCAGTCTTTACTGGGACACATCAAACGAAGTCTTCAATTCATTTTTGGTTTTGGTTTTTCATTTAGGAAAAAAAAGCACATGAAAATAAGACAAGTTCTAGGGGTGCCTGAGTGGCTCAGTTGGTTGCAAACATCTGCCTTGGGCTCAGGTCATAATCCCAGGATCCTGGGACTGAGCCCCATGTTGGGCTCCCTGATCACCAGGGATCCTGCTTCTCCCTCTCCTGTCTGTTCTGTCTCTCTCAAATTTAAAAAATAAATAAATAAATAAATAAACTTAAAAAAAAAAAAGATTAAAAAAAAGAAAGAAAGAAAAGACCAGCTAGAACCAAAGAGGAAAGACTGAAAGAACATATACTAAAGTGTTAATAGCAGATTTATTTTGGGATTATGAATGACATTAATATTCTTTTCTTATTTTCTGCATTTTTATACGAAATGTGTATTAATTTTAGGGGTGACTAGCTCGCTTAGTTGGTAGAACCTGTAGCTCTTGATCTCAGTATTTTAAGTTCAAGCCCCACATTGGGTATGGAACCTACTTAAAATTTTAAAAAAAGGAAATGTGTATTAATTTTATAATCGCAAAAATATGTTTAGGAAAGATTTTTTAAAAAATTTTGACTAAATCCTATTTATTTGGGAATCAGTACCTTCTCTTCACATACTTTACTTCATTATCTACAGTACTATATAATGAGAAGTGTTCCCAGAAATGGTTCCATGAACATAGGAAAGTCCTTAAGCATCTAACATTAGTTGTATTTACTCTGCTTCCTAAGGAAAGTAGACTAATAGAATTGTGTGCAGTGAGCAGGAAGGGAAGGAGATGGAGAGTTGGGGGAATGTGCATTATTGTAGATTCATTTGCACAATTTACAGAAATTACGCATGACTCTTCTCCTGGTGTATTTTCGGTTTCCTTCCTTTGGCTGGTGGGGTCAAGTATGGTGGGCAGGGTGTGACCCTTGAATATGTATTTGAGAAATACATATTTTTATATATTTTTTAAAAAATCTTAGATTTTTGTGATATACCCTTTGTCAACCCTTTTCTCCCCCAAGAGAACCACAGCATAACATCATGATCAATCAAGGTTTACTACAGCTATGAGCTTTGAAATGGTTTTGCCATGCATTAGTTTTTTATACCCAAGTATAGCATGTCACAGAAGTTCAGATATAGGAAACTCTTTCATGAATCTCCTTTGTGAGAAGGCAGTGCTTATCTTTTTAATGTTGTATAACTTGGTCCCTAGTGAAGAGCTGTGGTCTAATACTTCCAGTATAGTGCATAATCAGGCTGTTGTTATTTCTAAGGATCTCATAAAGGACTCCCTACCTTGCTCCCCTTTCAAATGAAAGGAACCTGTACGTTCTTAGGGCAATTGTCAAGCTATGAATACTTTGATTAATTTTTATCTACAGATCCAAGAACTGAAGAGTCTCTTGGGATCTTCAGAGGATTTGTGCCAATGAGAATTTGACAAAAGGTCAGCAAGTTCTACACATTTTTCCAAGAAAGGGTATGTGGTGCCTTAATTATTTCTCAACAACAGATATTTTTCATGTTTTATTTCTCAATTTTAAATTTGCTTTTACTTAAAATATTGAACTTAATATTATACTTTCATAGATTCTGATATCATATTTATATTTTTCAAGGCTTGATATTAAATTAACAAGTTAACCAGTTCTCTTTCTCTAGGAAATTATATTAATGTAATATAAATGTATACCCAGTGATTTGGACACCAGTATCAGTCTGTCTCTGTATTTAGGTTTGAGACAAACAGGATTTCCATTTAGATCCATTCTCCACAGCTTCATCAACTTGTTCAGTAAAAATTCCAGATCCTATAATTAGAGAAGGAAAAGCAAGACACAAGTATTTCATAGTCATCAATATTTCTTTCATACCAGTTAATGGTTTTTAAAGGTAATCACTGCTCGTCTAGCTAATTACTGTTTTTCTAGGTACTTAGAAGGTGTACCATAAATCTTTTTTGAATAAAATGGTCTATACTACTAATTGATCTTGTATACACCTAGGGGAATATCTTATCTTTAGAATAAGGTGGTAAGAATTACAGAGCTAATGAAAATTCTGAAGAATAGCAACAGGCAAACACCTATGATTCTTCCATTTATTCTTCTCAAGTCAAGAGCAAAATTATAGGATATAAAGGAAAATTTTAGGAAATACAAAGTATAGATTAATTCATACATGTTCTTAATTGCAAAGCGGAAAGTAATTGGCCATGCATTGCTTGGTATTTTTATTCCTGGTATCATTTCTTCACCTTCAAAGCTTAATATCTACTTAATCTATTTGTACCTTCTATCTCATTCTTTGCTTGATCCATGTTTCTTGTTACTTAGATATTTCATTTTTCCATTTTTGGAAAACTTTTTTTGATAAGACTGCATTTATTCTTTAGATTTCAGAAAATAATTTTTTTGTGTTTAGTTTTGGCTTTTGGGGGGGGGTGGGAGAGAGAATCTTGAGCAGTCTCCATACCTAGTGCAGAGCTCAGTGCCGGACTTGATCTCACAACCCTGAGTTCATGACCTGAGCCTAAAGTCAAGAGTTGGACACTTAACTGGCTGAGCCACCTAGGTGTAGGCACCCCAGAAAATATTAATTAATTAATTAATTAATTTTACTATGAGTGCTGACAACAGTTCCCTTCCACATACTAAAAATACCCACAAGGAGCACCTAGCTGGCTCAGTTAGTGGAGCATATGACTCTTGATCTCAGGAGAGTGAGTTCAAGCCCCATGTTGGATGTAGAAGTTACGTGGGGGAAAAAAAATCCCCACTGAACTCTTCCATATCATGGAAGTAACAAATTTGGAACATCCAGGAATATGCCTCTATCTGCATGAAGGAATGGTATTTTAGGGGAATAATTATAAGGACAGCTGGGTGGGTATCTAGTACCCACTGCAGAGCACCTGGTAGTTCTCTTCATCTTTTTGAGACCAATATCTTCTTACATAAAATGGTAAAAATATTTCCGGTTCTACCTACTTCATTATTCAACAAAATACATATTGAATCATGGGCTAAGTTCTGTACTAGACTCTGAGGTATCCAAAAAAGTAATTTGTGAAAAAAAATAGGGGTTTTAAAAAAAATAGACAAACCGAATCTTCCTGGCCCCGCTGTTTACTGTATGACCTTAGGCAAGTCTATGTTCTCACTTATAAAGTGTGAAAGTTAGGATTAGTTCTCACATATAAATAAAGTGCCCGGAACAAAGCAGGTAACTAATAAATATGTTAATTTTCTTTTTGTCTGTCCTACCACCCCTTAGCTAATAACTTTCTCTTAATTTTGATCAAGAGTGTAAAAATTGTTGTTAGGAAGAATAAGCTTCTGACTCACTGACTAGTAGTTGATTTCTTATAAGAAAGCTGTCTTCAAAAGTTGTAACTTCATCTTTCAGTCTTGGGCTCTGGATTATTTCCTCTCCACAGCATTTGTTCAACAGCATTTGATATAGCCATGATTATTTTATGTGAGAGTTTCACATAAGTATTTCTCTTAGTCTAAGACCTCTAAGGAAGGAATTGTGCATTGAATTTTTGTAGTGTTGAATATGATGCCATCACCCAAAAGTTGAGTAATAATAATAATAAGAAAACTTAAAATGTATATAGATAAAAAGAATCCTGTAGAGTTTTGTTAATTATTCCTCAGTTGATAAATGACCCGCGACATACTCCCTCCAGTGTGTGTTTATTTAAGACTAAACTAATCCTGTGCTGAAATATGATTACCCTTTGGATACGCTCTGGTAGTTCATTGCCTTCCTGTCTTTAATAAAATGCTTTTGCTTTCCTGCCCTTCAATGTTACTAAAGGGAGCAGACAGTTTTCTGGACAGTCTCTGTTTGATAAATGATCATGTCAGGCTATCACTTAGAGGAGTGCTGCAAAATACCGAGGAACTGATTCTATTTCCCATGCAGGGCTGGTGCCCAACCTCCTATGTAGACGCCTGCAGTAACTGGCAGTGCTTGCTCTACAGTTAATGATGGCCATTGATGAACCTGTATTTGACCAGCATGCTCCAATCTTTATTGGAAATGTCTGGTCCAACTGTCCTAACTAAATCTAAAGACAGCCATTTGTCATCCCCCTGACTGCTTGTCATCATCTGCCTGGGAAAATCTATAATTTTTGGCTTGTTTCTGACTAAACTGTGGAGTGAATAAATTTATCTTTGGGTTACTCTGCTTGTCAGGATCAATATTGAGCAGAGGTTGAATAAATTAGAAACTGGAAAAACATGACAGGCCATAGTGGTTTGTTCATTTGTGTCTTATAAATCAAATATTTAGTTTAGTTGAGAGGCAGGCACATCAAATTTTTTATTTCCACCATTCATTCTGAAGATGCTTTACTTCATGATAAATGGCCATCAGAAAACCAATGAAGTAAATCACTAATATATCTGACTGAGATGAACTTTTCAGATCGTTTTATTGATTTAGCAAACTTTGCAGACATAAACACTGCAGGTAAAGATTTTTTTAATATAACTTCTTTCAAATTTTTATACATTTTTGCAACCATGATGTTTACTTAATATGTCATCAAGGTATATAATATTGGCCTTAGTGAAGTTCATGGCTCATCAACTACTTATAGAAATGGAAGTTTTATTGTAAATGGTCAGTGAAGTTTTAATATTTTAATAGATTGATGAATACTTATTTAAAGGAGTTATAGGAAAGAATGCAAAGGAGTGTTGACTAAAAGTAAGTGTCATTTAAGCTAGAATCCTCTGAATTTAAACTATGGAGTATTGTTTGGCCTAAAACCTCTCTTTATTCTCCTCAGTGGTTGACTTTGCTGTGTACTGGGGAGAACTAGGTCATTGCCCACAGAGTATTCTCAGTTTTCGGTCTTTGGTCTCACACTTCTTCCATTACTCTTTCCTATTTTTGTCAACAAAGGAAGAGTCCCATTTTTTTTTCTTTCCAAATTAATCAGTCCTCTTGATGTTTTCCCTTCTCTAGGCCTTTTCTTCTTGGGGTATTCTTTCTTTTGCATTTATATTTCTAATCTTGCTCTCCTTTCATCCTGTCTCTTAAACTTACTATCACTACACTTCTTGAAAGAGTAGTACAACAGTGTTTATCAAACTTTGATGTGCTTAAGAATCACCTAGGGATCTCATTTATTAAATGCAGGTCCTGATATGTTTGGTCTGGAACAAAAGCTGAGATTCTGCATTTTTGGTGCTGATGCTGCTGGTCTTAGGACAACATTTGGAGTTACAAGGGTCTAGGCCACTTACTGTGCTTCCTCAATCACTGGGCACCCCTGCAGCCTGGTCCTCCTGAACAGGCACTGCTATCCTTATTACTGAGCCATACGTTACCATCTCAGACTTTCTCAGTTTCTTTGGAGCATCTTTTCTTACTGACTGCTCTCTAATGGTATTTTTGCAGGCTCCCTGGATCCTGAATTAATCTCTGACTCTACAAGTAACAAACTTCTGACCACAGAAATCCCCGGTATATAAACAAGCTGTTCTATAAAAGTTGCTTTTGAGACTGGAGAAATCATTTCATAAAAAAGAGCTATACCCAGTGGACTGTTACCTGAAATGACCCATGGAAACAACCTATGTAATTGAGAAAAAGCCCAAAGAATAGCTGTGCAGCGACAATGTTATAAAGCCTCTCCAAGGACATTGTCCCTGTGGCAGATGTTCAGGGATCAATTCACTTGCCTTCCTTTTCTAGAATATACATTTATTTATTTCAAACTTGTTTTTCTTCCCTGGACCACAGCAGACTGTAAAATCATGGCTAGAAAAACAATTGTCTAATACACCATGATCTCCATTTATGTGTATACCCTTTACAGAAAAAGAATAGCCACATTGATGAAAATAGTAAAACATCTGTTACACTGAGGAAGGAAGGGTCATCTGTACATGACAGGAAGAACCATATTTTATGGGAAACTACATTGGGCATTTCACCAAATATTCTTCCTCCCATATCTAGATAGTATCATTCATGATGACCATTTAAGTGATCACATAACCAACATCTTAAAGACACCCATATTCTTCTGTCCATGGGCTCTGGCTTTATATATCTAATTGTCTATTTAATATTTTGTCCAGAAGACTACAAAGGCACCTCAAACTCTATATGACCAAAACTCATCATCTTCTCCCTCTCCACTAAACCTGATTTTTGAGTTCTCTATTTTCTATTGTGCAAGGCAGAAGCCAGAGAATCATTCTTGACCTCTCCTTCTTTGATGTTCTGTATATCTAACTCACCACCAAGTTCTGTACACTTGATTTCCAAACAGCTCTCCAGAGCATCTACTTACTTCATCTCTACTCCAGCTCTGTTCAAGTTTCTACCATCTCTCACTTCTTAACTAGTCTGGCCTCTTCCAAGCTATTCTCCACACTGTAGCTATGCTGGTCTTTTCAAAATGCTACTCTTTGGGGGCACCTGGGTGGCTCAGTAGGTTAAGTCTCTGCCTTTGATCTCAGAATCCTGGGATCAAGCCCCACATTGAGCTCTCTGCTCAACAGGGAGCCTGCTTCCCCCTTCTCTCAGCTTGACTCTCTGCTTACTTGTGATCTCTCTGTGTCAAATAATAAAATCTTAAAAGAAAATGCTACTTTATTACTACTTTACCCCCTGCTCAAACACCTTCAGTGATTCAGCATTGTTCTTAAAAACAAAACTCTCTATCATGACCTATGTGGCCCATCTACCCATCAGCCTCTATATGTAGTGTGCTCCACCTTCACTCTCTCTGCTTTCTGTTCTCATATTGGCCAAACTCTCATCTGCTTTGGGGCCTTTGTACATGCTATTCTTTACCTGGTAAACCCTTCTATTCTCTCAGAACCCAGTTTAGCAATCCCTTCCGAGGGAAGCTTTCACTGAGCTCTGTAACTAAGGCAAATCCCCCTGTTTGGAAGTTCTCAGAGTCACATACTTTTTCTTTGTAGTATTTGCCAGAGGTGCAGTTTTACATTTATTTTTAGGTGATTATGTGCTTATTGTTTTTCTTTCTCTAAAGGTTGAGAGCTCTTTGAGGCCAGGGCCTATTTGTTCACTATTTGAACACTATTTGTTCACTTTTGTTCACTATTGTCTCCCCCATAACAAGCACTGCCAGATGGTAGGTGTTTTGAATGAATGGATAAGAAGACATGAATGAATGCATGCATGAATCAATGGATCTGACATTAGAAGGACAGGACAGAAACTATAAAGGAGAACTTACATAAAACCCCTTTGAAAAATTTGCTGATGAGAGAGGCCACAGACGTAGAAAGAGAAAAGACTGGATTTATCCTCTGTTATTCTATTTCCTCCTCTACTCCTCTGCCACCATTCCCCCTCCTCCCTCCATCTCCCTTGCCCCAAACCTTTGCCCTGGACCATTGTTGAACTAAGGAATAGGAGAAATGAAGGCAGGGTTAGAGGATCTTGGAAGGAGGAGTTTTGGCAGCTGTGGGTCTGTAGAAGGGAGAAGAAAGGGAAAATCCCAAATAGGAGGAAGCTTCTTCCAGGTCTGTATCCTGTGCCTCCACCTCTACCGTAGCCACTCCCCTGTGGCCCTAGTACCCACAGTAGGCTAGGGCATGGGCATCATTTGAGAATAACTATTTTTGCCAGTGACCAAATTTTTTTTTCTTTTTCCTTTTCTTATTCCTTCCACAGAGCTCAAAGACTTTAAGTTGCCCTGCCAGAATTTTTGTTGTGGTTATATCTTTTCCTTTTGATTTTTCTTAACTATCTTTCTCATTGCTCAAACCTGAATCTTAATTGGAAGAGTTGAAGTTATTTAACTATCCTTAGGGATAGTTATTTTTCTTTTTTTTCACATTTCATGTATTTTTTTGTTAGCTGTATACAAGGAACTTATGGATGTCCATATAAAAGCAGTTGCTCTAAGTGCTAAAAGCCTTGGGTAATTGTAGGGATTTTGTTAGGAGTCTCTAATGATGTCTACTTCTTTTTCCCCATGGCACAAAGCTGTCTGTTGTTGAAGACTTTGAGGAAGGATATCAACGACCTTAGGTGTGGCACATTGAGCTTTCTTTCCCATGGCGCAGGGTTTAATGTCAGCAGCTTTAGGGCAGCTTCAGTCAGTGAGTATAAAGAATGGAAAAATAAAAGCAAAAAAAAAAAAAAGGAGATACTGACCCCAATAATACATTCCAAGAAACAAGTTAATATTCTGTAGCTAAACTTCAACAGGTCCTTTTACTAAGTCATTAGAAGTTGATTTGAAATGGACCACAAAGAGTATGTTTTATTTTTTAATTGTTATTATCATTTTTAATTTAAATTTAAGTTAGTTAACAATAGTGTAGTACTGGTTTCAGGAGTTTAGTAATGTATCATTTAGATGTAACACCCAGTGCTCATCCTAGCAAGTGCCCTCCTAATGCCCATCACCCATTTAGCCCATTCAGCCACCCACCTCTCCTCCAGCAACCCTCAGTTTGTTCTCTAGACTTAAAAGTCTCTTATGGTTTGCCTCCATCTCTGTTTTAAATCTTATTTTATTTTTCCTTCCCTTCCTCTGTGTTCATCTGTTTTGTTTCTTAAATTCCAACATGAGTAAAATCATACATTTGTCTTTCTCTGACTGACTAGTTTTACTTAGTGTAATACACTCAAGTTTCATCCATGTTGTTGCAAATAACAATTGCATTTTTTTTTAAGATTTTATTTATTTATTTGACAGACAGAGATCACAAGTAAGCAGAGAGGCAGACAGAGAGAGAGAGGAGGAAGCAGGCTCCCCGCTAAGCAGAGAACCCAAGGCGGGGCTCGACCCCAGGTCCCTGGGATCATGATCTGAACCGAAGGCAGAGACTTTAACCCACTGAGCCATCCAGGCACCCCAACAATTGCATTCTTTTTCATCTCTGATTAATATCCCATTGTGTACATATACCACATCTTCTTTATCCATTCATCACTTGATGGGCCTTTGGTCTCCTTCCATAATTTGGCTGTTGTTGATCGTCATCTACCAATGTTGGGTAGTTCTGTTTTTAACATTTTGAAAGAGGAACCTCCATACTGTTTTCCAGAGGGGCTATACCATGTTGCATTTCCACCAAAAACACAAGAGCACATTTTAAATGAACCCTGGTCAAGTCTATATTCATTCTTCCAAGAAGATATGCAGGGCATTTTAAATTGCTTGTCTTTTTTGCTGGAAGTAAAAGAACTTAAAATTTATCCTTACTTCCTGGATATCGTCTCTTTATGGGAGGAAAAAGCAACTTTTGGCATAGTCCAACCTCTGGAACTTGCTGAATGGTTTATATTAGTTCTTCAGATGGTTGAATATTTTTTATTTTTTGATTTTTCATTCATTCTGTAATCACACAGTATGTGCCTGTTATGGGCCAGGCACTCACTGAGCTGAACTCTAGGGAATTCTGAAATAACAAAAATTCCTCGCTCTTAAATGCTCTCAGTCTAATGAGAGATATGGTGATATATGATAACAGAATTCTGTTAACCAGGTATTCCTTACCAGTCATTCACTCATTTTTAAATTGGATTTTTTAAAATCAAAGCAATGCAATCAACACTGTTAAAAAGTAAGACCATGGGGTGTCTGGGTGGCTCAGTGGGTTAAGCCTCTGCCTCTGGCTCAGGTCATGATCTCAGGGTCCTGGAATCGAGACCCACATCGGGCTCTCTGCTGCTCAGCAGGGAGCCTGTTCCCCCCCTCTCTCTGCCTGCGGCTCTGCCTACTTGTGATCACTCTCTCTCTCTCTCTCTGTCAAATAAATAAATAAAATCTTTAAATAAAAAAAAAGACCGTAAGGTTTATAACAAAACTTAAAGAGAAACTGAGGACTTATAAAAAACCACTTTCAGTTTCTACAGCTATTCCTACACATACTAACCTCTACATTACTAAATAATAGCTGTTATTTATTGATTTTTAAATCTTAAATAATTATCTACTGAATTCCTACTATGGAACATGATGATATAATTCTTGTAAGTACCACTCCAAACCCTAATAAACTTCCCTTCCCCAATGCTGTCAATAGAGTTAAATTAAAATTGTTGATATGGTTAGTATTTATTGACTATGTAATTAAGCCCACTTAAATGTTATTCAAAGTTAAATCACATAATACACTATGACTGTTTTTTATTTTCCCTGGAGTTAAATATTGGTTGATTATTTGCTTATTTTTGTATGTATTTATCACCAATTCAGCCTGCTACAACCTGGGCTGGTAGACTACTTAAGACTTCACTTCAGATTTCCTTCATATTCATTCTGGGAATTTCTTTTAACTTTCTCCTGCTTCCTAGATCCTATGTCTTCCCTTTGCCTAGTTTTCTATCCTGGTTAGATGAAACTCATTCTTTAAGAGGTGACTGAGAAAGGGACATAATTTTTTTTGAGAGCTTGCATGTTCAAAGATATTTTATACCTCATAACTGATTGAAAATTAATGGAGTATATAATTCTAGGTTTAGAATATTTCTATCTCAAAATTTTGGAGGCATTTTTCTACTGTGTTCCAGATAAAAAAGTCTGATGATTCTGATTCCATTTTGATTCTTTGTATTATTATCTTTTTTTTTTCTCAGTCAAATTCCTTGGGAACTCTTTACTCCTAGTGTCCTAAAAACTTTTAAGGATGGACCTGGTTATGGATCATTTTCCATCCACTGTGCTGGCATTTGGGAGACTTGTTTCAATCTGGCAATTCATGTCCTTTGGTTTTGGAAACTTTTCCAATATTAGTTTAAGATTAACCTTATGGAGCTGTAATTTACATAAAACAATATGCACCCATTAAAATACTAACTCCTATACATTCATATAACAGTCACTATAACCAAGACAAAATATTTTCATTATTCTGTAAGATTCACTCCTGGCCCATTCCAGTCAACCTTTTCTATTCCTGTTCAGCAACTATTGATACAATTAGTACTGTGTACATTTGTTTTTACTTTTCAAGAGTTTCATATAAGTGAAGTCATACAGTATGTACTCTTTTTTGTCTACCTTATTTCACTCTGTATAATGTTTTCTAATTTGTCCATGCTGTTGTATCCATCAATAGCAATTCATTCATTCTTATTGTTGGGTGATGTTCTATGGTACAAAATATAGCTTTTCTTATCTATTTCCCATCTGAGGGCAACTTGGTTGTTTCTAAAATTACAAATAAAATTATAAAGAATTGCATACAGATATTTGTGTGAACATAGGTTTCTATTTCACTCAGATAAACAACTAAAAATGGGTTTGCTGAGTCATATTTATTTACATTAATAAAAAGTATATATTTAACTTTATAAGAAACTGTCAAACAATTTTCCAAAGAAGTGTGCCTTTTAGATTTTCCTCAGCAATTAATGAGAAACCCAGTTGCTCCAGATCCAATCAAAAATTGGTATTAATGGGGTCAGAGGAGATAGTCCAAGATGGTGGAGGAATAGGAGACCTTAGTTTCATCTGATCCCAGGAATTCAGCTGAATAGCTATAAATCATCCAGCACACCTGTGAATGCAACTAGAGATCTAAGAAAAAGAATAGCTGCAACTTTGCAAATAGAAAAACAACCATTTTCTGCAATAATGACAAGACAGAGAACTCACCTCAAGAAAAGAGAACAAGGGATGTCTGGGTGGCTCAGTTGGTTAAGCAGCTGCCTTTGGCTCAGGTCATGATCCCAGCATCCTGGGATCGAGTCCCACATCAGGCTCTTTGCTCGGCAGGGAGCCTGCTTCTCCCTCTGCCTCTGCCTGCCATTCTGTCTGCCTGTGCTCGCTCTCTCTCCCTCTTTCTCTCTGATAAATAAATAAAATCTTTAAAAAAAAAAAAAAGAGAGAGAGAACAAGAGGCAGGACTGACTGCCAGGGACCTAATTAGTATGGATAGGAACAAGATGTTAGAAGAACTAAAATCTAATCAAGTCAAAATAAAAAAAGGCTATTAAAGAGATGCAATAAAACTGGGGGCTCTAAACACTAGGATAAATGAGGTAGAAGAGAGAATTAGTGATATAGAAGACAAAAGGATGGAGAATAAAGACACTGAGAAAAAGAGAGATAAAGAACTATTGGATCACAAGGGGAGAATTTCAAGATAAGTGATACCATAAAGTGAAACAATTTTAGAATAATAGAGATCCCAGAAAAAGAGGGAAGGGGGAAGGGAGAGGTGCAGAAGGTATATTGGAGAAAATCATAGCAGAGAACTTCCCTAATCTGGGGAAGGAAGCAAGCATTAAAGTCCAGAACACACAGAAAACCCCCTCAAAATCAATAAAAATAGGTCAACACCTCGACATATGATAGTGAAACTTGCAAATCTCAGCGACAAAGAGGAAATCCTGAAAGCAGCTCGGGACAAGAGGTTCATAACCTATAAGGATAGAAACATTAGTCTTATTTAGTCAGGTACTAAATGAGAAAAATATGCAGCCAAGAATATTTTATCCAACAAGGATGTCATTCAAAAACAGAAGAAGCTTCCAGGACAAACAGAAACTAAAAGAATTTGTGATCACTAAAACGGTCCTTCAAGAAATGTTAAGCGGGATCCTTTAAGTGAAGAGAGAGCCCAAAAGTAACATAGACCAGAAAGGAACAGAGGCAATATACAGAAACAGTGACTTGACATGTAATACGATGTAACTAAATTCACATCTTTGAGTAGTTACTCTGAATGTTAATGGGTTAATTGGGTTAAATGCCCTATTCAAAAGACATAGGATATGAGATTGAATAAGAAAGCAAGACCCATCGATATGTTGTATGCAAGAGACTCATTTTAGACACAAAGACACCTTCAGATTGAAATTAAGAAGGTGGGAAACCATTTATTATGCTAATGGACATCAAAAGAAAGCATTGGTGGCCAATCCCTTTTATCAAACTAATTAGGTTTTAAACCAAAAGATGAGGAAGGACACTATATCATAATTAAAGCATCTATCCAGCAAGGAGATCTAACAATTGTAAATAGTTATGACCCTAACATGGGAGCAGCCAGTTATATAAGCCAATTAGTAACAAAACTAAAGAAATACATTGATAACAATACAATAGTAGTAGGGGATTGTAACACCTCCTTCACTGCACTGAACAGATCATCTAAGCAGAATGGAAAGGAAACAAGGGCCCTGAATGACACATTGGATCAGATGGACTTCACAGATATATTCAGATATATTCCATTCTAAAGCAGAAGAATACACATTCTTCTCAAGTCCACTTGGAACATTCTCTAGACTATATCACATATTAGGTCTCCAATCAAATCTCAACCAGTGCCAAAAGATTGAGATCATTCCCTGCATATTTTTAGACCACAGTGCTTTGAAACTGGAACTCAATCACAAGAGGAATTTGGAAAGAACTCAAATACATGGAGGCTAAAGAGCATCATACTAAAGAATGAATGGGTCAACCAGGAAATTGAAGAAGAATTTATTTATTTATTTATTTATTTTAAAGAATTTTATTTATTTATTTGACAGATCACAAGTAGGCAGAGAGGCAGGCAGAGAGAGAGGAGGAAGCAGGCTCCCCGCTGAGCAAAGAGCCCGATGCGGGGCTCGATCCCAGGACCCTGAGATCATGACCTGAGCTGAAGGCAGCAGCTAAACCCACTGAGCCACCCAGGCGCCCCTTGAAGAAGAATTTAAAGAGTTCGTGGAAACAAATGAAAATGAAAACACGACTGTTCAAAACCTTTGGAATGCAGAAAGGCAGTCCAAAGATGGAATAATATAACAATACAAGCCTTTCTCAAGAAACAAGTAAGATCTCAAATACACAATCTAACCTTACACTTAAAGGAGCTAGAGAAAGAACAGCAAATAAGGCCTAAACCAAGCAGGAGGAGAAAATTAATAAAGATCAGAGCAGATATCAATGAAATGGAAACTAAAACAATAGTAAAACAGATCAAGGAAACTAAGAGCTGGTTCTTTGAAAGAATTAATAAGATTAATAAACCCCTAACCAGACTTATCAAAAAGAAAAGAGAAAGGACCCAAATAAATAAAATCATGAATGAAAGAGGACAGATCATGACCAGCACCAAAGAAATACAAGCAGTTATAAGAACATATTATGAGCAACTATATGCTAAAAAATGAGGCAATCTGAAAGAAATGGATGCTTTCCTAAGGACCTATAAACTCAAAACCAAATGAAAAAGAAATAGAAAACCTGAACAGACCCATAACCAGCAAGGAAATTAAAGCAGTAATCAAAAATCTCCCAACAAACAAGAGACCAGGCTTTCCCAGGGGGAATTCTACCAAACATTTAAAAAAGAATAAATATTCTTCTGAAACATTTCAAAAAATAGAAATGGAAGGAGAACTTCCAAACTCTATAAAGCCAACATTGCCTTGATCCCAAAACAAAAGACCTCACAAAAAATGAGAATTACAGACCAATATCCCTGATAATCATGGATGCCAAAATTCTTACCAAAATCCTAGTCAAGGGGTTCCAGCAATCCATTAAGAGGAGTATTCATCATGACCAAGTGGGATTTAATTCCTGGGCTGCAAGGGTGGTTTAGCCTCCACAAATTAATCAATGTGATACACTATATTAATAAAAGAAAGGATGAGAGCCATATGATCTCTCAATAGATGCACAAAGAGCTTTTGACCAAGTACAGTATCCTATTTTGATCAAAACTCTTCAGAGTGTAGGGATAGAGAGTATGTGCCTTCAGTATTATAAAAGCCATATGTCAAAAGACCACAGCAAATGTCATTCTCAATGGGGAAAAATTGAGAGCTTTTCCGCTAAGGTCAGGAACATGGCAGGGATGTCCGCTGCCACCACTGTTGTTCAACATAGTACTAGAAGTCCTAGCCTCAGCAATCAGACAACAAAAAGAAATAAGTCCATCTAAATTGGCAAAGTCAAATGTCCACTCTTTGCAGATGACATATTCTCCATGAAAAACCCAAAAGACTCCACTCCAAAATGTTAGAACTCATACAGGAATGTATGTAGCAATGCCACATGGCAGGATATAAAATCAATGCTCAGAAATCAGTTGTATTTCATACATTAACAATAAGACAGGAGAGAGAGAAATTAATGAGTCAATCCCATTAACAATTGTACTAAAACTCACAAGATACCTAGGAAAAAAAACTAATTAAAGAGGAAAAGTATTTGTACTTGAAAAACTACAGAACACTCATGAAAGAAATGGGAGACTAACACAAAGAAATGGAAAGATGTTCAATGCTCATGGATTGGAAGAACAAATATCTTTAAAATGTCCATGCTACTTAGAACAGTCTATACTTTCAATGCAATCCCTATCAAAATACCATCAACTTTTTTTTCCACAGAGCTGGGACAAAGAATCCTAAAATTTGTATGGAACCAGAAAAGACCCCAGATAGCCACAGAAATGTTGAGAAAGAAAACCAAAGCTGGTGGCATCACAGTCCTGGACTTCAAGCTCTGTTACAAAGCTGTAATCATCAAGATGGTATAGTACTGGCAGAATAACAGACATGTAGATCAATGGAATAGAATAGAGAGCCCAGAAATAGACCCTGAACTCTATGCTCAACTAATTTTGGACAAGGCAGGAAAGAATATCTAATGGAAAATGTGCCTTCAACAAATGGTGTTGAGAAAATTGGACAGCCACATGTAGAAGAATGAAGCTGGACAATTTTATTACATCATACCAAAAAATAGACTCAAAATGGATGAAAGACCTAAATGTAAGATGGAATGAAGAAGAGAACACATGCAGCAGCCCCTGTGATTTTGGCTGCAGCAACTTCTTGCTAGACACATCTCAAAGGCAAGAGAAGCAAAGACAAAAGGTGAACTATTGGGACTTCATCAAAATAAAAAGCTTCTGCACAGCAAAGGAAACAGTCAACATAACCAAAGACAATGGACAGAATGCAGTGAGATATCAGATAAAGGGCTAGTATCCAAAATCAATAAAGAACTTATCAAACTCAACACCCAAAGAATAAGTAATCCAATAAAGAAATGCGCAGAAGACATTAACTGACATATCTCCAAAGAAGATATACAAATGGCCAAGAGACACATGAAAAATAATGCTCAGCGTCACTTGGCATCAAGGAAATACAAATCCAAACCACATTGAGATACCACTTCATACCAGTCACAATGGCTACAATTAACCACCCAGGAAATGAAGATGTTGGTGAGGATGCAGAGAAAGGGGAACACTCCTACACTGTTAGTGGGAATGGAAGCTGGTGTAGCTACTCAGAAAAAGAGTATGGAGTTTCCTCAAGAAGTTAAAAATAGAGCTACCTTATGACCCAGCAATTGCACTACTAGGTATTTAACTCAAAGATTCAAATGTAGTGATCCAAAGGGATACCTGCATCCCAATGTTTATAGCAGCAATGTTCACAATAGCCAAACTATGGAAAGAGTCCAGATGTCCATCAACAGATGAATAAAGAATATGTGATACATATATACAATGGAATACTACTTAGCCATCAAAAATTGAAATCTTGACATTTGCAATGATGTGGATGGAACTGGAGGGTATTACACTAAACAGAATAAGTCAATCAGAGAAACAATTATCATATGATTTCCTCATATGTGGAATTTAAGAAACAAAACAGGATCATAGGGCAAGAGAGAAAAAATAAAAGATGAAATCAGAGAGGGAAATAAACTATAAGAGACTCAATCATTGGAAACAAACTGAGAGTTTCTGGAAGGGGGGGTGAGGGAATGGGGTAACTGGATGGTTGACATTAAGGAGGGCATGTGATGTAATGATCACTGGGTATTATATAAGACTGATGAGGGGCGCCTGGGTGGCTCAGTGGGTTAAGCCTCTACCTTCGGCTCAGGTCATGATCCCAGGGGCCTGGGATCGAGTCCCGCATAGGGCTCTCTGCTCAGCAGGGAGCCTGCTTCTCCTCATCTCTCTCTCTGTCTCTCTGCCTATTTGTGATCTCTCTCTCTGTCAAATAAATAAATAAAATCTTAAAAAAAAAAAAAAAGACTGATGAATCACCGACCTCTACCTCTGAAACTAATAATACATTATATGTTAATTAATTGAATTTAAAAAATGAAAAAACCCACAAAAATTGGTATTAATGGATAAGGAAGATGTGGTATATATTTATATACAATAGAATATGACTCAATTCAATAAAAAAGAATAAAATCTTGCCATTTGCAAAACATGGATGGAGCTAGAGTGTATTATGCTAAGCAAAGTAAGAGAAAGACAAATACCGTATGCTTTCACTCATGTGGAATTTAAGAAACAAAGTAGACAAACATATGGGAAGGGGGAAAAAAGGAGAGAAGGAAACACTCCCCCCCCCTTTTTTTAGTTTCAGAGGTAGAATTTAGTGGTTAATCAATTGCATATAATAGCCAGTACTCATTACATAAAGTGCCCTCCTTAATGCCCATCACCCTGTAAGAGACTCTTAATGATAGAGTACAAACTGAGGGTTGATGTAATGAGTTGGGTAGGTGATGGGCTAGAAGAGTGATCTGTATTAAAAAGGACACTTTTGTGATGAACACTGGGTGTTTAAAGTGATGAATCACTGAATCTGCTTCTGAAACCAATATTGCACTGCATGTTAATTAAAATTTAAATAAAAACTAAAAAAAATGAGATTTCAGTGTCTTTAATTTTAGCCATTGTAGTTGAATCACACTTTGGTTGAAATTTACTTTTTCCTGATGAATGATGATCTCAGCATCTTTTCTTGTATTAATTTACCATTAGTATATGTTCCTTTATAAACTTTGTTATAATCTTTAGCCCATTTTAAAATGTATTGCTCATCTTCTTATCATAGAATTTCAAAAGTTCTTTATATATTCTGGATAACAATTGCTCATGACATGTATGATAGCTAATATTTTCTCTCCATCTGTGGTTTACCATTTCATTAATGTCTTTCAAAGAATGGAAGTTTTTTTAAAAAAATAGATTTTGATGAAGTCCAGTTTAAGGTTTTTTATGGGTCTTGCTTTTTGTATTCTTTGTGTTTGAGTTCTTTAAAGAACTTTGTCTAATCTATGTGTTTTTTTTTTTATCTAACGGTTTTATATCTTAGCAGTTAAATTTATTTATTTATTTATTTTTTAAAGATTTTATTTATTTATTTGACAGAGAGAAATCACAAGCAGGCAGAGAGGCAGGCAGAGAGAGAGGAGGAAGCAGGCTCCCTGCTGAGCAGAGAGCCCGATGCGGGCCTCGATCCCAGGACCCTGAGATCATGACCTGAGCCGAAGGCAGTGGCCTAACCCACTGAGTCACCCAGGCGCCCAGCAGTTAAATTTAGATATGATCTACTTTGAGTGAATTTTGTATACAATATAAAGGGTGAAGGTTCACTTTTTCTATTTTGATATCCAGTGGTTCCACCAGCATTTATTGAAAAGTTAATCCTTCTCATTGAATTATCTTGGAACCTGTGTAAGAAAATCAGTTGAACACATGTGATTTCTATATAAATCTTGATCTGTGTCCATCCTATGTCACTAATGCACTGTCTTGATTATTGTAGCAATAAAGTAGTGAAATCAGGTAGAAAGAGTTCTTCAACATCATTCTTTCTACCAATATTATTTCAATATTTTAGGTCCTTTGCATTATCATATAAATTTTAGAATCAGATTGTCAATTTCTTTTCTTTTTAGCTTTTTTTTTTTTTTTAGATTTTTATTTATTATTTATTTGACAGGCAGAGATCACAAGTAGGCAGAGAGAGACAGACAGAGGTGGAAGTAGGCTCCCTGCTGACCAGAAAGCCTGATGCGGGGCTCAATCACAGGACTCTGGGATCATGACCTGAGCTGAAGGCAGAGGCTTTAACCCACTGAGCCACCCAGGAGCCCTCAGCTTGTCAATTTCTTTAAAAAATTTTGCGGGGATTATGATTGGGATTATGTTGAATGTATAGATTAATTTAAAAATAATTAGCATCTTAAGAATATAGTCTTCCAATCCATGAAAAATGGTATTTCTCTCCATTTACTTAGTTCTTCATTAATTTATTCCAACAGTATTTTTTAGTTTTTTTTTTTTTTAATTTTTTATTTATTTGTCAGAGAGAGAGTGAGTGAGAGCGAGCACAGGCAGACAGAGTGGAAGGAAGAGTCAGAGGGAGAAGCAGGCTCCCTGCGGAGCAAGGAGCCCGATGTGGGACTCCATCCCAGGACGCTGGGATCATGACCTGAGCCGAAGGCAGCTGCTTAACCAACTGAGCCACCCAGGCGTTCCTTTTTTAGTTTTTATATTGCACATATTTTAAGTTTATCATTATGTATTTCATGTTTTTTGACATGAATGGTCGATGGCATTTTTAAAACAATCATTTTCCAGTTGTTTAATGCTAGTGTGTGAAAAATGATTTTTGCATGTTGACCTTGTTTCCTGTGGCATTGCTAAGTTTATTCTATAAGATCTAATAGCTTTTGTAGACTTTTTATGATTCCTTATTTGTCAAATCATGTAGTTTGCAGGTAAAGATATTTTTTTTTCCTTTCCAAACTTACTGTTTTTTCAGTAAAAAAACAGTATTGCATGGCCAGGACTTCTGCTATAAAGTAGAGCAAACATCCTTGCTTTATTCTCAGTCTCAAGGAGGAAAGCATTTATTCTTTCATAGTTAGGTATGATGCTATTTATAGATTTTACATGAATGCCAATTATCATGTTAAGTTCCCTTCAATT
Source organism: Mustela nigripes (assembly GCF_022355385.1). Classification (NCBI taxonomy): domain Eukaryota; kingdom Metazoa; phylum Chordata; class Mammalia; order Carnivora; family Mustelidae; genus Mustela; species Mustela nigripes. The sequence continues at coordinate 132,704,791 of NC_081559.1, forward strand.
TATTCTTTGCTGAGAATTTTTAAAAAGACCAAAATGGGTGTTGAATTTTTAAAAATGTATTTGTTCCTCTGTTGAGATTATCATATTTCTCCTTTATTTTGTTTGGTGAATTACATTGATTCTTTTTAAGATTTTATTTGTCAGAGAGAGAGAGAGAGAGCATGAGCAAAGAAAAAGGCAGAGGAAGAGGGAGAAGCAGGCTCCCTGTTGAGCAAAGAGCCTGATGTGCACCTCAGTCTTGGAACCCTGGGATCATGATCTGAGCAGAAGGCCGGCACTTAACTGACTGAGCCATCCAGGCATCCCAAATTATATTGATTTTTGTCAAACCAATATCAAACCAATCTTTCATTCTTGGGATAAATCTCACTTGATCATTATGGATTATCTTTTTATATATTGGTGGGTTTTATTTGTTAATATTTTGGCAAGGACTTGTGTTTCTGTGTTCATGAAAGATATTGTTTTCATTTATTTCATTCATTGTATTTTCTTTCCTTGTAAAGTTGGGAATAGGAGGATAACGTCAGCCTGATAATATGAGTTGAGAAGTATTTCCTGCTTATCTGTTTTCTAAAGGAGTTTGTGGAGGATTGGTATAATTTGGTTCTTAAGTGTATGATAGAGTGTATCAACAAAGCCATCTGAGTTTGGAGTTTTCTTTGTGGAAATGTTTAGAAGTATTTATTTAAAAGATGCAGAGCTAAAAAAAAAAAAAAGATGCAGAGCTATATAGAATTTCTGTTTCTTCTAATTTGTGTATTTCAGGGAATTTACATTTTACCTAAGCTGTCAACTTTATTGGCATAAAGTTCATTACACCATTCCTTTATTATCTTTTTAACCATAGCAATGCATTTTTCATTTCTGATATTGGTAGTGTCTTCTCTCTTTGTTTTCTTATCAACTCACCTGGAATTGATTACTTTTTATTTTTAAAGAGTCAGCTTTTGGTTTGATTGATTTTTCTGTAGTGAGTCTATAATTCTATATTGATTTCAGCTGTTACCATTATTATTTCCTTCTTTTGAACTGAATTGGTATTTACTTTTCTTGCTTCTTGAAGTCGTTAAGTTAGATAATTTTCCCTCTTTTGTAACATTCAAAGCTATAAATTTCCCTCTAAGCAGTATGCTACTGCATCCCACAGATTTTCAATTTTTTTTCATTTTCACTCAGTTGAAATATTTTCTAATTTTCCTTGTGATATTTTTCTTTGTCCCACATTTAAAAATGCGTTTTCAGGGGTGCCTGGGTAGCTCAGTTGGTTGTGTCTAACTCTTGTTTCAGCTCAGATCATGATCTTAGGGTCCTGAGATTGAGCCCCGTGTTGAGCTCTGTGCTCAGTGCAGTGTTTGCTTGTCCCTCTCCCTTTGTTCCTTACCCTGCTTTCTTTCTCTCTCTCTCTCTAATAAATAAATAAAATCTTTTAAAAATAAAGGTGCGTTTTAAAATCTTGAAGTACTTGGAGATTTTAAGCTCTTTCCTTTATTCCTAATTTAATTCCATTGTGATTAAATAACGTACTCTCTAAAATTTCAGTTCCTTAAACTTTTTGAAGCTTGCTTTATGGCTTAGCATAATGGACTATTTTGGTGAATATTACAACTTCTGTTCTTAGGTAGAGTGATCTGAGAGAGTCAATTAGATTAATTCAGCTGACTGTGTTTTACCTATCTTTTATATCCTTACTGATTTACCAGCTACTTAGAGAGAATGTTGAAATCTCTGTTTTAATTATGTATTTATCTGCTTCTCTTCTGCCAAATTTTGCTTTCTGCATTTTAAAGCTCTTTTATTAGCTACACATCTTTTGAGGAGTGTTACGTTTTCTTAATGATTTGGCACTTTTTAATCATAAAATTTCCTGATCTCTCTCTGTAATATTTCTTATCCTGAAATCTGTTCTATCTTATATTAATATAGTTACTTCAGCTAATTTTATTATTTGTGTATATATTTCCCTGTAATTTTACTTTTAACCTGTATATATATTTATCTTTAAAGTGTTTTCTTGCAGAGAGCACATGATTGGATTTTCAAAATCCAGTCTTACCATCTCTACCTTTTAATTGGAATGTTTAGTTATTTATATTTAATATAATTACCAATATTACTGAGTTCAAAGTATCATCTTGCTATTTGTCTTATCTGCTCAGTTTTCCTTTTTTTCTTGCTCCCCCCTATTTTTGCCTCTCATTTTCTATTACTGACTTACTAGTTGCAAACATCTTTGTTATTTTAATGGTTGCTTTAGTGTTTAGAACAATCATCCTTAAATAAGCACAGTCTTTCTTCAAATAATGACATCATTTCATATGTAACCTTAGTACACTGCCATTTCCTCCCTCCCTGTCATTTTAGCTATTGTTATTTTACTTTTACATGTCATTAACCCATGATCTGTGGTTATTATTTTTCTTTTAAAAAATTAACAATCTTTTTAAAGATTTTATTTATTTATTTGAGAGAGAGTGAGAACACGCATGTGCATATGAACGGGCAAGTGACAAGAGGGGTAGGGGTTGGAGACAGACTCCATGCTGAGTGCAGATCCCAACATGGGGTTTGAGCCCAGGACCCTGAGATCACTACCTGAGCTGAAACCAAGAGTCAGACAGTTAAATGAGTAAGCCACATAGGCACCCCATTTCTCCACAATATTGTCAACACTTGTTATTATCCGTTTTTTAAAAATTATAGCTATCTTATCAGGTATGGTGTATAATTGTGATTTTGATTTACATTTCCCTAATGAACTAATGATGCCCAGTATCTTCTCATGTGCAGATTATCCACTTCTATATCTTCTTTGTAGAATATCTATTCAAATTCTCTGCCCATTTATAAATTGGTTTGTCTTTTTATTATTGAGTTATGAGAGTTTTTGAAATATATTTTGGACACAAGTCTGTTATCAGTTATAGTTCTTGCAAATATTTTCCCCCAGTCTGTTGGGTGGCTTTTTTCACTTTCTTTGTGGTATTCTTTGAAGTACAAAAGTTTTTAATTTTGTTGAAGTCTAATTTATCTTTTTTGTTATGCATTTAATGTTGTATTTAAGAAGGTTTTGTCTGATACCAAGTCATAAAGATTTATCCCAATGTTTTCCTCAGAGTTTTGTAGTTTTAACTCATATTTAAATCTTTGACCAATTTTAAATATATTTTTATGTTATAGAAGGAATCCAACTTGATTCTTTTATATGCAGCTATCCAAATATCTCAGCATTATTTGTTGAAAAAACTATTCTCTGCCCATTGGGCTGTGTCTTGGGTGTCCTTGTCAAAAATCAGTTGACATAAATGTGAAGGTTCATTTCTTTTATTTTTTTGAAGGTTTATTTCTGGATTCCCAGTCTCATACTTATGACAATGCCACACTGCCTTAGTTACTACAGATCTGTAGTAAGTTTTGAAATAGGAAAGTGTGAATCCTTCAACTTGGTTTTTTTGTTTGTTTGGTTTTGTTTTCCCAAAAAAGTTTTGACTATTCTGTGTACTTTGAAGCCACTATTCCTTCAAAGCTATTTTCTGCTTCCTCCTTCATTTGGGCTGTTACAATAGGATACCATAGACTGGATGGCTTAAGCAAAAAGCATTGATTTCTCACAATTCTGGAGGCTGGGGAGTCCAAGATCAAAGTGGTGGCAGATACTGTGATCCTGTGAGAGCATTCTCCCTGGTTTGTATATGCCTGTATTCTCTTTATATCCTCACATGGCTAAGAGAGAAAGTTGTAGTCCCTTCTCTTCTTAACAAGACTCTAATCCTATTCATGAGGTCTCCAGCCTCAAGACCTAATTATTTCCCAAAGGCCTTACCTTCAAATACCATCACCTGGGGGATAGGTTTCAATTTATGAATTTTAAAGGGACACAAACATTTAGTCCCCAGCATGCCCCTATTCCTCCAAGGACTCCTTGTACATACATGTTTGAATGCTTGTTATATTCCACAAGCCATTGAGGCTCTGTTCATTTTTTAGTGTTTTTATTTTCTGTACCTTTAAGCTTCAGTAATTCTAATGCTATAGATTTAAGTTCACTGATAATTTCTTCTGTAATATTCAATCTACTTTTTAAATTTAAATTTTAGTTAGTGAACATACAGTGCAATATTGATTTCTGAAGTAGAATTCAGTGATTCGGCACTTACATACAATACCCAGTGCTCATCATAACAATTGCCCTCTCTAATGTCTAATCTACTTTGAATGCCATCCAATTAATTTTTCATTATAGATCCATTTTTCAGTTTCAAAAGCTACTTTTTTCTTTGCATCTTTCATTTCTCTTCTGTTTGTGTTCATGCTTTAAATTCTAGACCATATTTATAACAGCTTTTTAAAAGTTCTGTCTTCTAATTCCATCCTCCATGTCATTTTCAGATGTTTTTTCTTGAGTGATTTTTCTGCCGTTATGATTTACATTTTCATGGCACTTGTTTGCTGTTGCCCTCCCTGCAGTTGTGGTCTGGAAAGTGCCTTCAGGCAGAAAGCTGGGATAATTAGAGAGCTCACCTTGTTTGTTTTCTTTCTCTTAGGGTCCACAGTCCTGCGCACTTCTAGTCTAGTGACTGAAAAAGTTGTTTCACATATTTTATCTGGCTTTCTGGTGTGTGTGCGTGTGTGTGTGTGTGTGTGTGTGTGTGAGAGAGAGAGAGAGAGAGAGAGAGATGATTCTTGTTTTGGTTTATACATCATAGCCCATTATATTATTTTTAAATATAATTTTATTTCTTTCCCCCCCTATTTTCTGATTCTTGTATTCTTATTTGTCATATGTTGGATCTCCTGAATTAATTTTTTAAATTTCTTTTTTACTTGCTTATTTTCCATTTTTTCTCTTTTGTTCTTTCTTGGAGACATACAGTTTTGTCATTTAAGCTTTGTATTGAATATTTAATTTCTTCTTATTTTAAATTCTGCTGTGATTTTCCAACCACAATCTCTCTCTGGTTGAACTTCTTCACAAATTAAACCTGTCCCTGGGAACTTTAATTTTAAGGTAGTCTGTCCAGGTAATCTTTTTAATTTTTTCTTCCTTCATCTCATTTTATTTCAAGTCTAGCATTTTTGTCCTGTTGTATATTGAAATTTCAGGTATGAAGAAGTATTTCATGAAAAACCTCAAGTTCTTCAAGCCATAACATGGAAAGAAATTTCTAAGAGGTTCATGTGGCTTTGGTTAGAAGAAAAAAGTGCAAAGCCCTGTTAAAGTACTCCATTTCTGAAATATGAAAACAAAACGAAACGAAACAAAACCCAACCATGATACTTGACCAGGTATAATCTCACTATTGCCAAATCCAGTAGATTTCTGTCAACGTATTATCTGCCCTCATGTCAGCCACTCAACAGCGTCAAATGCAAGGAGCCATTCCCTCTTTCTTGAAGCTTCTTTTTCTTGTTTTCTTCTACATCATTAACTTCTCCTAGTGCCTTTTCATCTAAATGATCTCTAAATATTGGAATCTATTCTCTATTCCTACTGTCTTTCACCCAGAGTCATAGCTTTAAATATCCTGTTAGTACTGTTGACTCTCAAACTTTCCTATCTTCTCCCTTGAATTCCAAATGTCTACTTGGTCTGTCAATTTCAGTGTCCAGTAGACATTTCAATACAAGGAAGTCTTTTATTCCATCCCTTGTACTTCCCAATTTGTAAAGGCTACCATGTCTCCCCAGATCCTCATGCAAAAAAACAATGATTCATCCTTGATTCTTCTCTTTCCTTTATTCTTGTGCATCCTACTCAACAAGTTCCATAGGGTCAATAAAAAAAATATATACCTCTAATCCATCCACTTCTTTTCATCTCCAAGCAACCATCTTTTCTTAACCTTTGCAGTAGTCTCCCAACAGATGTCTTTGCTGTTATTCTTTTTTTTTTTTTTAAAGATTTTATTTATTTATTTGTCAGAGAGAGAGCGAGCGAGAGCGAGCACAGTCAGACAGAGTGGAAGGCAGAGTCAGAGGGAGAAGCAGTCTCCCTGCGGAGCAAGGAGCCCGATGTGGGACTCGATCCCAGGACGCTGGGATCATGACCTGAGCCGAAGGCAGCTGCTTAGCCAACTGAGCCACCCAGGCGTCCCACTGTTATTCTTGCAATACATTCTTTTTTTTTTTTAATTTTTATTTTAAAAAATATTTTATTTATTTATTTGAACTAGAGAATGAGCAAGTGAAAGAGAGCATGAGCAGGGGAAGAAGCAGACTCCCCACTGAGCAGGGAGCCCAGTGCAAGGCTCCAGGGACTCCATCCTAGGATCCCAGGATCATGACCTGAGCCAACGGCAGTTGCACCATCCAGGCGCCCCCTTGCAACCTATTCATCACATAACTGATAATCTTCTAAAAATATAATCCTTTTAGTGACTTTCTATTACATTTAGAATAAAATTCACGACTATGGCTTAAAAGATCTTTATGATCTGACCCCTATCATAATCTCACGTTTAACTGTTGCCTCTTCACTCATTCAACAATTATTTATTGAGTACTTACACTGTGTTAGAGACTGAGCTAGGCACAGAGATGCTTATCACAGTAAACTGGCCTCTTTTTTGTTCCTCGGATACTCAGAATTTTTAAATATTCTGTTCCCTATGCTTGGTATGTTCTTTTCTTAGCTCTTTGCACAGTTTATTCTTTATCACTCTTCAGGTCTCAGCATAAGTGTCATTTCCTCAGAGGAATTTTTTTCATAAACTGATTTAAAATATCTACTGACCCCCTTTCCATTATGTCATCCTATTTAATTTCTTCATAGCCCTTTTCATGATCTTCTCTGCTTATTTATTTTCTGACTGTTCCCTCCCGTTTCATTTTAATGTAAGCTCCTTGAGGGTAGAGATGCTGTCTGTCTTGATCATGGTATCCTTGGCGCCTAGAATGTTTTCGGAAAACATAGAGCACTGCCTGGCACATATAATATTATAAATATTTTTAATAGGTTAACTTGATGGGGATGGGTTCAGGGAGAACTACACAGAGGAGGTAACATTGACTTCAGTCTTAAAATATAAGGATTTGTTTATTTAGACTTTTATCATTGGGCTGAATAATCAATAGTAATGAAAGTATTTATTTTGGTTACACATTTTTCCTGATTATGCATTAGTAACATAGCTTAAGAATCACTGTAGTTGAAATAGATTGGTCTTAATGTCATTCAGAAAAACTTCCTTTGGAATCATTTGGAGCCTAGCATTTTTGTCCTGTTACTGGACTTTCATTTTCTGTTCAGAGTTAAAAGCATAACAGAGGAACTCCTGAGTGGCTCAGTTGATTAAGCATCCAAACCTTGATTTTGGCTCAGGTCACAATCTCAGGCTCCATGCTCAGCGCTACATCTTCTTGAGCTTCTCTCTCTCCCACTTCAGCTACCCCTTCTCCCTCTCAGTGTGCTCGTGCTCTCTCTCTCTCAATAAATAAATAAAATCTTTTTTAAAAACATAATAGCATAAGGCTTTAAGGATAATGACAATAACTGAAATGAATCTTGGTAGTAATTATAATTAACAACTAATCAGATCGTTTAAAATACATTTACCACTCATTACCAAGCATTGCATGTAAAAACCTGGCTTACAAAAACATTTGGGAAAAATACTTAAACTGTACTTAAAATTGATGACAATTTGGGAGACTAGAATTCTCCACTTTTCTCTCCCCAGGAAAAGTGAGTTTCTATAACTGGCTGCTCTGTTTCTATTTTCCATGTGATAAATAAGGAATGTTACACACAGCACAAATCTTCTCTACTTAATAAAAACTTAGACTCCAGGCTCTGTCACTTTGATTAGGATCATATGCATGTGTAGTGTATTTCATATAAGGCTGTTGATCTACCACAAAATCATATTCATACAAATACTTTAAATTCATCGAAAAATTAAATAATTTTGATGAATACAAAATGCCCAGTTGGAGGGGGATCTAGAAGAGCAGTCTAAAACTTAAAATATTTTTGAATGTAGACTTTATCCCATGAACTTCTTACATCCTTCTTAATTGTTGTAAGATGCAACAATTAACTGAGTCATGCTTCCTTATTGGAAGCATTCCTTATTTTTATTTTATTTTATCTTATTTATCTATTTATATTTATTTATTCCTTATTTTTATTTTGAATATCCATCCTGATTATTCAGTGACATTTTAGGTATTTTGGGGAATTTAGTTGTAGTATAATATGTGTAATATTTTCATAATTATCTACTGCTTATAGTAGTTATGGGACTAGCCCCGTAATAGGTCTGAATTTGGAAACAAGTCAGGAGAAACTTATTTAAGGTCATTGGATAGATGTCTGGAAGTAGTTTTGAAAACAAGAGCTCTGTTTATGGGGGGAGAAAGCCCTTCATTGCCCCTATGGCTTCAGGTAAAGAAATTATACCCAGCCCACCCTATTGCCATACCAGAAACTGAGGTCATGGCAGTGGCTCAGCTTACAGATGACTGTTTCCAGGAAGCCTTTTCTAGCCCCAGGCTGAGTTGGTGCTACCACGAAACTTATGAAAACAGAATCACAATGTTGTTCTGTTACTTGCTGACTGTGGATTTTTTGAGCCCCAGGACTTTATCCTTCTTTCCTCTGAACTACATAGAATACTACAGTGTCTGACAGACATGTAGGTGCTCAGTACATATTTGAATGAATAAATAATTGAATGAATATGGTATGATAAGATATAACATATCATAAATACAGCTGGCACAAATTAGAATAAGTTCAAGATCCAGATACTTGCTCAAGGAGCAGCAGCCAGGAGAGAGTTCAGATCTAATCATAGTTACTAGAAATTCAGTCATTGGGAGATCAGAGTTAAGTGGTAAGAAATCTGATCTCCAGAGGGAAACATTTGATGGAAAAATAATGCAGAGAGGAAAAGCACATATTTCCTTCTCAGAGAAACCTCTTTCTGTTGGTGAGGAGTGGAGGCATAGGGGTATGGAAGAGAAAAACCCGTAAGAGGACAGAATTGTGCAAATACAGTAAGAAGCTGAGATTCATATCCTAGTTTTAGAGTTAATCTAGAATAGTTTTTTTTTAAGATTTTATTTATTTACTTTGAGAGAGAGACAGTGAGAGAGAGCATGAACGAGGAGAAGGTCAGAGAGAGAAGCAGACTCCCCATGGAGCTGGGAGTCCTATGCGGGACTCGATCCCGGGACTCCAGGATCATGACCTGAGCCGAAGGCAGTCGTCCAACCAACTGAGCCACCCAGGCGTCCCTAGAATAGTTTTTAAAGTAATAAATTTTATAGATATTTAGAAAAATAATTACTTTTAATTCACAATTTCATGTAAATACTTTAAAATTATTTTTTCTTTACACTACCTTCACATGCAGAAGTTGGTTGTCAACTGCTATGAGCTGATTAAGATTCTCCAGTATTTCTAAGTCTCTTATGTCATCAATATTATTATTGCTGATATTCAATATAGAGAGGGATTTCTGTAAGAAAAATAAATTAGCATTAATAACTAGTCTAATTAAATGCTATATATAGTAACCAGAAATCTTAATTTGTGAAAAATGTATCAGTTCAGGCTATTATGCTTTTTAGGCAAGAAAATTAAAAGCCATGGAGATTTTGTTTTTCTGCCATATTTTTTCCAGACATAACTTTAAGGACTTTAGTAATTGTGATATGACTTACTATTTTTGTCTAAAATTCCTTCATAAGACTGATTTTCCTCTTCTAGAATATAAAAGAAATTTATAGAGAAAAGAAGCCAGGAATCAAGAAGCAAAGAAAAAAAAAAGTGCCCCAACAAACAAATGATAACAGAGTGTAGAAAAACGGTTATTTCAGTTTAAGCAAATTATCTTTTTGTGTTAAATATCACTAAGATTTGTACTTACATAGGAAGAAATAGTTTTTGTTTATTTTTCTAAGTAGGAAAAATGACTTAGAGATTATCTGGTTTAATTTTTATCTTTATCTCTCGATATAGTTTTCTCTTGACAATCCATATGTCCAGAAGGCACTTAAAATAAAAATTAGGGGGCGCCTGGGTGGCTCAGTGGGTTAAGCCACTGCCTTCGGCTCAGGTCATGATCTCAGGGTCCTGGGATGGAGTCCCGCATCGGGCTCTCTGCTCAGCAGGGAGCCTGCTTCCTCCTCTCTCTCTCTGCCTGCCTCTCTGCCTACTTGTAATCTCTCTCTGTCAAATAAATAAATAAAATCTTAAAAAAAAATAAAAATTAGGTAATTTACAAGCAGTATGAACATCACTGTTAGTGAGGACATAAATACACAGTAGAGAAGCACTAAACCAAAGCCATCTTAAAATCTATGGCCTAATAATCTCTACCAAGACTGAGCTGACCCACCAAGCCATCCATAACTAACCTTTAGAGAAAATACTTCTTGATATTTTTTAAGAATTAAAAAAATTATCTTATATTTAGAATTTTAGAATCTGCTTGAATCTATGCAAAAATTGAGCAAGCAAAATGTTTATACTGGTGTTTGTAATAAAACTGGCCATCCTCTTAGAGGGATCAATTTATTTGGGTCAGTGGAGATGAGCTGAGATACACTTAATTCTATGGGGAAGACAGGGAGAGGGTAGGATAGAAATAAGATCGCTTCTTTCTTTTCCAATTTAAAGGACAATTTTTCAAGTTTTATAAATTCAGTTCACAAACTTTTATTGCCCTCTGTTTCTGGGCCCTCTAAAATAAAGCCAATGAAATCTATAAACACACAACCATTTTCCTTTTATGTCTCTTGCCCCAGAACTGAAGGTAGCATATCATAATAAATCCCATTTTGAGAATTAGCAAAAGCCTCCATTGCGCCCCCTGGCTTCTCAACTAATTGTGACACGTTCACCATGTATCTGGGCGTCAGGTCACAGTGGGAGTTTCAAATCTCCCAGATCTGCCTGCTTCTGATGAAGCAGAGCTGTATGTAGTGCAACCTACAATCAAATCAGAATCCAGCGAGAAAACATTTCATCATCATGATTCTCTAGGTTGTTTAAAATTTGCCAAATAATTATGCATGACTCTTTCCTTAGGCTTTTTCCGAATATTTTAAATTTTGAATCATGATAATCACCAAGGTGGAAATTATGAATGGATTGACATCTGGACTAGAACCCAATAATTTACATAACCTTTCCACAACCTTTTTTTGATCCTTAGTACTCTAGAGGCAGGCATTATTATTCCCACTTTATAACTTCTTATCTCTGAGAAATTATGTGAGAAAAGTTCATTTTAACCCTCAAGTAAAAGCTCAACTGTTTGGAACCAGAAGAGACCCCAAATAGTCAGAGGAATGCTGAAAAAGAAAACCAAAGCTGGTGGCATCACAATCCTGGGCTTCAAGCTCTATTACAAAGCTAAATCATCAAGACAGTAAGGGGTACTGACACAAAGACAGATACATAGATTAATGGAACACAATGGAGAACCCAGAAATGGATATGGACCCTTAACTTTATGGTCAACTAATCTTTGACAAAGCGGGAAAGAATATCCAATGGAAAAAGAACAGTCTTTTCAATAAACGGTGCTGAGAAAATTGGACAGCCACATGTAGAAGAATGAAACTGGACAATTTTTTTTACACCATACACTAAAACAGACTCAAAATGGATGAAAGACCTAAATGTGAGACAGGAATCCCTCAAGATCCTAGAAGAGAACATAAGCAGCAACCTCTGTGACTGGCTCCAGCAACTTCTTTCAGGACACATCTCAAAGGCAAGAGAAACAAAAACAAACAAAAAAAGTTATTAGGACTTCATCAAGATAAAAATCTTTTGCACAGCAAAGGAAACAGTGAATAAAAGGTAACCTACAGACTGGGAAAAGATATTTGCAAGTGACGTATCAGATAAAGAGCTTGTATCCAAGATCTATAAAGAACTTCGCAAATTCGAATCTGTAAGGAACTTTTCAAAAACCAAATAAATGGACAGAAGAAATGGGCAGGAGACATGAACAGACATAGCTCTCATATCTCTGAGGATGACATACAAATGGCCAACAGACACATGAAAAAAAATGTTCAACATCACTCAGCATTAGAGAAATACAAATCCAAACCACACTTGAGATATTACCTCATACCAGTCAGAATGGCTAAAATTAGTCAGTCAGAAAACAACAAATGTTGATGAGGATGCAGAGAAAAGTACATCCTCTTACACTGTTGGTGGGTATGCAAGCTGGTGCAGCCATTCTGGAAAACAGTATGGAGTTTCCTCAAGAAGTTAAAAAGCTACCTTATGATCCAGCAATTGTACTACTAGGGATACACCCCAAAGATAGAAATGTAGTGACCCCAATGTTCATAGCAGCAATGTCCATAATAGCCAAACAAACTTTGGAGAGAGCCCAGATGTCCACTGAAGATTATAATCTTCATCCATACACACACACACACACACACACACACACACACACACAGAGATACATATCTATCTATCTATCTATTTAGATCTGTATAGATATATACACATACATACACAATGGAATATTACTCAGCCTTTGGAGAGAACAAATACCATTTACATTGATGTGGATGGAACTAGAGGGCATTATGCTGAGCAAAATAAGTCAAAACCTATCATAGTTTCACTCATGTAGAAAATAAGAAACAGCACAGAGGATCATAGTGGAAGGGAGGGAAAACTGAATGGGAAGTGATCAGAGAAGGAGAAACAAACTAAGGGTTGCTGGAGGGAAGGGAGGTGGGGGTGTGGATAATTCGGAGATGGGCATCAAGGAGGCACATGATGTGATGAGCATGGGATGTTATATGCAATTGATAAGTTATTGAACACCACATTTGAAACTAATGATGTACTATATGTTGGCCAATTGGGCGCCTGGGTGGCTCAGAGGGTTGGGCCTCTGCCTTTGGCTCAGGTCATGATCTCAGGGTCCTGGGATCGAGTCCCGCATCGGGCTCTCTGCTTGGCTGGGAGCCTGCTTCCTCCTCTCTCTCTCTCTGCCTGCCTCTCTACCTGCTTGTGATCTCTGTCTGTCAAATAAATAAATAAAATCTTTAAAAAAAAATTCTCAACTGGCCATATAAACATACAGAGCATATGTAATGTCCAGATATACCTTTGCTACCTTCCTGTTCCATTATAACTGTTAATAACTATAGTCTTTGTCAGAATACTCAAATTGGCCTTACTGCCAGAGAATGAAGAGTTCGTGGATCAAACAGAAGCTTTTCTCCAAGGGGAAGCCTCTGACTCTCAACATGAAGTTCTCTTAGTCCTTCTAATCCTTCTAAACCTTCTATGACAGCAATGTAATTGCCTCCCAGATACCTGCAAAATAGAAAACAATTTTAAATACGCGTTCTGAGAATCATGGTCTGTAAACATGACAAAAACATAACAATCACTGAGCTGAGTGAAAATTACATATGTGGAAATTTCAGAATCGTCTTTTAATGAATCAATGAAAGCTTTATTTATATGATTCTTATACTTAATTTAGTCTAAGAAATAAGTTTATTTTTTTAAAGTAAGAGAATTGGAATAGTCCTTATTAAATGATCTACCAGTATTACTTTTATATATTAGGTGAAGAATCATCTGGATAGAAGGGTCTTTTTTTTTTAAGCTTTTTACAATATATTTCAGAGAGAGTGTGAGAAAGAGCATGAGGGGGGTGGAGGGAGAGGGAGAGGTAGACTCCCTGCTGAGCAGGGAGCCCAACACAGGGTTCCATCCCAGGTCCCTGAGATCATGACCTGAGCTGAAGGCTGAACCAACTGAGCCACCTAGGCTACCTCCCAGGGTATTAGTTTTAAAAATGGAAGATTTGGGGGCCTAACGCCAGAGACTCTCATTTGGCTATCTAGATCAGAACCCAACAATCTGCATTTTTTAAAAATATTTTATTTACTTATTTGACAGAGAGAGTTCACAAGTAGGCAGAGAGGCAGGCAGAGAGAGAGGGGGGAAGCAGGCTCCCTGCTGAGCAGAGAACCTGACATGGAGCTCGATCCCAGGACCCTGAGATCAGGACCCGCGCCGAAGGCAGAGGCTCAACCCTCTGAGCCACCCAGGCACCCTGCAATCTGCATTTTTAATTAGCATTTTCTACCCTACTCTCTTCCCATTTTGAGGTTCTTGGCCTACTTTTGAGAAGCACTGGTAATTCTTCCAGTCTGGGAAAAATGAATAAACCAGTCTTCATTGTTGAATTAAAATCATTATAGGCAGTAAATGCCTTTTTACAATCAAATCAACAGTATCAACTCTATGACCCTGCCTCTTTGAGATGTGTGATTCTGAAAGGAGAGCTCATCTGGTTTCCATGGAAACTTTTTTCACCAGTTGAGTCTTTAGGGATGCTTTAGGTATCCTTATAAGTGGTTAAGACAACTCACCCTCCTGCAAAAGAAAAGTGTGTCAGGCTTAATGAGACAAATTGCCAAGTATTACATGTGTAACAGTTTATTTTGTACTAATAATACTATAAGAGAATAAAAATTGAGGCCTGTTCCACACAACTGCAGATAATGGAAAGGCCCGCATGCAAACATATTACTGTAATGATTACAAACAATTACATTACTTAAAAATAAAAACACTTACAGTTTTTCCAGTTTCTTTAATGACCTGAGGTTCTCTATACATGAAAGACAATTGTTTTGTAGGTATAAGTGAGTCAGGTTTGTAGCGTAATTCAAGTTAGTCATTTGACTAATACGGTTATCATACAAATATAAAACACTAAGATTTTTGCAAGGAGAGAGGTCTTCCTAAAAGAAAACAAAAACAGGTCATACTTAATTTCTCCTGAAAATTTAGAAGTTTGTTTTAAAGAAAGTTCTTTACTTAACCGTTCTGCGAGTTTCCTTATGTTTAATATAAAAGAAAAGTATTTCTCTGTTCTTAGCACAGTCAAAACAAGTCTTGAATGATAGTAAAATTAGTTCTAGGTTTTGTATTCTGTAGCTATATCAATAAAATTGTATTTGTTAGGAAAGATTTTCCTAGGGCAAGCAGTTTTCTTTGGAAGCAGTTAGGTTCCTCTGGAAGTTGAAGCATTTAACAAATTATTGTTTTAACATTATAAATCAGGGTTTTAAAAAAATTTACTTATGTATTTGAAAGAGAATGAGTGAGAGCAAGAGAGAGAGAATGAGTGCAGGGGAGGGGTTTAGAGGTGGAGGGAGAAGGAGAAGAAAACTCGCTGCTGAGCATGAGTTAAACTGAGTTAAGCCAGGATGCTTAACAGACTGAGCCACCCAGGCATTCCTATAAATCAGGTCTTAATCTTTCTCTAGGATTGGAAGTAAACATGTTTGTGATACTGAAAATGGGAAGTCATATAGATAGTCAGGAGCAATAGATTAATAAACTACGATAATGCTATTGAAGGGAATGCTCTTTCACCATTAGATATCCTTTAGTTACTTTAGCAATGTTTTGTAGATCTCAAAATGAAAACAGTACATTCAATATGACCCAGTATTGTAAAATTATATGAAAACATGCTAGAAAAAAGACTGGAAGGACATCACCTACATGTTAATAGTGGTCTTTTCTGCATGATGGGATTAGGCCAGTTTCTTTTAATATGTATTTCATAGAAATGCACACGAGTTACTTTTTTTTTCTGATTGAAAAATTTTTATTGATAAGTAACTGTTAAGAACATTCATTTCTCTTGAGTCTGCTGTCAACTATTATACTTAAATTATAACATTCAGCAAAGAGATTTTTTTTTAAAAAGGCATCCACCGATGATCTAATAAACACAATGTGCTTTCTCACACCAGTTACTTTGGAGATAAGAAAATAATTAAAGGTATATATTTTTTAAGTTTGCCATTTCTTATGTGGTGGTAGAGTCAGCCTAGAGTAAGCAGGCAAGAGATAAAGTGAAGCTATGCTCAAAAGTACCTCAGCTTGGGATGCCTGTCTGGCTGAGCTGGTGGAGCCTGAAACTTTTGACCTTGAAGTTGTAAGTTCGAGCCCCACATTAGGCATAGAGATTTTTTTAAAAAAAATAAAATCTTAAAAAATATCAACTTTTATTAAAAAGATTTAAAAAATATAACCACATCTTGGGAATTGTGTTTACAAGGTATTCTTAGTGTGAATTTTTTTTTAGAGTGAGAATAAGCATGGGTGCACGTGCATGTGATAGGGTTGGGGGTGGGGGAGAAGGACAGAGGGAAAGCAAGAGAAAGAATCCCAAGCAGGCTTCATCTGCAGGCTCCATCCCCCTGACATGGGGCCCAATCTCATGACCCTGAGATCACGACCTGAGCTGAAATTAAGAGTGGGGCACTTAACCAACTCAGCCACCCAGCCACCCAGGTGCCCAACTGAATTATAGTTGGCCTTTGAACAACATGGATTTGAACTACGTGGGTCCACTTATACATGGATTCTTTTTCTATATATATTGTACAGTACTGCAATGTATCTTATCTTTCTTATGACTTTCTTAATAACACTTTCTTTTCTCTAGCTTATTTTGTATGTATATAATGCAAGGACTTTCAATTGTGTTGGGTGATAGCGTGTTGGGGAATGTGGTGGGGGTGTTGGAGTCCCTAACTCTGCATAGCTCCAGGGTTAACTGTGCTTTAACTAGTTTGCTTTGCTTCTAAAAAAGATCATCTAAACCAAAGGAGCACTGATTGTGAGGAGACAAAAGAACATTAAATGGAGGCTTTCTGCAGAAGACAAGTCTGTAATGGTATGAAGAAGTAGAGAGTTTTCTGGGCAATTGGATTCATGGGGAGAAGAATCACTAAGAAACTGGAAAGAAGGGACGTCTGGATGGTTCAGTTAAACGTCTGCCTTTGGCTCCGGTCATGATCCCAGAGTCCTAGGATTGAATCCTACACATCCTCCTGCTTGTGTGCTCTCAGTCTCTCTCTCTGACAAAAAAATAAAATATAATTAAAAAAAAAAGAAACTGAAAAGAAATACAGAATAGGAACTTGGTAGAATCTCTGCAAAAAAAAAAAAAAATTATCTTGATTGAGAGTTGTGCTTGTGGCTTTGGTATTTTTTTTCACTCATTTTGATAAACATTTATTAAGCAGTTAATATGGGTTAGCTGCTAAATTGGATTGGAGGGGGAGCTTTAGAGTGATGTGAACAAAACAGACATCATCCCCACCCTCACATATCTTATATTTCTGAGAAAATTTCTCTTGTCTATAGTCTTTAGCATTTTATTTTAGACAACAGAAACCAATACAAATGGCCTAAAAGTGTTATTTCTCCTCTTAAAGCTTCCCAAAAGCCAAGAATTAGCTAAACACAGAGAAAATATAGTGTCAGAGTATATTCAAACAAACGTAATCTTGTCTGATATAAATTATAGTATAATCTCCATTTATATAACCAGTTAAATTATGAGTGAAAAAGATTTCACTATTAAAGTTTTGAAATACGATATTTGCATAGTTAATTCTTGCTATCTTGTTAAAAAAAAAAAAACTCATATTCCAAGGAACTGGAATTATAAAAAGTATTATCTTTGAAACTACTTTCTAACACCCACTTTCTTTTATCTTTTTTCTTTTTTTAAAGATTTTATTTATTTATTTGACAGACAGAGATCACAAGTAGGCAGAGAGGCAGAGAGAGAGAGGAGAAAGCAGGCTCCCCGCCGAGCAGAGAGCTCTATCCCAGGACACTGGGATCATGACCTGAGCCCAAGGCAAAGGCTTTAACCCACTGAGCCACCCAGGCGCCCCTAACATCCACTTTCAAATCTAGTTTGCTACACTATAGAATATTTCAGGGGGACATATATATTTAGCACATATATTTAATAATCACGATGGTATATTTTATAGAGACTTAGTTTTAATAATTTTAACATCAAAAGCAAGAAATTAAAGTGAAAACAATATACTAATCAAAACACAGTAAGTATGATCAAAATACAGGTAATAAGGTTGTATTTTCTGACACCTATTTTAAATTTTACATTGTTAATTATCTAAAAATAGGAAACAATTTCAGAATTCTTACAATCGCATCTATATTTTTGTCTGAAAAATTTATATGAGTTATTTTCTTCAGGTAGCGTGAGGTGGTTTCTTCTTTTCGGGGTTTAAGATTGCTATTTTTGGCTATTAGATCCAAGGTTAGTCGAACCATGATTTCTTCCTGAATCAAACTCTCAGCAGTTGCTCGGTTCTGATATCATCTCAAAAGCAGGTTTAGGTATTGTTTTATGCCCAACTTTCTAAAAATTAAAAAAAAGGAATATTATCTACATGATAATTTAGGAAAAATTATTTTGACGTTTTAATTTTCTTATATAAAACTATTTGATAAGCTACTTTGGAGGCATTTTTAAAGGCACTTAGGTATTTTCTAAGTTTATAGACTTAATTGTTTTTAAAACACCAAAATTAGTTAAATATACAATGCTCATTCACTTCTACTTTTAAATCTTTTCCTCTCCCTAGTACTGAGTTGTTACTGTGGGCATCTTTTAAAAGATTTTTTTCCTCTCAAGAAATATTATCTTATGTTCTCATATGAAGAGACTAAGGCCCAGAGATCTGTCTCAAACTACGGAAGGTAGTGGCAGTTGAGAATGCAACCAAGTCTTCTGGCTCCTTTTTCCATAGTACCCATGGTGATTATATTTTCAAAACCCTGAAAACAGAACACATCATGTAAAAACTGTGAGTATGTACATAGGACAATGGTGCAAAATTCTTGAAAATGGAGCTGGCCTTGAAATTTATTATGTTACTACAACTGTAATCCACAAAGAGGCAACATAAGGCAGTGTTTTTCAGTACAGACTGCCTGGTTCAGATTTTGGCTCCACTGCCCCCTGGTCAGGCAATCTTGGGCAGGGTAAATCAGTTTTGTTTTTTCCACTAGTGTCCCCCCATTCACAGTAAAAACCAGGCAAAGGGCCTGGGCTGAGGTATATTTGGTGGGTTTACTCTGCTTTCTCTTTCTGCACATTCCATGTAAAAACATAGCCAGTGGTAAGCATCAGGAGGCTATATTACCTCTGTTTATTATACAATTAGGTTAATAATGGTACCTACTTCCAAGGAATATTATGAAGATTACCTAAGATAATCATGTATAGAATATTCTGCATGGTGTCTGGTACACAAGTCAATAAACATTTGCTATCACCATTATTATTTTATTGTTTTGTTCACAAGTAAGGTGAATACTATCTATTTCACTGTTTCACCTGGAATACATTAGGGTTATTAAATAAGGGGAACATACTATTAATAAAATTAATTAATTAATAAAATATTGCTTTATGTAAGAGATCCATATGTGGTCCATAGGTTTAAAGTAACCCATTTTTTTCAATCATCTTGGAAGTATAACTATTTAAGTGATAAATATCCCAGTTTTGTAAAATTTATTATATTTTTAAAGTACAGTTTAAAATTGAGTGATATTATTCTCATATATCTGGAATTTCACCAACCAAACACCTCAGTTTGCATCATATTCTGGACAGGAAACCAATGCATCAGAAGAAAAATGAATTTAGTAGAAGATGGCCTCCAATTTGTATTCTCATACATTGACATATAACTAACTACACAGGCTATATGATATAAAATGCCCACAATAAAATATTCAAAGATATGGATTATAACCATATACACTTCAGAATGCAAAATGTAATCTATAGAATAAAATTGATAAATCTTTGTAGATTTTTGAAATTTGCATGAATTCATTTTACAACCAAAATTTAAGATTATTGTTTACAGATCAAATTTCAAACATGAAAATAATATTCTGAACAAAGTTTCTAATTAAGTAAAAAAACCCATTTTTAATATTGCCTGAAAAATCATTCATAATGAAAGCGTAAAGAATAACACCACAATCATGAACCTATAGTCCACCTTAAAATATAAAACATTATAAATACATTTGGGGGGCAATTGGGTGGCTCAGTGGGTTAAGCCTCTGCCTTCAGCTCAGGTCATGATCTCAGGGTCCTGGGATTGAGCTCCGCCTTGGACTCCCTGCTCAGTGGGGAGACTGCTCCCCATTCCCCGCCGAGCCCCCCCACCTGCCTCTCTGCCTACTTGTGATCTCTGTCAAATAAAAAGAAAAAAAAAACCATTTGGAACCTTTCTATACCTTTCTACCTATTCTCTTTTTAGAGTTTAGTGTTAGATGTCTCATTTTTAGAGTTTAGAGTTATATTCATGTCTTTATACTTTTGCTACAGATGTATGTATATTTAAACAATATATAGTACTTTTTAAAATGTATTTTTACAGTCATAAATGGCACTACTCTGATTCCAGCTTTCTATTTTGCTTAATGTTTTGTTTGTGAGAATCATCAGAGTTGATATGTGTAGCTCTAGAATATTTGTATCACTGTGTAATTTTTTTTTTAAGATTTTATTTATTTGTTTGACAGATAGAGATCACAAGTAGGCAGAGAGAGAGGGGGAAGGAGGCTCCCTCCTGAGCAGAGAGCCTGATTCGGGCTCAATCCCAGGACCCTGGGATCATGACCTGAGCTGAAGGCAGAGGCTTTAACCCACTGAGCTACCCAGGCGCCCCTTGCTGTGTAACATTCTATTGTAAGGAATTTATTTCCTACAATGATAGATCTTTAGGTGTTCTTCTTTTGCAGTGTTGCTTTTATGATTCTTATATACATGACATTTTTAACACACGTCCAAGAGTTTCTTTAGGGTTTAAAACTGGGAGTGGCTATTTCTGGGTTGGACATTTTCAATTTTGCTTTTAATTGCCAAACTGTTCTCCAAATGAGTTTTACCAGTGCAGTTAAGAGAGGTCTTTCTTCTTTACAATACATTCTGTACCAGTGTCAGCACTTAATATTGGCTGTCTTTTTGCTAATCTGTTGGGTGTGAAGTGATAGCTCATTATTTCTGTTTTTCTCAGATCTTTTTTATAAGTAAAAATAAAGCAAAAAAGGGATTTGAAAACAGCCAGGTCAGTATTCTCATCTCCTCCTTGTGTTTTAATTTGTATTCTATAATTACTAGAGATTGAGGGTCTTTTCTTGTTTATCACCATGTGGAGTTCATTTTCTGTTAATTGTGGTTTCTTATATTTTGTCCATTTTTCCTAATGGGTTGTGTTTTTATAAGTAATTTTTAGATACACTGTATTTTTTTCAGATACCAGTATTTCTTTGATTATATATGTAGCAAATATCTATTTCCCGATTATACTTTGTCTTTTCTCCTTTTTTCCCCCAGTTTATGTTTAATGGCATTTTCTAAAAAAAAAAACAAGCTGTAAATTTTTAATGTGGTTAAATGTATCATTTTTTTTGCTCATGTTTTATGCTTTTTGTGGCTTATTTAGTAATTCCTTTGCTACCCGCATTTTAAGAGAAAGACCTCTTTTTTTTCTTTTTCTTGTAGACATGTTTAGGTTTTGCTTTGCACATTTTGTCTGCATTGCTGTGATCAGAAGCAGCAATCAGTGGTCAGAGGACAGATCCTTGATGTTTGGTGGCTAGTGTGCTTTTGCCCATTTTGGCTTCTGCAAGCTGTATGTAAGGTGCTCCAGAAACCCCTGTGTAACTTCTTGCTGTGGGTTTGGGGGTAGAGGATTAGTTGCTGTAGAGGTGAGATTGACCAAAGTTTATTGAGGTTTGTGGTCTAAGTCTTCCCCTGGAAGTTGTAAGCCTTCATTAGATACCAGGTTCTAAAATATTTACACCAGATTCTATCAGTGCATTTGTTGTGTAGGTGGAGAAACAGATGCATCCTACTCAGCCATATTCCCAGAATCCTCTCTTCCTTTTTTTTAAAAAACATTTTAAAAATTTATTTATTTTAAAAGATTTTTTTTTATTTGACAGAGAGACCCCTAGCGAAAGAGGGAACACAAGCAGGGGGAGTGGGAGAGGGAGAAGCAGACCCCACTCTGAGCAGGGAGAGAGCCTACCTGGGGCTCATTCCCATGATCCTGGGATCATAACCTGAGCTTTAGGCAGATGCTCAATGAATAAGTCACCCAGGCACCCCGAATCCTTTCCTCTTTAACCCTTTTATACACATTTTAAAATCAAAATGGTAAATTCTCACGTTCCATGAAAAATCCTGTCAGGATTTTGTTAGGAATTGCATTGAATTTATAAACAATTTGTGAAGCACTAATATTGAGTCTTCTTTTCCATCACTGTGGTATGCCTCTCTAATTTAGGCATGCTGCTTTAATGATTTTCAATAGTTTCACAGTTTTCTTGTAATTAAGACCATGCATAATTTTTTTGTCGTTTTTAAGGATCATATCTTTGTTGATATTGCAAGTGACAGGTTTTTTTTTAGGAATTACATTCTCTGGAGCTAGTATGTAGAAATGCAATATTTTAAAAAATATATTTGAAATATTTAAAATATTTTAAAAATGTGATTTCTTTAGCTACTATTTTAAAATTTTAGAACTTTTTCTGGAAATTTCAAATATTGTTTTTACACTGATAACCGTAGTGAAAATGCACATCTTAAAGTGGTTATATGCCCCAGGCTTTCTTTCTTACAGCTGAGGCAGGAAACTGTTGTACAGGTGACCATGCACAAGCAACCCTGTGCTATAAAGGAGGTGATGCCCTATGGGGTAATTTTTATCTGTGGGGGACAGAAGTTACAAATTATTTTTTCTTCCTTCTTTTCCCTGTATACTTTCAGAAGACACAGCCATTTCAAAGGTCTCACTGAAGACAGCTCTGGTCTTCAGGGTTATATACTGGGCTATATTTGTCCTCCTTCCATCTCTCTCTCATTCCTTTTTTCCTTCTCTCTTGCTTCCCTGAGATTATAACACCCCCCCCCCAAAGTGTTATCATATGAGTCTTTGCTTCAGGCTCTGTTTTCTAAACTGGGCTAAAACAGATAAATTTTGTATCATCTAAATCCTCATGAATGACCTTGCTATAAATGGATTTTGTCTGTGGGTTCCAGTACACAAGCTGGTGTTTGTATAGAAATTAATTAAATTGTCTCAGGTAATTAGAAAAGCAAAGGGGCAATGGACCTCATCAACGAGCTATAGGAAAACTTTCCAGGGGCTTGAATATGGAAAGGGAAATAACTGAATCAACCCATAACACAAAATAATATAGACTTCATTCAAAAGAACCTGCATTGTACCGGTCAAATCCAGAGAGGATTTAGTTTCATCAGAACACCACTATTCATCTTGTTAATGTAAGATTAATTTGAACTTTATTGGTATTGTAGTTTACTTTAGAGATACTATAAGTTTCAGGTATTTCAATGGAACCTAGTTAGGGTTTGGACGCATTTTAGAACATTATAATAAAAATAATTATGTCAACACTTGTGGGGTGTCCTTGCTTTTCTTTAAAAAGAGGTTCATTATTTTCTAAAGTTTGAGAAACAGCTTTTTCATAATTTTTCATTACTAGATACCGGTTATTTCGGGATTCCTCCTGCCTAGGATATCTCTTATCTCTCCGGATTGCCATTGGGGACAGATTAGAGCTGCTTTACAAGCTCTGAGAAACCATTTTAATGGACGCTTTGCCTTAATTTATCTCTTGGGGTTCCCACAGGCTACAGGCAGTGGATTTTTCCGAATTTAGTTTGAATATTTCCCTTAGCGAGCCTCAGGCTCACTGGCTTCCCAATGCTCTACATCGCCAGGCTCCCAGGTTTTCCTTTTCAAACTCATATCCGTTTCACAGATCCCGCTCCCTCAGCCCGGCGCCCATCACTCTAGCCGTGTCTCCCTCCTCTGGAGCTGTTTCCCATCCTTGCCTGATTCTAGCTATTTGTTAAAATACAAAAACGTCCAGACTGATTTTCTGTAAATTCTAGATGTCTAGAGATAAGGCTTAGGGTTTTTCATTTTAACCAGTGACCCAAGCAAGTCTTAATGGCAGGCAAGTTTGAGAAACGTAGCTCTAGGGTTTCCTTAGTCCCCACGCCTCTTCCCTGTAGGCACCTCACCACTTGCGGGACGAGCCGAGTCTGGAAGTCAAGTCTGTAAAATTTCTTAGGCGCCAGGTTCCTCAGCAGCCCTGGTGCGGTTGCCTGGTGACCAGACGCCTTTGCCCGGGCCGCGGTTTCCGGGCAATCTCGCGATGTCTCCGGAAGCCCCTCTGCTGTGGCCTGGCGCGGGGTCACTGTGACGCGGCGGCGGGACGTTAGACGGGGTCCGAGTGAAGCCACTTAGCTTGGCGAAGCCGTGAAGCCTCGGTCATATTAGCGGTTTAGTGAGCGAAACAGCAGCCTGAACAGTTTTTGTCAGGGCACAATTTCCCCCTACCGGATTATCCTTCTGTCAGTTTTGAATGATTCCTTGCCCAATAACCAGCTTTACCCAGTAGCAGGAGGAGGACATTGTCTGAACCAAAGTACAGTCCATTCTTCACTCTTTCCTCGGGTAACATCCAAAGTCCTTAGGGTAACATTCCAGTTCTTTCATCATGATCAGCTTCACTGCTTGCTTCTTGCCCGGCTATTCTCCAGTATTCCAATCTGACAATTGGCCCAGTATGCCCTGTTTAAATTTCTCCTCTCCTCATGGCTTCTCAAAGCAGCAATAGGACACACCTTTATTTCCTCAATTCTTTATTTCCCTTTTGAGTTTCAAGGACCCAGCTTGAAATTAGCACATCCTTTTTAAAGGTTTCCTATGTACTCAGTCTTGTTAAGTGTTGTTCTTCTCTGCCCCCCAAACAACTAGGATATATTAAATCCTTTAGCATAGCACTTAACACATTACTATGTATCTGTTAGCCATTTTCTGCAATAAGGTGGTAAATTCTTTGAGGGCAAGGATTCTGTCTTTAAGTTCTCTATTCTCCGGACCTAGCAAAGTGTCTTATACATTAGCAGTCACTTCAAAATGTTTGTAAAACAAGTAATATATAAATGAAGGAGACCAACAATAGAGCAAGGAACAGACATTTACATTGGGAAGACTGGAGCTCATTAAGGATATGGTGAATTGAGCAATCTGGATGTAAGGGACAGTACAACTTGGAGAACAGTAACAGTTGTGATCTTAGTGGGAAAGGGAGGGAGGGGAAGGGGGAGGGGGAGAGAGTAAAGGATGGGGGTAGGTCTGGGAAACAATGGAAAGTTGTCATTGCTATTCCTTGAGCAAAGAAACATCAGAACAGAAAACTGTTAGAGTTGCAAGGGAACTTAGAGCCCATGTGACAGTCCAACTTGTCATTTTGCAAATAAGGAAACTTCCAGACCTAGAGGAAGGAAAGAAATATGTGAAGGTCCCATCTGAGGTGACAGAGAAAAATAACCCCTTGGGCTTCTGATTTCAGGCTCAAGTCCCCTTTCCTTATGCCTCATTGACTGTTACAGTAAGAGTAGCTTAGAAGGAAAGATAAGGGGATACAGACAGATGAACCCTTACCCCATTCAGAACACTGTTGCTAAAATCCAGTTGTGAGGGAATTTTGGCCTGGATTAGGTTGAAGGCAAAGGAAGTGTCAAGGACTGAACAAATTTAGGAGGCATCTTGAAACACTGTTTAATAGAGATCGATAGGATAAAAAGGGAGGAAGAAGTTGGAAGAAAATTCCTGGATGTTGGCTAGGATAAAGAAATGATAGGGGAGAAAGAGGAAAGGTGGCAAGAAAGTTGAAGTGAAGTGGATGAGTTTGGTTTATAGCTATTAAGTGTAGAGTGAGATAGGCTTAATAGTTTCCAGGATAGATGTAACCATTGAAACCATGCAGTCATAATGATAGTGTGGGAAAAACTAGAGAAAAGAGATATTGAAAGTCAATAACTATGCCAACTAGTTTGGATAGAAGAGGGAAGCAAAGTTAATTATCATGTCAGAGACAGAGTCATCAGAGGTGATATTTGTTCAGAGAACAAATAATAATTAAGTGAATTAGAACCTAGTAAGTTAGATTCGGATACTAGGCAAAGAGTTTGAAGAGGAGGAGTACCTACAGAATAAAAGGCTATAGAAAGATACAAGAAAGTAAAGAATGATTAAAATAATGTGACTAAAGGGGCACCTGGGTGGCTCAGTGGGTTAAAGTCACTGCCTTCTGCTCAGGTCATGATCCCAGGGTCCTGGGAATTGAGCCCTGCATCAGGTTCTCTGCTCAGCAGGGAGCCTGCTTCCCTTCCTCTTGCTCTGCTTGCCTGTCTGCCTACTTATGATCTCCGTCAAATAAATAAATAAAATCTTTAAAATAATATGACTAAAGTACTAAGGCACAAATCAGATGCCCTTTTTACTTGTGTTGTAGGTCATTTATTTGGGAACAGCTTTATTAATGTAAGCAGGGCTGTTCTGTGTTCTGGGTTGCTCTCACTTAACTTGCTGCTAAGATTACTTTGCTGGAAGCATGTTTGACAATACTTGATTGAAAATCAGTTGCTCTGTTAATCATTGTTTTTGTAACAATTACACATATCATTATAAAAACGTATGATCTCATTTGTCATAAAATTATGTACACATTTAAATGTCTAAAGTATATATATCTACATCTATTCATGTAAGGATTTAGATGTAGATATATACCTCTATACCAAAAAAAGTAATAGTGGTTATTTCTTGACCACAGTCTTGAGAGACTGTTTCTTTCTCTCTCTCTCTCTTTTTTTTTTTCAGTAATCAGGGTTTTAAAAAATGATAAAATTATTATACTAAAAGTTCATTTTAGATTCTGATCTTCATGGAATTGGAAATATCTTTGTGACTGCTGGTATTTAATTAATTAATCTTTTTGGAAATCACCAAATTACTAATGAGTTTTTTTAATGCAACAAGTTGAGCTTAAGGCAAAGTATTTTCTCATTAAGATGTGAAATATAATTCCTGTCTAGTGGCACACAGTGTTAAACAATCATCTGTGTATTTTCCAATGTGGCAGAAATTTGGCAGACTATAAGAAATACTTGTCTTCAGTGACACTTTTGTAAGTTCAGTGTAAAGTACTCTAAGATTTACACTCTGACAGATGCTGGTAAATTTGTATTGTAAAAAAAAATGTGAAGTCTTGAGAGTCATTTTAAAAGGTACTCTTGGAAGACTAGTGCTACAAACGCACATTTTAAAATGTCTCCCCTCGAGTTTCCAAGTACCTTTAGACAGAAACACACTTTTTGTTTCATATATTGTTCTATCTTTGTCAATTAAATGTATATATTTCCCAACATCCTAGAGTACATATCATATAGCCCTTTGTGAGACCCTAAGCAGACATCTTAATGATTAGTTACTTTCATTAAGAAACCAACAAATTAAAGGGCCTGGACATGTATATCATCATATAACTTTGTAGAGAAAAATTAGCAGTTATTGGAGTTAATTCTTTTTTTTTTTTTTTTGTCTTGACCTTATAGATTGGTAAATATTAGTGAGTCTGGTAAGCAGACTTCTAAGATGGCCTCAGTGATCTTATATCCTGGTATTCGTGCCCTTGTATGATCTCTCTCCTTGAGTGTGGACTGGACGTAGTGACATTTCTAACCAATAAAACAAAGCAGTTGATGAAACATCATTTCTGCAATTAAGTCACAAAATATCATGACTTCTGTCTTGCTAGCAGACTCTCTTTATTGCATTTTTGGCTTGCACTCTTTTATAGAGCAAACTGTTGCTTAGGAGAGCCCTACCTGGCAAGGAACTGAAGATGGTCTCTAGCCAACAGCCAATGAGGAACTGAGACCTACTGTTGAAGCTTGGGGTCAATCCTGCTCTAGTTGAGCTTTAAGATGAAACCTCATCCCTGGCCAATACCTTGATTATAGCCTTGTGAGAGAACTTGAAGGAGAGGACCCAAATTCCTGATCCATGAAATCTGTGAAATAATAAATATATATTGTTTTAAGCCACTAAATTTTTGCATAATTTGTTAATACAACAATAAATTATACAGGAAACAATGGAAAATTCCCTTAAGGAGGGAAATTGTGCTTAGAAATTTGGGGCATTATTCCCATTTTCATAGGATATTTAGAGAGGAAGCTCAGAGAAAATAAAGTGACTATAGGAAGTTTTAGCTTAGCTAGAATGAAAACTTTCTTAGCAAATATACATTTATAGAAGCTGCAGTTGTAGAATCAGTACAAAGGAAACTCTTTGTTTATGGATGAGGGAGTTTCCATTCAAGGTACCACTCCTGATTTCTGTAACCTGGTGATGATCATTTAACTGAGAGCTTCATGACTTTCTAACACCATGTGTATACAATATGGACACCAATAATAAATAGTATTTTAAAAACATAGTAACTGATTGCTTTTTTTAATAACTGGCTTCTGTCATTTATTATATAATATATTCTATGAATGTAAATGCTTATTACATAGGTTATATATAAAACAATCCAAGGTATTTCTCCTTATTTCCAGACCTATGCATCCACATGGCTGCTAGACATTCATTTCACCTGGAGATGAATGTCTTAGAGTCAACTAAAACTGATATTGTCAGAAATGAACCCAGTTCCATTCTGTACAAATCTGATCATTCTCCTCCATTTTCTGTCTAGGAAACAGCCAATGAGGAAGTCGGTCCTGCTCACAATCCACCATACTACCCAAAATAGAGCCTGGGAACTATTCCCAATATTGCCTCACATACTAGTAGTACTCACTCGCACAATCCCTCATCATATTAAGTCACCTTAATCTCAAAAATTACTTTCAAATCCAACTGTCAGTCCATTGCCACTTCATACCTAAGAGTGGATGTGAAAGGACTATGTTAAGTTCTGTTTTATTTTTTAACTTCTATTAATTTTTATACACAAAGACTTTTTCTCAAGTTCTACTTTTTAAAGTTCTAGTATGTTCAATATATAAAATATCTTTTCTAAAGTGGTTCACTTTCATCCTCCACTAGATGGTCAAATTGTAATAAATATAACATATATGAGATGTGACTATAAATTAAGGGATCTAAGCTGAAAATCATTAAAGTCACATATCATAAAGTTCATATATCTTACATTAAACTATTTTCTGAAGAATAGTTTTATAAACATTGCCACTGCTGGTCTTATTTAAGTTTTGTTCTATATTTCTGAAACATCTACAATCTTTAGAGTCTAACACTTTAGTTTGAGTCTTTTAGAAAGCATTAATAAGAAAGGGACTTAATTTTATTTATTTATTTATTATTTTTTTAAAAGATTTTATTTATTTGACATGCAGAGATCACAAGTAGGCAGAGGCAGGCAGAGAGAGAGGAAGGGAAGCAGGCTCCCTGCTGAGCAGAGAGCCTGATGTAGGGCTGGATCCCAGGACCCCTGGGATCGTGACCTGAGACGAAGGCAGAGGGACTGAGCCACCCAGGTACCCCAGA
This sequence comes from Mustela nigripes, assembly GCF_022355385.1. NCBI lineage: Eukaryota > Metazoa > Chordata > Mammalia > Carnivora > Mustelidae > Mustela > Mustela nigripes. The sequence continues at coordinate 132,734,086 of NC_081559.1, forward strand.
AAGGGACTTAATTTTAGATTAAGTCTAAAATTAGACTTTTTCTAACTGTTTCAGGAACAGTTCATTGTTTATGTTTTAGCAATTTTATTTTTATTTTTAAATTTTATTTATTTATTTATTTATTTATTTATTCATTTATTTAGTTGTTTTAAGAGAGAGCAAGAGAGCACAAGCAGGTGGGGAGGGAGGGAGAGAGAGAATCCCAAGCAGGCTCTATGCCCAGCACAGTGCCAGATGTGGGGCTTGACACTCTTCTCCCTGCAGGAGCCATACTTGGGACTCCATCCAATGACCCCCAGATCATTACCTGAACTGAAATCAAGAGTCAGACATTTAACCAATTGAGCCATTCAGGCACCCCATGTTTTACAAATTTTTTAAAAATTGTCTTTTGAATAAGGGGTGAGGAACCTCTGTTTTCTAATATAGATCCAAGACTTTGCTGAAGTTGATCAAGCCAATAATAAGTTTAGCAAAAGTTTAATTAGTTGGTGATGATTGGGGCCAATAGTAAAATGTAGCGATGTAGCATTTTCTATTCTCAGGTGTTTCACAATAATTTGTTAAAATCAGTGAAAACATCATATATCTATATACCTTATTTAGTTGCTTATTATTATTGTTGTTGTTATTTTTATTAATATTATTATTTTTGGCTCCTGTCTTTTTTTCTTTTTGGGGTGGACAGTAAGCTTACTTGAAAAGAACTCTTCTCCTTCATGCTTGTTTTTGAGAATGGCTCTTGCTTTTTTTGCTAGTGTGTGGCCCTTTCCATATTTCTGCAATAGTGACTCTTTAATGAAGAAAATCCTTTTTTTTCACTTTTGTTTTAAATCTATGAAGAAGTTTGGGAAAAGATACTCATTTTATAAAGACTGCACAGTCAACAAAAGTCAGTTTCCCATAAAGACATGAACACATTTAATCTTATCATTCTAAAAACAAATATTGTTAATGTTTTTTAAATACAAATTGAAATGTCCATTGTATTTATTTCTTCATTGAACAAATCTTCACCAAGTACCCCATGTACCATTGTTCAAGCTGCTGGGGATACAAAAGGTAGTTAGACCAAGTCCCCAGGCTTATGGATTTACATTCTAGTAAGGAGAGACATAGAGTGAAGAAGTAAATCAATGACAAAGATAATTTCAGATTGTGGTATAGTTTGTGAAGGAAATAGACTGAAATAGGAGTGTAGAAGTAGGGAGGAAGGAAGGAAGGGGAAAGATGTTTCCTTGAGATGAGAAGGCAAGGTCTCCCTGAGGAGGCAGAATTTGAGCTGAAACTTGAAGAATGAAGAGCCTAATATGCCAGGCCTGAGAGTGTTCCAGGCCCAGGAAGCAGCCAGTTTGAGGGCTTGGCAGGTGGGGGGTGGGGTGAACTGCATGAGCATAAGGACCCAGAGGACATTGTGGCTGGATTCTATTCAGGATGGAGGAGAATGGAATGAAAGAAAAATAGGAATCAGATCAGCCCCTAAGCCACAGTGAGAAATTTGAGTTTTGACATATAGCAACATTTAACCCATAAAGCAGAATGTAGAGGACAGTTCCCACTTTATTATAAGCTAAAATTCAAAATCTTGATTGAAATGTAATGTTCTGGGGCACCTGGGTGGCTCAGTCAATTAAACTTCGGACTCCTGGTTTCAGCTCAGGTCATAATCTCAGTGTCCTGAGATAGAGGGTCTGTGCAGGTGTTGGGGGTGGGGGAGGCTGCCTCTTGGATTGGGCTCGGAGCTCAGCCTGGTATCTGCTTGAGATCCTTTCTCTTTCCCTCTCCTCCTCCTGCCCCTCCCCCCTTGTGTGTGTGCTCTCTAAAATAAATAAAATCTTTTAAAAAAATGTAATGTTCTTGTAATGTGATATTAATATGATATAATATTATCAAAGATGCTCTTAGAAATCTGGTAGCAAGAGCCTGAGAATTAGAAAATATAATTTCTACTTGTGCTCCAAATTCTCATATTTAATATAGCTTTTGTTTCAGTTTTGCTATTTACTGAAATAGGTAAAGCACTTCTTAAGAGCCTAATTTTTAGATCTGGGGAAAACTAGAAGTTCATAATCTTCATGTTGTCTAAATGAATTATCATTTTAATAGTTAATAGTTCCTTAGTTTTAAGTGATGTAGTATTTCACCTTAAATATTGAGACTATTTAGAATGTTCAAAAATAATCTGCCTGAAAGTGGTGTTTATGTATAATTCTCACATCAGTGATATATCAAGTTAACTTTTCTGAGGATATAGAGCACTTCAGATGGTTGTAATTATTCAGCCATGGCTGTGTCCTCATAATATAAGATCATAAATTAATTTCTTACTTAGCCTAATTTATGTTACTTCATTTAAGCCTAGAATCTTAAGATAATAGCCTCAAGTATACTGGAAACACATGCAAGAAATGATAGATGGATTACATAGGAGTTGAAGTAAAAGAGTAAAGCTAAACACATATGGTTTTAAAGGATTTAATATCATAAATACAGTAAAAATAATAAATACAAATATATTTAGTACAAATAATGAAGTGAGGGTGAGGATGGGGTATGAAGTAGCAAATTCTGGGAATAAAAATGGAACCTTTAAATCAAACATTGATTTGGAGATGAGCTTTTTACAAACTAATTTTTCAGGAGTACTGGTAGTTTAAAGTAATGACTATTAATAAACATATTCATAGTTATGTGAAAGAGATTTAGAGTTCTCTGTAATCTAACACAAAGGTCACAGAGCTATATTCTGGACAATATACTTCTTTATGCATTGCCTCTTAGGTTATGAAAAGTACAACTGTAGTTCATCAAAATGTGCCCCAAGGCACAATACCATTTTACTCAGTCATTAGAAAGTTTAGCATAATTGCTTAGTATAATCCAAAGAAAATATGAGTACAGACATCAGGGACTCTCCAATTTGTTAGGCAATTGTTCCATAATTTTTGGCACCAAGATAATCCACATGTTGAAAAAGCAATTAATCACTGGTGCTAGTTATCAAGCTATGATTTTAGCTATTTCCTCCCAAATTTGACCCCAAATGACAGAGTTCCTTATTTTATTTTTGTAATATTCTGACTTCTAAGATCAAAAGTTTAAATATGCCAGTTTGGTTATAGTTGACTTAAAATTTGTGTTACTACTTTTCTAAAATAAGTGAATCATAACTTTGTATTTCAAGGATAGATTATTTCTTCCACTACTATTTGGATAAACGGTTTAGAATCCTTTAGAAACTTATAGACTTATTACCTCAGAAGTTAATTGAAATCCTTAAACTAGCATTTTTGCCCGAAGAAGGTAAATTTATTTGCTGTTGGAACTTGTATTGAAAACAAGACAAAACAAGAGAACACATGATTAGATTTTCAATTTTCTAATATTTTGCGAAGTTGCATATATACATCAGTTATTAAACAGTGAAAGAGATAAATGCCTCATAATTGAACATAATCATCTTTTACTTATTTTATTTCACAAGGATGAGTAAAAAAAGATGTCATTTTGTATAGTATATTTTTCTATCTTCATAAAAAACAAAAAAAAAACCACACCAAACAAAACATCCCCTGCTGCCACATTGCTCACTGATGTATGTCTTTGGTATTTATAGTTAAAACAATCCAGAAATATAGAAAGAAGCCTTGGAAATTCAACAGTCTCTGTTTAGTTCAGTTTATTCAGCTACATGTGGATACAGTGCAGACTTAGCAATATAAATGAACTCCTCTCTGCATGCATGACTTACGCATCTGTACCTCATCACTCATGGAACGATTTTTGGAAACTCTGAACCTCTGCAATATGCAGCACTCCAACTCCCAGTTTCTGTGATTCATTGTATAGTTACTTATGTTCTTGCTCTTCTGTGTTTATTTTCAATATGCTTGTGCTGTTGGGCAGTTTATTATTATATTGTGCAATGCAGTGATTTTTCAAAATCCTGAAAACCAGATAGTCATACTAATTTGTGACAACAATCTTCAGACTTCATTCCTCAAGTGGAGTACATGATGTTTGGTCTCAGAGCTTATTTTCCAAATTCAGAAACAAATGGAACACGAACAGTGTTTGTTACATTCTCCTCCTGTTGGTTCTTTGTTTTGGTAGTACTGCTGGTTTCAAAATAACAACTTGAGTGGTGTTTTAATTGTTAGTCAATAAATAAAACCTGTAGAATAAAGTACTCAGTTCATAACTGGACAGTGTAACAAAAAATGGTAGTAATGCATAAATTCTTAATAATATACAGAGAAAGTACTGTTGAATTGTTTGGAATAAAGACCTTGAGATACTAAAACAATCTGGAAAATTTGGAAAACCCTCGATTCTGGGACCTTCCTTTATGTACCCTTAACAGGTCCCAATCCCCATTCCATATGCACTGACTTCTTTATGTCTGTTCCAGCCTGTGCTTCTGGCTCCAGTCTTATTATTTGGACACTGGGATTAAGTTTTTGATGACGAGTGACATTTCCTGTAAATTATCACCAAAGGGCTTGAGAAATTATATCTGGAAAAAAAAATTGAAACTGAACAAAAAATATACTTCACTTAGAAAATGTTCTTTTCCGCTCCTGAATAGCTCAAGAGTGTAAGATAATACTTTGTAGGAAAAGACAAACCCAATTCACAACTTAGTTTCTGAATGATCCCTTTAATTGAACCCTGATTTCCTAAAAGCTCATTAAAATGGGAGCACTTTTGCCAAAAGTGACCATGACAATACAATTTAAAGATATACTTTAAAAATATTTGTAAAGGAACTTGCTTTTTAATAAACCAAGTACATTTACAACAAAACGCAAGTGTTCCTGAGTCCTTTTTGCCTGGCTACACCACTGAATAGAGGGGACATTATTGGTTGCCTTGTAGTATCCATTTAATCTTAATTTGTAGTAGTTATGAATTTTGGGGATTGTTCATTCCATTCCTACCTCCAGGCATTGCCCCTAATTGGCCTAAACAGTCCTATATATAATCTCAGGTGTGGGCTCATATTCCATTAGACCAGGGTGAAGTCTGAACCTTACTCTAACAGCTCTTTACCCCTGACTGGATGATGTGGTGTGGTGTGTAGCCAATTTGGGGGAATACAGCTTTAGATTCAGGCCAACACATGGAGGGCAGAGCTGAGAACCATAACAGGAAGCCTAATCCAGTTGTGCCTAAACCAAGTATGATTCTGGACTCTGGGGTGAGGTGAGCCAATAAATTTTTATTCTTTAAGCAACTGTTGTTGTGTGTATGTGTGTTACCTCCAGTCAGTGCATCGTTACCAATATGAGTCCAATGAAGTTAGGATTGAAACACTTTCTTTTCCTAGGTATTGCTATCATAGGCACTTTCCATCACACCAAGGTGTCTTAACTGTTTAGGTAATAAATGTCAAATTAAATGTGGATAACTGTATTTAAGTCTTAGAATGAAAACTGCTAGTATGTTTTCATGGTGGCTCCAATGGCTCCTTATTACTCTTATCATGTCAAAAACATTAACCATTCAGTCCTGTGAATAAAAAACCTCAACAAGCTTGTCAGTGTTCCCTAAGATGTTGCTGAAAAAGATTATGGCAGTAAATAGATTTTGGCTGCTCATTGGGGGGCAGTCTTCTTTTTTAAGGTTATGAAAATGGAGGTGAGTTTGAACCATCTGAAATTGGGGGTGCCTTTTATTTAAAGTTACAAAATGAGGGGCTCCTGGCTGGCTTAGTTGGTAAAACATGATTCTTGACTTCAGGGACAGGAGTTGAGCCCCACATTGGGTGTAGAGGTTACTTTAAAAAAATTAAAAGGTTGAGACCAAAATGCTAACGTGTCATCAATTGTCCAAGAATGTATTTAGATACCAATGTTAGTGGGCTTCCTCCTTACCAAAGATTACCTCAGTGCTAAATCTAACAGAAAAATTTTAGGCTTTCTTTTCCTTGACCTCTTGGCAGAATGTCAAGTCACTGATAAATTACTTCTTAAAGTTTCTCCTCTGCTCTTGTGGTCTTCTCTTCCTCTGGCGATTTTTGTATTTGATGTTTCCATGATTTGTCTTGTCTTTTCACTATTTTCCACAAGTCATTTCATTTGCTTTCAGCTGTGCCTCACCCCCAGATCTTAGAAACATCAGTCTGGTACATTTCTGCTGTTTAAAACTCTTACTCCGAATTGCTGTTAGGATAAAATTCAAAGTGCCTCTGCAGAATCTATCCTCATCTTATCTATTAAAGTCATCTTTTGCTACTTCTCATGTCCAATTGAACACTCTCAGGTCTCACTGAGTATCAGTTCTTGAAGGAACTAGGTTCATGCTCTCTACCTCTAGCCTTCTACACGTTGCTGTACTACTGTTTATAAACTTGCGTTACCATTATGCTTTTCTGGCTAGTCCTCCTATCTTTCAAATTTCAGCTTTATATCAGGTCACTTCTTTCAAGAAGTCTACCTGGGTAACTCCCTAGTGTAAGTGTTCCTCTTGAGTTTCCCAGCATACTATTTTTCCCTTCATACTAGTACACATAGGTTCTTGTTAACTTAGCTTTAGCCTCCATGGTAGCTTCTGTGTGGACAGGACAGTGGCCTTGTCTTTCTTGTTCAGAATATCTGCAGAGTAAAATTTGACCTATTCAGTAAAGGTACTTAGTAAATATTTGAATGACTAGAAAACCTATGTTAGGCTCTGTCTTAAGTTATTTAATTTTCAGGAAAATAACTCAAGATGCGACATGGTTAACGTTCAAAGAAAATAAAAATGTTATGTTAAATTATATTTTTACTAGTAGATTACCAAAAGAAGGTATAAGTGAATTAAAAAGTGGCTCTGATAATCAGTATGGCAAGTGAAGTGCTGAAATTCTTTGTTTTAAATTTAGAAAATAGGAAGGTTCCAACAAATATTTCTTCCTTTTTGTTCTGTATCTTTTTACTTTTTTAATTGTGCTATGTTAATCACCATACAGTATATTAGTTTTTGATGTAGTATTCCATGACTCAGTGTTTGCGTGTAACACCCAGTGCTCCAGGCAATCCATGCCCTACTTAATACCTATCACCAGGCTCACCCATCCCCCATGCCCCTCCCTTCTAAAACTCTCTCGGAGTACATAGTCTCTTATGGTTTGTCTCCCACTCTGATTTCTCCCCCTTCATTTTTCCCTTCTCCTAATGTCCTTCATGCTATTATGTTCCATAAATAAGTGAAACCATATGATAATTGACTTTCTCTGTTTGACTTATTTCACTTAGCATAATCTCCTCCAGTCCCATCCAAGTTGAGGCAAAAGTTGGGTATTCATCCTTTCTGATGGCTGAGTAATATTCCATTGTATATATGGACCATATCTTTATCCATTTGTCTGCCGAAGGGCATCTTAGCTCTTTCCACAAGGGAAGAAACAACAATATTGGAGAAGTTGTGGGGGAAGGGGAACCTTCTTACACTCTTAGTAGGAATGCAAATTGGTGCAGTCACTTTGGAAAACAATGTGGAGGTTCCTCAAAAAATTAAAAATAGAGCTACCCTATGACCCAGCAATTGCTCTACTGGGTATTTACCCCAAAGATACAGATGTAATGAAAAGAAGGGCCATATGCACTCCAGTGTTCATAACAGTAATGTCCACAATAGCCAATGTATTTCTTTCTCTTACAGTCAAGAACATTAAAGGATACTAGAAAAATAACGTAACTGCTCCCACAAAATAACGGAAGAACAATTTCATTTTAAAGAGCTTTATTACACGATGTTAATATTCAGGACACTTCAGAGCACCTTATACTTCTAATCAGATTTTTGGTAACTGGTTTTAAAGTGTTACTTGAGTATTTTTCTCATACTGGCTTTCAGTCAAAAGTACTACTTAGTGATTGTTTAAGAGATGTTAATTTGATTAAACAGTTTATCCTTAATAACCTGAGACATCAATCCATGGATAGCTTCTATGGTAGTTTTGCAGCTGGAAAGAAAAAACATATCACATAATGTCATAAGAACATTAAAACTGTTTTGAATATGCAAGTTCCCTCCCCTCCATTTCCATCCTTGTACCCCCAATAATGATTTTCAGTTCTATTTATACTCCATGAACCACAATTTACAGTTTACTCTTGTGATTTTTAGCCTTCATCAAGTCTTTTAACCATTTCATTACAGTTGAACCTCGAACAACATGAGAGTTAAGGGTACCAAATCTTCCACTTGGTTGAAAATTCACATGTAACTTTTTTTTTAAGATTTTATTTATTTATTTGACAGAGAGAAATCACAAGTAAGCAGAGAGGCAGGCAGAGAGAGGAGGAAGCAGGCTCCCCGCGGAGCAGAGAGCCCGATGCGGGGCCTGATCCCAGGACCCTGGGATCATGACCTGAGCTGAAGGCAGAGGCCTCAACCCACTGAGCCACCCAGGCACCCCTCACATGTAACTTTTGACTCCCCCAGAACTTAACTTCTAAGAGATTAGTATTAAGGGAAGCTTAACAGTAACATAAACAGTTGATTAACACATATTTTGTACATTACATATATTATATACTCTATTCTTACAAAAAACTAAGCTACAGAGAAGTATTTAAAATCTACATTTATATTACTGTACTGTATTTAAATACTGTACTAAAAAAAACACCCCACATATAAGGATATCCATGCAGTTCAAACCCACATTGTTCAAGAGTCAACTACACTTACTAGAAGCTTCACAACAGAGCAGTATAAAATTTGATATAATTTACAATAGTTGATTTTGTTACTTATCAACAGTTTTGGGAAAAGCTCCGTTTTGGAAGGTGACTGAAGTTATATATAATTCTTCATTACAGACTGATTCTGATATTACATTAAAATCTTACTCCTTATTGTTTATTACTTAGAATTATTAAAAAAGAGATTAATTTAAAGAATACTATGCTTTTCCCCCCAAAATAATCATAAACATCCTTCAAACAATTAAAGGTCGAAGTCAGTGGGTGAAGGACTTAGGTTTTAAAACTGATAAAAATTAAAAAGCAAAAAACAGTAAAACCCCGCAATATTTAGAAGATATCCAATTTTTATAAAGTTACCCACAAAAGGAAAATACTCTACCTGTTTACTACTACTTTTGTCCTTCCTACTTTTCTTCTTATATAATTAGAGACATTACCATTGTGAAATTTTTGCTTGCTAACTGAGGTGTAAATGTAGATAAAATTATAAATCACAAATGATATAAAAATAGATAAGCAAAAGCATACACTCATAAAAAAATGAGACCTAATATTAAAGAAAGATTAAATTTTTAACCAGGTCACTAGCTTTAAACCTTCTAAAAATTCATGGAAAAGAATAAGATAATTTAACCCAAGATGGCTTCTGCTCCTAATACACTTTACCTTCCCATCTCTCTTTTCTGTCCTCCTGACCAGTTCAATTTTTCTGAAGATGGATACCAAGGTATCAGTTTATATAGATGTCAACATAATTTTCCCTTATTCTCTGTAGCTAATTATCACATTAAAGTTCAAACTTATATGAAAGTACATGCTATTTAGGTGGTCTTTCCAATCCTCTATGCATCTGAAGGGCCACCTGATTATTTCGTAAGTTATCAGAGAAAACATTCCAAGTTTGTTCCTAATAAATTCTTGATAGTGTGATGCAATATGGGGGCTTACGTGGGTAGGAGAAGAATAAATGAAACAAGATGGGATTGGGAGGGAGACAAACCATAAGTGACTCTTAATCTCACAAAACAAACTGAGGGTTGCTGGGGGGAGGGGGTTTGGGAGAAGGGGGTGGGATTATGGACATTGGGGAGGGTATGTGCTTTGGTGAGTGCTGTGAAGTGTGTAAACCTGGTGATTCACAGACCTGTACCCCTGGGGATAAAAATATATGTTTATAAAAAATAAAAAATTAATAAAAAAAAATTCTTGATAGTGTAATTTGGGATACTAAATTACTGTATTAAGATAATTTCAGAAGAATAACTTAAGAGAAATGCAGTCATTTCTTTTATATTTAGGGGTTTAAAGCTTCATAAAAATAAGTTTGATAAATTTAAGAAATCTCAATATAATCCCTCAAAAGACAATTAAGTTAGAATAGATTTGGATGTCCTTTTGCAGAATTTTTTTTTTTTAATTAACATATAATGTATTAGTTGCCCCAGGGGTATAGGTCTGTGAATCATCAGGCTTACACACTTCACAGCACTCACCATAACACATACCTTCCCCAATGTCTATAACCCAACCACCCTCTTTTTTTTTTTTTAAAAAGATCCAGTGATGGATTGGTTTTCTTCAGCACACTTTCTAGCTACATCTAGAAAAGATGACTGGCAGTTTTTTAATAATACATTACCTAGATCTTTAAACCTTAAATGTTTTAATCTAAATTTTCTAAGCTAAAATTTGCATTTGACAACTCTTAAAGGTCCCAAGATATCAACATTCAGGTACCATTCTAAGTTGTAAATAAGTTGAAACATAAGCAATTTGAATCCAATTATAAGGTGCAAATTCTGAAATAAAAAGAACTAGTTAGGGGTAGGAACAGATTTGCTCTTACCTGTCTCTTGTAGCTTTGGCAAGTTTGTCTTCTGACTTTCTGTCATGTGTTTCTAAACCCAACATGAAACTCCCTCGTCCCAGCTGGGCTTCAGACTGTTCTAATTTTTCAGACAAATCAAAGACCTGACCAGTGGTATAGTCTGCATTCTGTAGGGAAAATGGCATTGTGTCAGTGTGTGTGTGCATATATATATATATATATATTTTTTAATGTAATTTTTTTTTCTTAGAACATTTCATTTACAAAGAATTCCACCATGAAATTTAAGTGTGATAGTCACTGAAGTAAGAAATGAGATTTACTTGTACAGACTGACTCCAAAGTTCAAGCAGTTCGAGTGTGGAGTTTTCCTCCCCTTTATAATTTCAAGATTAAATCTGGAATTCTTTTTGACTCATTAATCTAATTCTTGTTATTATGAGAGGCTGTGAAGTACATAGGCCAGAGTCTCAGCTTTGGTCCTGCTGCAGATTAGCTGGGAGGCCTTGGGAAAACTCCCTAGTTTTCTGTGCCTTTAAGTTGTCTTCTGAAAATTGGGGAGAGGATAGTGATAATTTCTACATTAAGGCTATCATGAAGACTAAATTAAGTAATGTATATGGAGTAATGTATATAAAGCTCTTAGGACTGTCCTTGGCAACTGGTAAAGGCTTAATAACTATTAGCTAATTTTATTATTTGTTCTTGTTGAAATTTCAGCATTTAATACTGAACGATTTTTAAAAAGTAACATTTATCTTAGGTTTTCTGATTATAAAGTAATAGTTACTACAGACAATTTGGAAAATGTAGAGCAAAGTAAAGAGGAAAGGAAACACCTATAATCCCTCCACTTAGCTGTAATCCTGGTTATATTTTAGAGTATTGCTATATGCTTACACACACACCTATAAATACCATTTGTCCCTTAATATTTCATACTTTTTAAAAAGAAAAACTTTAACAGTTATATATGTATACTTAAGCATTAAGCACTTGAGCATTTTTATGGGTTTTCTTTTTTAAAATGTTGTGGTCTAAAATGGAAAACAACTTTTCACTAAGATGCATTATGAAGTATATGTTCCATTTTCTTTCCCTTATCTTCAAAAAAGAGTGAAGGTTAAATAAACAACTTGGCAACAACTAGTACATTACTCTATTTACTCAATCTGTAAGACAATGTACAAGTTCAACTTGTACATCTCTCTGGAGAAAGAGATGCACTGAACATACGTTTATGAATTTTTTCTTTTTTAAAAATTTTTAAGATTATTTGAGATAGAGAGAGTGTGTACATGAGGGAGGGAGGAGCAGAGAGAGAGGAGAAGTGGACTCCCTGCTGAGCAGGGAGCCCAACGAGGGGCTTGATCCCAGGATCGTGACCCGAGCTGAAAGCAGATGCTTAGCCGACTGAGCCACTCAGGAGCCCTATAAATTTTTTCCTAAAATGCTGTAATGAACCATATATACAACCACAAAAAAGAAGAAAATACAATTTAACCTAATTTAACCTCTTCTTGATTATTAATGTCCTCAACATATGCAGTGCTGGAATACAGGGATAGCCATTGGCTGGCTGAGTAGGTAGAGCTGTTTGCCTTTAGGCAAAGAAAGGTTCAGACTGCTCTGGTCTTAGTGTTTTTTCCCTCTGCCAATATATGTCACTTCTGGTTCTCATCAGTATACTTGCCTCTAAGGAAACAATACACACAAAGCATTTAGCAGTATATGGCATAAAAGCAGCACTTAATAAACGTTTGCTATAATGATCACTTACCTTCCTTCTAATTTGCTACTTCTGACTGTTAAGGTTACAAAGTAAGAATAAGAAGTCTGTCAGAACTCTTTTTAAAATCATAGAAAGGGTTGCCTGGGTGGCTCAGTCAGTTAAGTGTCTAACTTTTGGCTTCAGCTTGGGTCATGATCTCAGAGTCATGGGACTGAGCCCTCTGTTGGGCTTTGTGCTCAGCAGGGAGTCTGCTTGGGACTCTCTCTCTCCCGCTCCCCCTGCTCAGGCTCTCTCTCTAAATAAATAAAATCTTTAAAGTAAATAATAGAATCACAGAAATTATGCTCAAGTGAGGCCTTTTCCTATGAACAAAGAAATGAACCAAACAAAAAATAGTAACTTGCAGAGGCTTTATTATATGCCAGGCACTTTGTTAACTGATTTACATAAAGAATTTCATTTAACTGTCATGGTACTTAATGATGTAGGTAGGTACTGTTATCACCGAACCCAAGAATAGGCTTAGTCTCATTAAATAACTTTCTGAAGGTCACACACATCTAGTAAAGTGCCAGAGTTCTTTTTGAAATGAGTTTACCTTGTACCAAATTTTGTGATTCTAACCATTATGCTATTCTGTACTATGTGAGGTAGCCTACTTTAAAAAAAAGAAAAGGAAAAGCAACTGTTTGTGACTAAGCTCCAGTAGAAGCTTGTAAAATAAATATCCTTCTAAGTTATGTTGTTTTAATGATATATTTGAAAAAATTCAGTGATTTATTTTATCTTATTTTTTGTTGCCCAGCATCTGCTATTTTAAGTTAATGATATTCTGATTTCCTTCTGGGGACGATGCTTCCTAATTCTTAGTCCATGTGCTTCTGAATTTTTTCTAGCCCAGCCCAAGCAGTGAAGTACTTGCCTCGACACAGCCACTCATGGTGCTCATTCCCTTGGCCCAGAGCTTTAAGATGGGCATGTGACCTAAACAAACCTCAGACACAATGAGGTTTTGCCTGGAGTTTTGCGTGACTATGTGTATTCTGATCTTCTGTTTTGAATGTGAAAATGAGAGGCCGGGAGGCCTGAAGTTAATGCAGCCATCTTGTCCCCCCCCACTTTTTTAAAGATTTATTTATTTAAGAGACAGCATGAGCAGGAAAAGGAGAGGGAGAGGGAAACAGAATCCCAAGCAGACTCTGCACTGAGCTGAGAGCCCAAACTGGGATCAATCTCATGACCCTGACATCAGGACCTGAGCCAAAACCAAGAGTTGGACACTTAACCCCAGGTGCCACGCAGGAGCCCCTGCAATCTTGTTTTCACAGGAAGCCCAAAACTGAAGCTGACTGATACGAAATCAAAGCTGAGACAGAATGACAAAGATCTCACAATACTGTTTCAGTGCAAACTTGCCTGTAGTAAGCCCTACTCCTGGACTTCACAGCTTAAAAGATTCTCTTTTTTGATTAGGCCGGCTTGGATGCGTCTCCTGTCACTTGTAACTGGGGTCCTACCTGAGGCACTTGACACAACAAAAAACAATATTTGTATTTTTCTCTCTGTTGCTTTAAGGAAGGGGCAGATTTCCCTTTCATCTGGCCACCTATATTTGTCACTTGGACTTAATCTCAATGCCACATGACACAGATCTTGGCTTCACCTAGTATCCCAATCCAGCTCTGGTCATGTGCAGAATCTATCCCAGCCCTGGTGTCTTGGCTAAGTCAGGTATAACCTTTCCAGGAAAAAGTTTTGGATATTAAACAACTTATGTAGCTTAGATAAAATTCAAATGCATTCCTTGGAAATATAGTACTTACAGTAAGCAAACTAGAGGAACTCAGTGTATTCACCCAGTATTTATTCCACAAAAGCTCAAGCAATTTGCGATCCAATGAGGATTTGAAATATGAGACTTCTAAGGCATAATATCTAGGAAACAAAAGGACAAGTTTAGTAAGCTAAAAAAAAAAATTCAACCATTTCACATAAAAGTTATGGCCAAATTTAAGTGTATTACATTTTATATCCAAATAGTTATGTTTTAGTTTTTAGTCCAATAGAATAATAGGTATGGCTTCCTCACACTTCAGAGGCATGGTTTTAAATCTTCTATTAACTAAACTTTCTTGTGTTAAATTTCTTCCCACTATAGAGTCCAGCATTCCCCAAAACTTAACAATTAGTCAGAACTTCTGAATGACATATGTTTATCCGTGTTATTGAGTTTATAAATTCTGGCCAAAAAGCACATAAACTTAATGAACTGCTTTTCTAGGGTCAATGGTAATTTTTGGTAGGCTTTTAAAAATACTGAAAATGACATGTGGCTTTCCCATTTCTTCCTTCTAATCCCCTAATTAGGATCTATTGTTTTTTTTTTTTAAGATTTTATTTATTTATTTGATACAGAGAGAGATCACAAGTAGGCAGAGAGGCAGGCAAAGAGAGAGGGGGAAGCAGGCTCCCTGCTGAGCAGAGAGCCCAACTCGGGGCTCAATCCCAGGACCCTGAGATCATGACCTGAGCCGAAGGCAAGAGGCTTAACCCACTGAGCCACCCAGGTGCCCAGGACATACTGCTTTTTGGAAAGCAAACCTCAAAGTAGAATCCTTAGAGTGCCTAAAAAAAATACTACTTTCAAAGGTGCCTGATTTATAACCAGTAAGCTCATGAAAATATTTGGTTAAATGTATGAAAAACATGTATTTTTAAAGTAATAAATATTTAAATACTCACTAGGTTCTGTACATCAATAGATACAAAGAAACAAGAGACTTTTTTTTTTTAACCTTAAGGAGCTTAATACTATTTATAGGGGAAATGTGGTATGAATCCACAAAAAATTAAATATAATGATATATAGTGAATAACAGTGATACTCTAGGGCATATACAGAATTAGCCACCACCAATTAAATGTTAGAGATATTGAGTACTCTCAGTGTAGACAGAATTGCCTGAGAAGTCCTAGGGAGAAGGCGGGACTGAGAGTAACCCTTACATGAGTCTATGTGCGCGTATGCTGACAGCAAGGAGGGCATTAAGCAAGCAGCACTGACTTATAAACAGGAAAGTCATAAAAGGAACAGTAAATAAATCACTTTGGCTGGACAGTTAAGCAACAGCAGAATAACTATATGAGGGGAACCTAGAAAGCTTTGTTGGGATCTATTTGGTAGAAGATATTACACAAAAGGTAATAAAATTTAAACTTCATGGGTGGAGGGATGGGTTAGATAGGTGATGGGGATTAGGGAGTGCACTTGTCATGAGCACCTGATGTTGTATGGAAATGCTGATCACTGGATTATACACCTGAAACTAATATTACACTCTATGTTAACTAGAACTTAATAAAAACTTAAAAAAATAAATTTAAACTTTATCTTCTAGATAGTGGGGACTCACGGAAGATATTTGAGCAGAGCAATGATAGGGCCAAAGAGGTGTTTACGATAGGATGTGTTTCAGAGAAATAGTAGTAGGCAGGGAGACCATAAAGGATACTATCGTAGTGCAGCAGATATGAAGAAAGGCTCAGATGCAGGTTAGTGGTGCAAAAGATAAAAGACAGGTGGACACCATAAGAAATTCTTGTTGAATTAATTCAGGAGTGAGTGAAGAAATTAAAAAAGAGTAAGAATTTGAGGACATCAGAATTAAGTGAGGGTCTTTTCAAGATTAAGATACCTATGCGGATCTGAAGATGGACAGGACATGGCTAATGAAATGTGCAGGTGAACAGCATATTTCTTGAGCACCTATTACATTCTGGATGCTTTACATACATTTTCATTTAGTCTTTCTTATAACCATACACATAAAGCATTTATTATTCCCAGTCTGTAGACAAATGTTCAGACAGAAAAGATTTTACTCAAAGCTAGTTAGTAAGTGGCAGAGAAAGGATATGAGAAGTTGTATCTACTATCAAAACTCTGTTTTATTTTTACATGCAGACTGTAGACATTTAAGAGAGTATTTAAGAAGTAAGATCCCAGGAGTAAGGGAGTTAGGTATGGGGAGGGGATGAGGGGCTCAAGTAGAAAAGGTCAGCTTTAGAAAGCAGGGGGCTATATCTCTGGTACTTGAGGAAAAAAAAAGAAATGAGAGATGAATATAGCAATAGACATTTGGATTTATAAAGGATGGAAAATAAGAGAACTCAAACGAAGTTCTATAGAGTTTGTTTTAAAATTAATGGATCGGGGCGCCTGGGTGGCTCAGTAGGTTAAAGCCTCTGCCTTTGGCTCAGGTCATGATCCCAGAGTCCTGAGACTGAGCCCCACATCACAGGCTCAGCAGGGAGCCTGTTTCCCTTCCTCTCTCTCTGCCTGCCTCTCTGTCTACTTGTGATCTCTGTCTGTCAAATAAATAAATAAAATAAAAAAAATAAAATTAATGGATGTTAACGTAATTACTGTTTTAATACCAGAGGCTGATGCAATGAAATTTTTTGTCTAATATGGAGTGATTAGCTGCAAATCTCAGTAGTAGAGTTGAAAACAAGAAGAACATTCAAAATTAGTTGGGGAGCTAAAACCTCATCTTCTGTATGGGAAGTCAATAATAGATACTGTCTAGAACAGAAAGAAGTAGCGCTATCAGCACATTGTTTGAAGATATGGGGTAAATACATATAGGAATAACTATAATAGTTTATGTGACTGCCTCTGGGGGATGGGAAAGGGAATGGTACAAATTGTTATTTTTCATAATAAGTTTCATAGAACCATTTTACTCTTTAAACCATGCTCCTGCATAACACTGATAACATACAAGCTAACTTAAAAAAACAAAAAAAACAAAACAAAACAACCCCTGTGTCCTATTTTCACCAAGGTTCTTCAAAGTTAAAAATATTTAATATCTACATTATATTCTTTATTTTAAACAGACTTTGGGTGTGCAATATGATGTGGGATTTAAGGCAGGAAAGAAAGACCAATATAAACTGGACGTCATACCTTATTATCAAATAAGTTTGGAAATGGATCTATAAGCAGGCTGCCCCAAACCCCGCTCTTTCAGCCTGGCACTATGTTTCATTAAAGATTTTAAACAAAAATAAATCAAGCCCCTTATTTTCCCTAGGAAAGAATTTATTCTCTCTTATTCAGGAATTGATCCTAAGAGATTATCTTTGGATATCTAAGTAATTTCAGATTCAAAATTCTAGGCTCTAACAATGTAGATTGCTAGAAGTGGCTCTTCTTCTCTGATGGGCTTCTATTTTAGTAAAATAGGAAATGTAGGTTTGTTTGGATACAGAAAGCATAGACTGCCTCAGTCTTTTTTCTTTCAAAAACTGCTGTTGGTAGTGTAATAAGTAGCGTAGGTATTAAAGGTATAAGCTTTTTCTATCACTATAACTCAATATAAATGAAAAAAATTTACTTTTACGCTGAGAAAGTATCACAGCAAAGGTGTTTCCAGGCTTAGGAGCAATTCTCTCAAACTAGAATGGTTTAAATTTTTGTGTTCTTTAAATAATTTTTTTCCAATAGGGCAAATTATGTGATTTAATTCCAAGTCTCTAACTGAAAAATAAAAAATAATCTTTTTTTTCCCCCTGATGTATGTAAGGGATGACTGATATATCTTATAACTCAATTTTAGAAATTCTAGAATTTTCTAAGAATTTCTGAATGGAAGAATAAGATGTATTCCTAGAAGTTTGGATAGGCGGTATGGAGAAAAGGGGACCCTAATCATTTAGGTAACATTTTTGGGGGGATGCCCACCCTTTTATGTGCCATGTCTGATTTAAATGTTAGTCTACAGCAGTGAACTAAGTTTATTGTAATGAAGTTCAAATTCTAAAGGGGTCAATAACAAGGAATCAAAAACATACCAGAATGGTAAGTGCTAAGAAGAAAAATAAAAGCAGGGAAACTGAAACACAGTGACTGACTGGAAGGTGTTATTTTAGACAGGGTGACCAGTAAACATTCTCTGTTAAGGTGACCCTTAAACAGATACTCCATGATTGAAGTAGTCAGTGAGCCACGTGGAAACAGGAACAATTTTCTCAGAAGAGGGAACAGCAAATGCAAAGGCCCTGAGGCAGGAAGTTGCCTGGCACTTCTGACAACCATGAGGAGGCCCTTGTGACTGGACTGGAGAGAGCAAAGATTTAGTGATAGGAGATGAGCTCAGAGGTAGTATGGGTCAGATCACATAGGGCTGTTAGTCCATCAAAAGGACTATGGATCTTATTTTTGGTGATACAGGAAATCATTCTGGAGGAGGAGGAATATGGCCTCACTTACATTTTAACAGAATCAATTTGGCTGACAAAAGATCTTTAAAGGGGTGAACAGGAGAACTGGAAGACTAGTTAGAAGGCCAGTGCTTTGGTTCAGGCTCCAGAATATGGTGGGAAGGTCAATGTGATGCGGCAAGATATATTCAGAAGGAGAAAACTGTTTTCACTGGCTTAATACTTTTAAAACTTGAGATGTAATTCATATACCTTAACATTCACTATTTTCTTTTTTTTTATTAATTATTTTTATTAACATATACTGTATTATTTACCCCAGGGGTACAGGTCTGTGAATCATCAGGCTTACACTCTTCCCAGCACTCACCATACAATATTCACTATTTTAAAGAAGTATATAATTCATTGGTTTTAGAATGGTTTCTTTAAATTTTGGAGTGAAAATGCTTAGGATGAAGTTTTACTAAACGGAACTTGAGGGGCATCTGGGTGGCGCAGTTGGTTAAAGAGGCTGCTTTCAGCTCAGGCCATGATCTTGGGGTCCTGGGATAGAACCCTGTGTTGGGCTTCGTGCTCGGTGGTGGTAGTGGTGGGGGTAGGGGGAGTCTGCTTCTCTCTCTGCCCTTCCCCCTTGCTCATGTGCTCTCATAAACAAACAAATGAAACTTGGTTACTATGAGAGCTTGCAGACATGCTGGTGTCAGGTTCATCCTGAATACAACTTTTTTCAGTTGTTAATTTCAACAATGGGCTAAGTATCTTATACAATGACAATATTTATAGTTGTGTGAAAGGCAAATAATAGGTTAAAATGATTATTAATAAAAAATTCAAACATTATCCTAAATTCTGTATTCTTACTACAATTTTAAAAGGGATTATGAGATGCATTTCATCTGAACCTTTATTTTCCTCCGTGAAATTAAGGGCTTGGACTAAGGATTCTTATGATAATTGTGGTATCCCATACATGTTAAAATTACTTACTGTTTGCAATGTACACCAAAGTCTTCTATTTTATTAAGTGGGATAGTCTGGTACTCAGAAGGTCCTTCATCAGGGGGTTTGTAGCCCTCAACAAAAATGGAGAAAATAGAAGATTAAAAAAGAAACCACACACAAACACTCATGCAGAAAAAAACATACGTTCTACGCAGCTTTCCATTTATAGAAACATTAATTCTGGGGAGTCACATATTGAACTTAGACATTCCAGTACAAAAAGGTGCTTATTCTGTCTCTCAACCCCAATGATGGCTAATGGTTGGATTTGGTTTATAGATTCATTTTTTTCTTGTCAGGGGATGTACACGTATGCTAATATCTATTTCAGTTTGTAGGGACAGAAACAGATGTATTTAGCTTGTGGTCTAGTACCTGTCAGAATGTCACGATGGGCACACAAGTACTTATTAACAAATGAAAACTGCTTTCTTAGCAACATATAACACAAATGTGTTATCTTTTGCTAAAGACAATTTGTTTTGGTTGACTGCTATTTTGTAAATATTTTCAAACTGTTTAGGACAAAACAGGGTATTAACCATAACATGACTTTAAAAATAAGTCATTTAAAAAATTATAAGGACCTCGCATTTTAAAAATTACCTTTGGGTATGTCCTAAAGGCTCCAAGATTCACTTTCCCTGCAGATATTGTTCTTGTTGGGTCAATCTATAAGAAAGATGTATTTGATATCTGCTAGTTATGAAACTGTTATATACTTCCATTTGTTTAAATGTTAAACTTAGAACTACCTACATATATAGAACACTATGCATGCATGCACACATACAAACACTGAGTAAAATAACCAAATAACAGGAAAAAATAATTGGAAAAAAATGACCAAACCAAATAACAACAAAGTTGAATAAAGTGGTTAAGTATAGAATTATCATAATTAATTTAGAAAGTAGATCTCGTTATTATACTATTTAAGAATGTGATCTGAAGACTTTCTCATCTCTTTTTCAAAAGTTTTCTTTTACTAGAGGAACAGTTTTCTACCTTTCTCATAGTAACCTGGATTGTATCTAAAACACTGTGAGCATAGCAAGAGCTGCTCTAGCAATTTCTGACTTACTGAATTCAGTCAACATTACTGAATGTCTACGGTTTGCAGGGAACTAAGACATAGGTGCTGTGATCACCCTCATCTTACAGAGTTGGGGAAGAGTTACAGAGAGGTTAAGTAGCTTGTTTGAAGTCCCAGCTTCTAGGAGGTGGAATTCAGATTCAATCCTAGGCATAATGACACCAGACTGTTCTACAGTTTTTATTTCTCTGTATATTTGCTTTAATAAATCTTCATGAAGAACTTAATTAAGACTGATTGTAAAAATACTTACTACTACTGCTACAAATGGTTCCTGGAACTGCTGATTGAGCATCTGAGTACTAACATCAATCCCAGAAAGCCAGCAGCCATAGCCAGGATGGCTGTGATACCAGCCAATTGCATTTTCAAGGCGGCCAACCTAACAAAGAAGGCAGAGAAGATTGAGAATTCTGTTTAATCTTAAAGACACTTGTCATTTGTCTGCTTACATAGCATTATGATAAAATGAAAACATGCAGAACAGTGGATAGCATATGCTGCTTTTAGGTTAAAAAAGCATTATTTCCAATAGGTAATACCCAAAGCACAATACCTGAAGCTCCAGGAATAAAATTAACAAGACACAAGTAGAGTAGGCTATTCAGTCTGTTTCCTACCTTGTTACCCCCAACTACCCAGTTTCTCAACCCAGATGTAAACCACTATAACCACTGCTTATATCCACTGCTTATATAATTCCTATCTTACGGACATATTCTTTGCATATGCGTAGATTAAGAGAGATACACACAACAGCATACCACATACAGTGCTCTACACTCTGCTTTTTCAACTCAACACAACATCATGGGGTTTGTTCCAAGTAGATAAAGATATAACTACTTTTTAATTTTTATTTCTCTTAAAGGCAGGCTTACAGTTCATTGTATGGCTATACCATAATCTATTTAATCAGTTTTTTTTTTTTAAAGATTTTATTTATTTATTTGACAGAGATCACAAGTAGGCAGAGAGGCAGGCAGAGAGAGAGGAGGAAGCAGGCTCCCCGCTGAGCAGAGAGCCCGATGTGGGGCTCGATCCCAGGACCCTGAGATCATGACCTGAGCCAAAGGCAGAGGCTTAACCCACTGAGCCACCCAGGTGCCCGTTTAATCAGTTTTATACTCAGGAACATTTAGGTCATTTCCAAATTTTTGGTTTTAAACATACATCTGATACTGAGTGTGAGAAATAATTTTTTTTTTTTTTTTACTGAGATATGGACGTATAACATTGTATTAGTTTGGATATACACTATGATTCAATATGTGTATATATTGCAAAATGATCACAAGAAATGTAGTTAACATCCATCACTGCACATTAGGTACAACTTTTTTCTTATGATGAAAACTTTTAAGATCTACTCTCTTGAGTATGAGTTTTTTGTTTTGGTTTTTTTTTAAAGATTTTATTTATTTATTTGACAGATAGAGATCACAAGTAGGCAGAGAGGCAGGCAGAGAGAGAGAGGAGGAAGCAGGCTCCCCGCTCAGCAGAGAGCCTGATGTGGGGCTCGAACCCAGAACCCTGAGATCATGACCCGAGCCAAAGGCAGAAGCTTAACCCACTGGGCCACCCAGGTGCCCCTTGAGTACGAGTTTAAAAAAAAAAAAAAAAAAAATCCATGCTAACCTTTTACACATTTTACATAGAAATTGTTGGAAATAAAATATGAACTTTATGTAATGAGGATTGTTTTAAGTTTAGAAACTCAAGAGTCACCACGAGACTCTTAATTTAGAGTTACTGATCTTTAAGGAACAATATTTTTACCTGTTTGGCGTTTTCTATATATGCAGCCATGTACTCATATGCAGCAGCCTGAGCATTTACTCGCGTTTCAGTGCCCTCCACAGGCAAAGCAAAACTGTCCATAATGATCATAGTTTCACCATCCACCTTTCCCAGCATCAAGCCCATCACTTCTAAGTTGCCTCCCGATCTGGCATGCATCACCATTTTCAGTAGAGCCAATGCTGAGATTTTGCAGTACTTAAAGTAATGGTGGCTACAAAACAAAAGCACAGTATAATTAACTTATATAAAACATAATTTCAAAGACAGTTTTTGTAAAGATTACAAGTAAGTATTGAAGCAATTTATAGTGATGGCAAGGGGAAAGAGTGTAGAATGTGGAAAAGAAAAAGGAAGTAGCTTTCCTGCAGGGGATTGGAAATGATAAACATGTCAGGGTCCTGAAAAATATTTCCTTTCAGGGGAAGGGAAAAGTGTGAAATAATTTTTAAAATATGCTATTCAAGTAGAAAGGAATTACATGACCAGTTCAATAGACTTTTTCTCAATTAATTTTGGAATCACCAAATCTCTCATTCTGACTCTAGTTGGATGGTTGCACCTCAAGATTCTCAGGCCTAACTTTCTCGCCTAATGGTTCCAAATGTGGTCTCTGACATCCATCTGCTTACATTGGAGTCTACCCTGACACTGGCTGTAGTCTTAGAGATAACCACTTCATGTTTGTGTCTTAATTTCCTCATCTGCAAATAGGAATATTTCAAAGATTTGTTGTTAGGAGGAAATAAAGTAAGTGAAATAATGTATATAAAATGCTTAGCTTACTGCCTGACACACACTAAAACTTTATAAGTGATAGCTGTGATTAGTTTTAGCCCATCTATAGTACTCTTGAAAAAGTGTGTTACTTTCTGTGCCATCAGCCTCAGAATTGAAAATGTAGCTCTAATATCTTTACTTCTGCTTCCATCACTGTTTCAGTTAGTCATATGTAGATGTGACTAAACTATCTTGAATAAAATTACAACTTCCGTGTCACTGATGCAGCCCAGGAGAGCTAGGATGAATATATTTAAGCCACAATCAGAGAGTAAAGCAAGCAGATAGTGTTCAAATATTTAATAGGCTATAGCAACCTTAAATGTATAATGTTATAAAAGTAAGCAGACAGCACTTTTTAATAATGTGGTCAGTCAATGTCTCTGAGAAGCCCCTACCACACCCCCCCAACTTTTTTTTCCTGAGAAGCCTTTTTAATATGTCTGCCCACAGATTTCAGTTACAAGTGAGAAATATGGAGACCTGGTATTGGGAGTCAAGACATGAATTAAAATCTTGGCTCCTTCATTTACTGGGAAAAAGAAAAAAAAGATAGTTATTGATCTCCCCTTACATACATTGTAGGCCCTTTAAAATATATTATCTCATCTAATCTTTATGATATTACCAATAGATAGGTCTTAATTCCTTTTTATAGATAAAAAATGAAGATACACAAATTTCCTAGGGCCAGTCAACTAACTAGTGACAGTCATGAGGTTTGACTTCAGTCTGTTATTCACTTAAAAGTCCATTGCCTCAGTCTGATGATGAAATAAGTTACTTACATTTACTTGTTTCTTATTTGCAAGAAAAGGAATGAAAATACAGTATGAGTGTCATGCAGATTAAATAACACATGGAAATTCCTAGCTCAGTGCTCAGCCCATATTAAATACTTGATAAACATGCTGTCCTTGCTACCTCCCATTTCTACTTTCTACTCTCTCCCTCACACAATCTGCTGTGGGTAAATAGTCCTTGACTTGTCATTACTCCCAGAGAAAAGGGGCTTTTGCTAAGGAGCAAAGAGCTTTAAACTCTACGGATAAAATTCCTAGCTCTTGAGATCTGGTGGAGTAACGTTTTGGGAGACTAGGTAGAGCCTCGTTGTTTCTGAAACAGTTATCAGCAGTCAACAATGTATTATAGAGCTCTGAAAGATGGCTCACAGTCCCATTTTAGACACCCCTGGGCTGATCTGGGTTTTAAAGACAGGTGCAGTCTCCAGTCTGAGATAAACTGAAGGTCCCAGCAAGGTGTAAATCGACACAAGACTTAAAGCAGGGTGTGTGGCATATATATGACAATACAGATAATAAGAAATGAGATGATACTCGCTTGTCCTTTTCCTCTTACATCCTCTGAAATCAAATGGGTTAAAGAGACAGGGGAGTTGAAGCAAGCCCCGGAGAGGGGTTTTGGCTCTACTGAGGAGACAAAAGGACCAAAATTTCTCAGGGGCATATTCTTCTCCCTGCCCATGAAAACACAAACTCTCCACCCTCTGCAACTCCCACTCCCCCTGGGTGTCCTAAACTCCCGCCGCCCCTTCCCTCCCCTGCGTCTCGCCAGGGACCTCCTCACTCCTTAGTCCAGGGCTTCGCCGCCAGTATTTCTTGCTGTTGTTTCTTGTCGTATTTGTAGATTTCATCGATACTCTGGGCTTCCTGCATGTTGTTGGCCAATTCCCAGGTTTTCTGAGCCATACCACTCCCGGACGCCGCCATTGCCGAGGAATCGGAGAAGTTGTCGGCTCCACAACCGAGACGCAACTTTACCTCACTAGGTTCCCGGGTGTGGGCTTCGGACCCTTCCCACCACAGGTACAAACTCGTACTAGTCTCTCGAGGCAGCCATGACACCTAGAACCGGAGGTGAAGTCGGTACAGACCATTCGGGGATGGAGGGAACGCTTTCGGGATGCCACGATATAAACAGCGGTTACATAATAGAGACAGAGAAGTCTTCCTGTGGCTGAAATGAGAACGCATTGTCGTAGAAAATCACATGTGTGAATTAGGACAAACACAATAATTGGGTATGAGAATGGTATAGCCTTCCCCGCCGGAAGAAGGGCATGCCAGAAACTGAAACGGGTCCTCTTTGTTCGTACTGCGCAGGCTCGGCCTCCGCCATATTAAAAATGGATAGATCCTTAGGCTGTGTTGAGGAGAGAAAGCTTGTTTTTATGTGGATGTAGACATCTTAAATGTTTGTTAAAAGCCCAAACAATAAGGATGTCTGTGAGAAACTCGAGATATAAGTAGTTCTGGACGCTAGTTGAGACGAAGATAAACGTGGTATCCTTGTTTACTTCCAGATGAGTCACTACACGTGCGTAAAATTCTGTAGCTTGGTTTGGCACTACGCTTCGCTAGCGGGGAGTTTTCTGACATTCCAAGGAAGCTGTGGAAACTCGTGGGAGGCTATGATGGTGTCTTTTGTCGTGTTTGTAAAAGTTAACATCTATAGAAGCTATTAGTGTTCCGGAAAAAATAGTACTCAATCCTTAAAATTAGTTTACGATTTAATCTTCAGCATAACTCTGCGATACCTCTTCCTGTCCCCAAGTCCAAATTAATCTCACCAACTTGTTTTCTACCCACAGTTAGTGAAATTTTTAATTACTTTGCTTATTTCCTTATTTTAGATGTTTTTTTCTTCCCCTCCATTCTCCCAACTCCACACTAGATTCTAAGCTCCAAAACCTAGGAGCCAGTTCTGTGTTCCTTGTTTATTCCTGACACCCAACACAGATGGTCAATAGTTTTTTTGTTTGTTTGGTTTTGGCCTGGAGTGGAGGAGGGAGGGGAAGAGTAGCATCACAGCTCACCTTTCCAACTTCATCTTAAATCACCCTGAAACTTTGGATGTGTGGACATCGTTGCTTAACTACTCTCCCCTGGTGGCTGTGTTGTTTTGTTTTTTGCTTGGGAGCTGAAATTAATCTAAAAACACAGATCAGTGATCTCTATCTTGAAATCGTTCTTGACTTCCTCCACTGTCCAATAATGATTCCTTTCAGGTGTCTTTAAATGTCTGTAGGTGCTTCTATAACTGTTACATGGCATTGTACTTATGTATTTGTTTGCTTGGAATTTTTTCTTCCTCCTGTAAGCTTCAGAGCTCAGGACACTCCACTGAGTTGTGTCCTCCCCTTATAGTACTGTGTATGGCAAATAGTTAAAATAAAAACATTAGAATTAGCGAATCTACACCCCTTCCTGCAGTTTTGACATTAACTTACATTTGAAGAAAATTTGTTTTTAAAACCCTCTTACAAAGTAATTTAGGATAAAGTATTCTTAGTTCCACTCTCTTGGGAAGCTAGAGATCTCTTTTCTAGAGGTGGCACATGGCCGCTCTGTATTGGAGTGAGCCGAATATGTTGAAATTAGTTATAAAAGCCCAGGACAAACGTTGACCAGACTTCTTGGAGAGGAAAAATACGCAGGAGAGGTGTATGCCAAAACTTTTTCTCTCACTGCCACCCCTACCCTTTATTCTTTCCACGCCGTCTGTGGCTTGGAAGGTTTGGAGGGGCTAGCTAGAGTCGATTTAGCTTGGGAAGAATTTCCCAGGATTTAACTTGAGAACCGGTGAGCGTGCTTTGCGGCCTCCGGGACGGCAGGGGGCGCCCCGACTACGCAACCTTACACCCGGCCTAGTGGGGGCGGGGTCGCATTCGTCCGTTGGGGAAGGGCGGGCGGAGGGCTCGGCTTTAGAGGCGGAGTCGGGGCTACTCGGCTTGTCACAGTATTCCGGTGCTGGGCTGCCATCGCTCTCTGTTCTGCCGGCGAAGAGCTTCTCTAGGGCGCTGTGCGTCTTCCCCAACGCAAGCCCGCTCTCCCGAGTAAGCCAAGTCAACCACTGAGAGGAAGCGGGCCTGGCGGGGTGTGGTCGGGGGGAGGTGGTGTCCCAGGGTTGGGTTCGCGGCCCCGGGGCGGGAGCAGGGGCAGGGGTAGGGGCTGGGGCTCCCCGGAGGCGGAGGTCTCACGGCTGCCACGCTGGCTGCGGAGCCGGGCTCGCGGGGTTTGGGAGGGCGAGGGTTCTCTGCTAGGTGAGGTCTCGCAGATGCCGGGCTAGGGGCGGTGCCCGATTTACAGGGTTGAGGTCGGTATCTCAGATACAGGATCCTGGTCGGGGTTTCGCAGCAGTTCGGCCGGGTTCCGGGGGTTTCGCTGCTGCTTGGTGGCTCGGGGACGGTGCCTCAGTTACGCGGTCTGGACTCCGGGGCCCCGGCAGCCACCGCCGCCTTGGGTGCTGTGGCGACCCGGTTGCCTGACGACGCGTTGACGCTTCTTAACCGGGCCGCCACCCACAGCTCCCGCGTGCCTTCCCTCCCCAACAGCCGGCTCTCCGCTGCTGGCCTAAGCCTTCTGGAGCACTTTTCCTTTACTGGGTGCTGGGTAATGGTTAACGTTTATAGAGTGTCCGCTCGACGCGGTTCTCAACGCTTTGCTTTTTTTGCAAGTGAAATTTATTCAATCAGCACAGCGCTGTGAAGTTGGTGCTGTTAATACTCTGTTTTCCTTAAGCTCGAATCTCTTCTAATTGCCTTCATTTTATGATTGGTGTCTGGAATTGGGATCCAGTTTTCAGTAAATGGGGGACTCATTTCTTGAGAGCAGTGGGACTCATTTCTGGAGGGAAGCTGGCTCTCAGACAATGGGATTCAAAAGTTTACCTTCACTTCCGGCAAACAAACCAACAGTTTCCAAACACCTCGGAAAATGCTAAGAACCTAATAGCAACCCATATAGGTTTGCAAAAAGCCATATATCCTCAGAGGGGTTCTGTTTTATATGAAAGAATGGTATAACATGTTGACAAGCAAGAAGGAATCCCACGAAAACCAGTGAGATGCTGCTTTCTTTTCTGAATATTCTTTCTAGGAGGACACGGGCTCTGTGGTGGTTAAATAGGTTAAATCCTCCCCCGGGGATGAAATTTTAGGTCTCCTGCGTACAGATGACCTTCTGAAAGGGAGCAGATGGCTTTAAATAGGCTAAATTGAAAAGGTTGGTTTCAGCACATTTTTACTCAAAGTTCTCAGGCACGTGTGATTTATTACAAACTTTGAGCAGATTTCAGATTATTCTTTTAACATTCTGATTTGCGTTCCCACTGCTATACTGAGTGGGAGGCAAAGGTGTTTGAGCGAGTGTTCTGGCAATTTTGCATAAGTGAAAGGCTAATTTATGCTACTGTTTTTCATCACCATTAAGGATGTAAGTTGCTAAAAGCCTTAATTGTGCTTTTCTGTGTTCACTCTGTCTGTATCCTAACCTTCACCCTTCCTCTCTCCCCGCCAGTTACTTGATAGCAACATTTAGAAGGATTTGTCAGAATTGGGTATGCTCATGGAAGCAAATTGATCCTGTGGATGTATGTCATCTGCTAGGAGAAAAGATTAAATACTTTTCATTTGGTGGAAAGATCTCTAGATGGATGGGAAATGAGAAACATTGTTCTGGTTCACCTCCTCCCTTCTCTTTCTTCTAAGACTTTCGTAGGCTCCTCTCTGCATCCCACGGACATATGTTATTACTTTCTGCTTTTCTGTCCTCAGCCCTGTTCTCCCACTCTAGCTTCTCTTTTTCAAAGGAATATTTTCTCCTATAGCTGTAAAGATCATTTTAAAAATCTACTAAACCTTACCCCTAGCTCCTGTCTTGGACTCTTGTGAATTCCAGACATATTCAAATTGTTTTCTTTATATTGCTGCTGGATCTTTTATGGGTGTTTCACATCATTTCCTAACCCCAAGTCTGGCCAGATGTAGCCCTGTGACATGGGGTATTATCTTGTCTAAATCTGATGGCAGGGTTCATATTTTAAACCTTCTGTCTCCTTAGCATCTGAATATTGCCCTCCTAAGAGAGGGGGAGTATTTTCTATTTCTTATGCTTCCAGAGTAGGGAGGAAATTTACACTTCACTCAAGAGGGAAGAAAATGGCAACATTTTCTCTTCTCTTTGTGATTGAAGAAATGGGGAGAAAAAATTGGGCATACCCCATTATTTCTGGGTCTTTTTTTTTTTTTTTTTTAGATTCACCAAGGCTTAACACAATGAGTATGTTTTGGTCTGCTTATATGTCTATCTAGATGATAAACAAAAAGGGCCTAAGTTTAAGAATTAGACTTTTTTTTTTTTTTTTTAAGATTGTGTTTGTTTATTTGAGAAACAGCAGAGTAGGGCAGGGAGCTTGAAAGGGCATGGGGAGAGGGATAAGCAAACTCCCCACTGAGCAGGGAGCCTGACACTGAGGGCTCTGTCCCAGGACCCTGGGATCATAACCTGAGCTGAAGGCAGATGCTTAATCGAATGAGCCAACCAGGCACCCCTAAACTTGTTGATTTGGATTATGATAACCAAGTGTCAATTACTGGTGATTTAAATTCCAGTGTATTTTGGAGGCTTTCTTTAAAAAGGTAATTACTGGTGTATATAAGTACCATTGAAATATAATGAGTTAATGAAACAGCTCTAATTTGTTGATTTCTCAGTGTCAGGTGTGCCGTGCATTTTATATGTGCCATTTAGTGTTTTCTTCATAACAGCTCTGAAGTAGATATTTCCATTTTACAGATGAGGAAAGTAAGAGGGAGGTTAAGGAGCATATTGAGGTTGGCCACGTACGAGTCAATCAATGATGGAATTGGGTTTCAAGTCCAGATCTTTCAGTTAAACTGTTTTCTTAAGAACTTTATCATCTGTATACTATGTACATAGCTACTGGGGTAAAAACAACTTGATAATAAGACTTTAAAAGAAGTTGTGAATGGGGCGCCTGGGTGGCTCAGTGGGTTAAGAAGTTGTGAATGATTTTTACAATGTAGGGTGAAGGAAAATAAAAAATCCCCTTGAGGTTTCTTTCAGCTGATTTTCTTATAATTTAATCTTCAAATTATAAATATTCTTAATCTATTAGGCTGTACTTACCAACACAGTCTATGTGAGTCACTAAATCTTGAATAATTTTGTAGTTGAAATATGTTTTATGTAAGTTGTCATATGCTTGAAGGAGTGATAAAGGAAAAAGTGGTCATGACAGCTGGAAGCTGGGCTGTACTATCACCAAGGCCTTGGTGTTACTAGAAACTGGCTTGACACTAGTGCTTAGGCTTGTTGTTCTTCCACTGAAGATAAACAGTTGCACAGAACATCAACATTTGACAAAGCTCTGTGTCTGGGATAATCAAGAGAAAAACAATACCACTCCATAATCCTGTCCAAACACAGACAAAACATGAATGTTGTCCAAGCTACAGAAAACCAAGCATCCCATCTCACAGCTGATGAGTGATGGCTGCCTCTTAACCAGTTTACAGCTTTAGATAAGGTTTCTTAAGATGTCCAGTCATAGAATTACTCTCACCTTCTGACAGCAAAGCTCTGTTCCCAAATCACCTAACAAGCTGCAAACCCTATTTGTCTTTTCTAACACCTCCATGTTTTTTTTTTTTTTTTAAAGATTTTTTAATTTATTTATTTGACAGATCACAAGTAGGCAGAGAGGCAGGCAAAGAGAGAGAGAGAGGAGGAAGCAGGCTCTCCGCGGAGCAGAGAGCCTGATGTGGGGCTCGATCCCAGGACCCTGGGATCATGACCTGAGCCGAAGGCAGAGGCTTTAACCCACTGAGCCACCCAGGTGCCCCTAACACCTCCATGTTAAGATACTCCAGATTTCCCCATGGTGAGTATCAAGGATTCATTCCTTTATGTAATGATAAATAAACCGAAGTTTAACCACAGTAGTGTTCCTGGTGGTCTTTGCAGGGCATTGCCAGAAGAAAGCTTATTAGTATCTTTGATTTTTCAATTTAAAGATACTGTAGTCTAATCAGATAGTAGAACAAAATTAGAAGTGATTAAATGTATACTTATATCTAATGAATTTGATATTTTAGTTATGGCATATAGTATACGTACTGCTATTGTTTAAAAATATTACTATGGTTACATAAAATGAATTTTAGAATTTATAATGGATGTTAAAGGTTTAGATTAAAGGGAAGCACCTGGGTGGCTCATGGGGCGCCTGGGTGGCTCAGTGGTTTGGGCTGCTGCCTTCGGCTCGGGTCGTGATCTCAGGGTCCTGGGATCAAGCCCCGCATCGGGCTCTCTGCTCCGCAGGAAGCCTGCTTCCCTCTTTCTCTCTCTCTCTCTGCCTGCCTCTCTGCCTACTTGTGATCTCTGTCTGTCAAATAAATAAATAAAATCTTTAAAAAAAAAAAAATAAAATAAAGGGAAGCACCTGGGTGGCTCAGTTGGTTGAGGGTCAAACTCTTGATCTTAGCTCAAGTTCTTGATCTCAAGGTCATGAGTTTAAGCCTTGTGTTGGGCTCCAATGCTGGGTGTGAAGCCTACTTAAAAAAGAAAAGAAAAGAAAAAAAAAATTAGACTAAAGGGAAATTTTAAGTATCTTTAAATTCAAGAGAGAACTTCCAAACTTTGAGTTAAATGAACTGTTAATGTAATAATTATTACCAGTGTTATGTGGAGACCTTAGATCAGAGTGAGAGGCTTGTTACCTTTTGTTTTTTAGATAATGACATTTCTGCTTACATTTTGTATAAAATTCTGTTTCAAAGTATGTATTATCCTATCATTTTATTTCTATTGGACATAAAGGAGGGAAATTAGGGGATTTTAAGAAGTGATTTTTTTTTTAAAACATGAAAATTACTGTTCGCTGTTGAGCTGTTTTGAATTTTTACTAGGAAAAATCTTTTGTCACAATTAGCAAATTAAAAATGGCTTAACTATGTTAACTTTTGTTGGTTTGGAATGTATTTTGTTAAAACCATATTTTAAAATCAGTGTTCTTGGGCGCCTGGGTGGCTCAGTGGGTTAAGCCGCTGCCTTCGGCTCAGGTCATGATCTCAGGGTCCTGGGATCGAGTCCCGCATCGGGCTCTCTGCTCAGCAGGGAGCCTGCTTCCTCCTCTCTCTCTCTCTGCCTGCCTCTCTGCCTACTCGTGATCTGTCTGTCAAATAAGTAAATAAAATCTTTAAAATCAGTGTTCTTTTTAGAAGTAAATAATAGACTGAAGTTCATATTATATACTATTTAATTGATATAAATTTCAACTTTTTTTTAAATGAACATGTCCATCACTGCCAGAAGTTTCCTCATGCCACTTTTTTTATTTTTTAAATTAAAAAATTTTTCTTAAAATTTTTTTTTAAAAAAGATTTTATTTATTTATTTGACAGAGACACACAGTGAGAGAGGGAACAAAGCAGGGAGAAGCAGGCTTTCTGCTGAAGGCAGATGCTTAACGACCGAGACACCCAGGCGCCCCTCAACATTTTTTTTTTTTTACAAGATTTTATTTATTTATTTGACAGCATGCACAGAGGAAGTGGTGGGCAGAGGGAGAGGGAGAGGGAGAAGCAGGCTCCCCACTGAGCAGAGAGCCTGATAGGAGGCTTTATCCCAGGACCTTGGGATCATGACCTGAGCCAAAGGCAGACATTTAACCCATGCAGCAACCAGGTGCCTCTCAACATTTTTTTTTTTTTTAAAGGTTTTATTCATTCATTTAAACAGAGAAAGAGTGGGGAAGGGGTGGGAACAGGGGAGTATGCAGAGACAGAGGGAGCAGCAGAAGGAGAGGGAGAAGCAGGCTGTCTACTCAGCAGGGAGCTCAGTGCAGGGTTTTCCATCCCAGAACCCTGGGATCATGACTTGAACTGAAGGCAGAGGCTTAACCAGCTAAGTCACCCAGGCACCCCAGTATTTTATTTTTTTTTAATTTTAGGTAAAGCTTGCTTTTCTATATTTTTACAAGTTATTGTCTCCTAAGTATTAAATTCAGTATATGCTTTTGTCCCCCCCTTTAACTCTCTTACATTTGAAATTGTTGACTAGTTCTTTCTTGTATCTCTTCTTTTCCTTCCAAATTATGTTGATTTGGTTTTCTTTATATCCTTCTTTTAAATATTCCTCTCTATTTTTTTCCAGCTTCTTCTGTAACCCCCTCAAGAGAACATTGCCTGACATTTAGTTCTGGGTCATCTCTTTTTTCCTTGTTTGTGCTCATTTCAGCTTAAACTATTACTTTAACATAATCAACTCTTAAACATTTCAGATGTGGTGGTCTTCCCTGAATGTGTCTTGAATTTCTAAGTATCTGCTGGAAATTTCCATTAGCATATCTTTTTAACTCCAATTTAACATATCTAAACCAAACCAGGCCAAAAAACTTCTTGTGACCCACTCCTGTTAAGGATTCTTTTTTTTTTTTTTTTTTTTTTAAGATTTTATTTATTTATTTGACAGCGATCACAAGTAGACAGAGAAGCAGGCAGAGAGAGAGGGGGAAGCAGGCTCCCTACTGAGCAGAGAGTCTGGATCTGGGGCTTGATTCCCTGAGATCATGACTTGAGCCTAAGGCAGAGCCTTTGACCCATGGACCACCAGGCGCCCCCTGTTAAGGATTCTATCCATATTTAGCTTCCAGGACTTAAAACCGTTGTCATCAGTGACTCTTTCTTTCTTGCCACACATCTAATTAGTCACTAAGTTTCATGTTTTTGGAAAAAAAAAAAAAGGTTAAAAAAATTCCAAGTTCAATGAGGAAAGAATAGTGTAAAAAAGTAATGTTAGAATAATTTTATATCCATGTGTAAAAAATTAAACCTTGATGACTTAACTGCACCATTTGCAAAAATTAACTTGAAATGGATCAGACTTAAATATAAGAGAAAACTAGAAAACTTCTAAAAAGGTAGAAGAAAATATCTGCAATTTTGGGTTAGGAAAAGTTTCCTACATAGGACACCAGAAAGCACAAATGATTCAGAATTGTTGAAAAGTGAATGAATTAGTGATTAAATTAATTGGACTTCATACAAATTAAAAACTTTTGCTCTTTAGAAGACATCATCACACAGATGTTTACAGCAGCTTTATTCATAGTTGCTAAAACCTGGAAGTAACAAAAAATTTGGAGTACATGAGTGGCTAACCACACAATATATTATTCAGTGCTAAAAAGAAATGAGCTACAAAGACATGAAAAGACATGGAGTAACCTTGGGTGCATATAAGTGAAAGAAGACCGTGTGAAGTCTACGTAATGTGTGATTCCAACTGTTTGACTCTGCAGAATAGGCAAAACTATGGAAGCAGTAAAAAGATCAGTGGTTGCCAGGGTTCAGAGCAGAGGGAGGAATGATAGGTGTAACACAGAGGGTTTGGGGGACAGTGAAGCTATTATGTATGAAACTACCATAGTAGATAAATGTTATTATATTTATGTATGAACCATAGAATGGATAACACCAAGGTAAACCATAATGTAAATTATGAACTTTGAGTGCTAATGATGTATTAATGTATGTTCATCATTGATAACAAGTGTATTAGTTGGGTGGGGGATATTGATAATGGAGGAGGCTGTGCATGTGTGAAGGGTTATATGGAAAATCTGTACCTTATGTTCAGTTGTGCTCTGAGCCTAAAACTGCTCTAAAAAGTCTTATTAAAGAAAGAAGGCAGTAAGAAAACTTAAACCATACACTGAGAAAAAATACTTACAAACCATGTTTGATAAAGAACTGGTATCTTCTATATATAAAGACCTATAATAAAGCAATTTAATTTTAAAAATAGGCATAAGATATGAAGAGACATTTTGCCAGTGGTTAAATACATGGATCTACAAACGGCAGATAAACACAGAAAAAGATGCTCAATATTGTAGTCTTTAAAGTAATGCAGAGTAAAACCACAATCTGATACTATTACATAGTCAATGACTGAGGATCAAAAATGAAATGGCTAAGATTCAAAAGCCTGAAAAAACCCAGGGTTGATCAGGATGCACTGCTGGTTGCAATGTAAAATGGTCCAGCTATGTCATACTTACAGGAACAGTTCTCCAGTTCCTCAAAATGTGAAACATGTTACATATGACTCAGTAATTCCACTCCTAGGTACATATCTAGCAGAACTCAAAGCATATGACCATGCAAAAACCTGAACACAAATGTTCATAGCAGCATTATTCATAAATAGCCCTCAGTTAGAAACAATCCAGATGTTCCATAATGGGTAAATAGGTAAACTGGAATTTCTGTATGATTGTATACTGCTTAGCAATAAAAATTCCTGCTACTTACTGATAGATGTAACTATAAGGATGAATCTCAAAAACATTTTTAAGTGAAAGAAGTCAGACTACATATTATATGATCAATTACATAATATTTCTGCATTTATCAAAAACCGTAGAGACAGAAAACAGATTGGTGGTTGCCTGAGTGGAGTGGAGTAAGAACTGACTACAAAACAGCACAGGGGAACTTCTTGGGGTCATAGAGGCATTAGAAAATGTGGTTATGGTGATAATTACACAACCATGAATTCACCAAAACTTAGGGAAACTGTTCAGTAAAGTGAGTAAATTTATGAATTTAAAAACAGTTCCAGACCTCACTGTAAAAAGAAAGGAATTCATGAGTCTATACTGATAATAAGCTGATAAAGACATGTGGAGGAAGGAAGGGCTTGTAGAATAGCATAAGTGCCAACTGGTAAATAAATACGCAGGGAGTGGTAGAATTGGAATATTAGAATTTTGTAGCCCTCTTGATTGAAAGATTGGATCAGTTAAGAATCACCAGTTGTTGCTACATCCAGGAAATTTTGAGCGGAAGTGTTTGTATGGTCTAAATGTATCTCCCTTTGGGCTGCATATTAGTTACAAGGGAAAGTAATGCAGAAATCAGGCAGCATATAGACCAGGCAATCAAAAATAATATAACTAATGAAGGGCAAATGGACATGCATGTCTCTAATTGTTGACACTTTGAAAGGACTCATCACCACTTAAGTAGTATTTCACCTGAGAATGCATAAATTG
Organism: Mustela nigripes; assembly: GCF_022355385.1. NCBI lineage: Eukaryota > Metazoa > Chordata > Mammalia > Carnivora > Mustelidae > Mustela > Mustela nigripes. Next base: position 132,770,133 of record NC_081559.1, read on the forward strand.
AATTTCAGTTAAAAAGGTACAGTAGGCAAACCTCAAAAGGGGAGGTTCTATTTGAAGTGTTCATGTTAGTTGGGCCATATTAAAACAAAAAACAAAAAACAAACAAACAGTATTATGAGACAAAGGAAGATTGTGGAAATGTTCCAGATTAAAGGAGGCTAATGACACATAACAAAGAATTGCAGCACTTGACCTGGACTGGATCTTGAGCTGGAGGGAGAGAAAAATAAGCTGTAAAGGACATTTGACAAAATTGGAACACAGATAGTGGATTAGATACAAAAAATAGTGTTGCTGAAGTTGATAATTATATTGAAGTCTGTAAGAACAAGCTAATTCTTAATATACTCATAAGTGTTTAGGGGTAAATGTATGTAATTCATCCTCTGAAAAATTTTAGAGGAAATTGTTTATGTAGAGAGAATGAACTTGTGTGCACAAGGAGCAAAGCAAGTTGTGCAAAAATCTTGAAATAGGTAAAGAATATACCAAGATTCATTGTGCTTTTCTTTTTTTAAAGAATTATTTTTATTAACATATAATGTATTATTTGCCCCAGGGGTACAGGTCTTTGAATCATCAGACTTACACATTTCACAGTACTCACCATAGCACATTGTTCTGTTCTTATTGTAACTTCTTTTGTTAAGTTTGAAATTACTGCCAAATAATTAAAGCACTTTTTTAAAAGGTTTTTGTTTTTGTTTTTTTGACTTATGGATCAAAGTGTGTGTGTGAATGTGAGGGAGAGAGAAAGAGATGATAATGGTAGTTGTGAATATTCTTTTTTATATCTTTTCAGATATTTAGTATGTATGTCATAGGTTTTGGGGGCGGGTTGGGAGAGAACCAAGCGGGCATATTTTGGCCAAGCTTATATGATTTTCTCAGTTTGGTAAGTGAAATTGAATACTGATGTGGGCTAAGTCTACATGTTGTTAATTATCCTAAAAATATTGTATAGCTGTGCTGATTCAAGTTTTGTTTTTCAGTATCTGCAAAATGGCTGATAATTTGGATGAGTTTATTGAAGAGCAAAAAGCCAAACTGGCCAAAGACAAGGCAGAATTGGAAAGTGATCCACCTTATATGGAAATGAAGGTAAAGCTAATAATTTTTTTTAGCATGTTTCATTAAAATTGTCTCTGAAGATTAGCTTTTTGTAAGTGCAAAATTCCTTTTCAGTGAGTGAGAATCTTCTGTTTCATACTTTTGTTTGGGTGTCTTGTCACCAAGTCTGAGAGCCTGATACTGGACAAGATTGCGTTGATTATGAATGTAGTTTTTCTGTTGTGTTGTTTTATATCTCACCGTTTCTTCTGTCTTACTAGGGTTTAATTAATAATTGTTGTGCTTCATAAAATGATTAGGAGACTACTTCTAGTATGAGGAACTTTCAGAATATGATAGATACAAAAAAAAGTTCTCATATTCTATGTATCTAAATGAAAAATACAACTTCAATAAATTAGTGTCTTAAAATTTTTTTAAATCTACAAAAGTGAATTTATTGAAATAGTTTATTTTGGTATATTTGCTTTCCAGATTAGAATTTGTTCAACTGTTTCTGAAAACAGTGTTTGAAAAAACTTCCTTAAAGCTTTCCTAGTTTTGGTGAAAGAGTAATTTGATCCATTTAGGAAATACTGAGTCTGTGCTAGGTACTATGCTAAGCTCTACTATAGCACTAATCTAGATAGATGGGGCACCTTGTCTCTTAAGCTCAGTGTATTGATAAGATATAGGATGTAGATTAATCTTGTTTTAATACAGTCCATTGTAATCAAAGTCCCCATATCTATTGGCTAACCCGACAGCCCTGGCTTACCTATTGCCCCATGTCTCATCTGGTTCAGCATTTGTCTTGGGCAAAGGTATGGAAAGTATGGGCATCTGGTTGACATGATAAATAATATGGTCACCCTAATTATGAGGGAATTTTACTTAAATAGATAACATTTATTGTGTGCTAGTTATGGAAGAGGCTTAATCTTTTATTCTGTTTTTTTAAAATTCCAGTATAATTAACATACAGTATTATATTAGTTTCTGGCGTACAGTGTACTGGTTCAGCAGTTCTATACATTACTCAGTGCTCATCATTCTAAGTATATGCCTAATGCTCTTCCCCTCCCACCTACCTCCCCTCTGGCAACCACCAGTTCTCCAAATTTAAAAGCCTGTTTTTGTTTGTCTTTTTTCCTTTGTTTTGTTTCTTAAATTCTATGTATGAGTAAAATCGTATGGTATTTGTCTTTCTCTGATTGACTTATTTCACTTAGTTTAATACCCTCTAGATTCATCCATGTTGTTTGCAAATGGTGAGAGTTCATTCTTTTTTATGGGTGAGCAGTACTCTATGGGGTGTATATGTATGTGTGTGTAACTGTGGATAAATGCTTAGGTTGTTTCCATATCTTGCTCTTGTAAATAATACTGCAGTAAACATAGGGTTGCACGTATCTTTTTGAATTAATGTTTTCATTTGCTTTGGGTAAATACCCAGTAGTGGAAATAATGGATCATATGGTAATTTTACTTTTAATTTTTTGAGGAACCTCCACACTGATTTCCACAGTGGCTACACCGGTTTGCATTCCTACCAGCAGTACATGATTTTTTTCTCCACATCCTCACTAACACTTGTTTCTTGTGTTTTTTTATTGTTGCCATCCTGACAGGTGTTAAGGTGTTATCTCATTGTGGTTTTGATTTGCATTTCTCTGATGGTTAGTGATGGTGAACATTTTTTCATGTGTCTGGGCCATCTGTATGTCTTTTTAGGAAAAATGTGTATTCAGGTCCTTTACCCATTTTTAAATTGGGTTTTTGGAGTTGTTGTATTAAATTCTTCATTTATTTTGGATATTAACCTGGTATTGGCTATATCATTTGCAAATACCTTTTTCCATTCGGTGGGTTGTCTTGTTTTTTTACTGTGTTTTTTTAGTCATCATAAAATACATCATTAGTTTTTGATGCTTCCAAGATTATTTGTTTATGTGCAATTAATGCAATTAATAGTGGTCCATCCAATACGTACACTCCTTAATACCCACCTGCAGGCTCACCCATCCCCCGACTCTCTCCCCTCCGAAAAAAACCCCTTAGTTTGTTTCTCAGAGTCCACAGTCTATCATGGTTTGTCTGCCCCTCTGATTTCCCCAATTCACTTTTCCTTTCCTTGTTCTAATGTCTTCCGTGTTATTCCTTATGTTCCACAAGTAAGTGAAACCGTATAATTGACTCTCTCTGCTTGGCTTATTTCACTCAGCATAATCTTTTCCATTCCCATCCTTGTTGATGCAAAAGTTGGACATTTATCCTTTTTTCATGGCTGAGTACTATTCCATTGTATGTATGAACCACAGCCTCTTTATCCATTTATCTGTTGAAGGGCATCTCAGCTCTTTCCACAGTTTGGCTATTGTGGGGGTTGTCTTTTTGTTTTGTTGATGATTTCCTTTGTTGTGGGGAAACTTTGTTTTGATGCAGTTCCAATAGTTAAATTTTGCTGAAGGACACATATCTAGAAAAATCACGGTAAGGCCCATGTTTTAAGATCTTATTGCCTGTATTTTCTTCTAGGAGTTTTATGGTTTCAGACCTCACATTTAGGTCCTAATCCATTTTGAGTTTATTTTTGTGTATGGTGTGAGAAAAATCATCCAGTTTCTTTCATTCGCACGTTGCTGTCCAGTTTCCCCAACACCATTTGTGGAAGAGACCGTCTTTTTCCCCTTGCATATTCATGCCTCTGCTGCTGCTGCGGATTAGTTGACCACATATTTCTGGGTTTTCTAGTCTATTCTGTTGATCTGTGTGTCTATTTTTATACCATACTACTTTTATAATTAGAACCTCCTAGTATATCTTGAAATCTGGGATTATGGTACTTCCTGTATTTTGGTTTCTTTTTAAGTTTGCTTTGGCTTTTGGGGTCTTTTGTGGTTTCATACAAATTTTAGGATGATTCTATTTCTGTGAAAAATGCTGTTGGTATTTTGATAGAAATTGCATTAAATCTGTAGATTGCTTTGGGTAGTATAGATATTTGAACAAAGTTTGGTTTTCCAGTCCATTCCAGAGCATGGAATATCTAACCATTTGTTCATGTTGTCTTCAATTTCTTTCATCACAGTTTTATAGTTTTTACAGTATAAGTCTTTCACTTCCTTAATTAAGTTTATTCCTAGGTATTATTTTGGTGTAGTTATAAATGAAATTGTGTTTTTTTTTTACCCGATTTTTTTTATTGATTTTTAAATTTTTTTATTAACATATAATGTGTTATTAGCCCCAGGGGTATAGGTCTGTGAATCACTAGGTTTACACTTCACAGCACTCACTGCAGCACCTACCTTCCCCAGTGTCCATAACCCAATCACCCTCTCTACCCCCCTGAAATTGTTTTCTTGATTTCTGTTTCATGATAGAAACGCAATGGGTTTCTGAATATTTTCTCTCTTTTTTTTTAACCTATGGCCTTGTAGGTTTTCTGTATTTAATATCATCTACAAATAGTGAAAGTTTTATTTCTTCCTTACCATTTTGGAGGCCTTTTATTTCTTTAACTTGTCTGATTGCTGTGGCTAGGACTTTCAGTATTAATAAGTTGAATAAAAGTGGTAAAAGTGGACATCCCTGTTTTGTTCCTGATATTAGGGGGCAAGCATCAATTTTTCTGTTAATGTTGTTAGCTCTGGGATTTTCCCATATGGCCTTTGTTATGTTGCGGTATGTTCCCTCTAACTAGTTTGGTGAGAGTTTTTATCATAAGTGGATGTTGTACCTTGTCCAATGCTTTTTCTGCATCTACAGAAATGTATATATAGTTTTATCCTTTCTCTTGTTGATTTTATGTATTGTTTTGATTTGTGAATATTGAACTACCCTTGCATCCCAGAAATAAATCCCACTTGATCGTAGTGAACGTTTTTTTCTAAATGTAGTGTTGAATTTGGTTTGCTAATATTTCGTTGAGGACTTTTGCATCTATATTCATTAGAAATATGGGCCAGTAGTTCTCTTTTGGTATTGTCTTTATTTGATTTGAGAATGAATTTGGGAACTTTCCTTCCTCTTCTATTTTTTGGAATAGTTTGAAAAGAATAGGTATTAACTCTTCTTTAAAATGTTTGGTAGAATTCACCTGTGAAGCCATCTGATCTTGGACTTTTGTTCCTTGGCAGTTTTTGATTACTGTTTCAATTTCATTGCTGGTAATTGGTCTGGACACATTTTCTTTGACTTCCTGATTCAGATTTGGAACATTGTATGTTTCTAGGAATTGATCTATTCTAGGTTGTCTAATATGTAGGCATATAATTTTTCATATTCTTTTATATTTCTGTGGTGTTGGTTGTTTCTCCTTTCATTTCTGATTTTGTTGATTTGAGCCCTCTTTTGGTGAGTCTGGCTAAAGGCTTATCAGATTTTGTTGATTTTTACAAAGAACCACCTTCTGGTTTCATTGATCTGTTGTTTTTTTAGTTTCTATTTCATTTATTTCTGCTCTATTTCATTTATTTCTTTATTGTTTTCTTCTTTCTACTGGTTTGGGGTTTTGTTTGATGTAAGGTTAGGTTACTCTTTTGAGATTTTTCTTGCGTCTTGAGTTAGGTATATATTGCTTATAATCTTGCTTTTTAGAACAGCTTTTGCTGTATCCCAAACATTTTGGTCCATCATGTTTTCATTTTTATTCGTCTCTGTGTATTTTTAAATTTCATTTATATCTTGGGTGACCCATTCATTGTTTAGTAGCATGTTATTTAACCTGCATGTATTTGTCTTCATTCCAGTTTTTTTTTTTTTTTTTCTTGTGGTTGATTTTTAGTTTCTTATCATTATGGCCAGAAAAGATGCATGATATGACTAAATTTAATCTTTTTGAATTTGTTGGGACTTGTTGCCTAATATGTGATGTATTCTGGAGAATGTTTCATGTACACTTGAAAGGATTGTGTATTCTGCTGTTTTAGGATGAAATGTTTCTGAACGTATCTGTTAGATCCACCTATTCAATGTGTCATTTGAAGCCACTGTTTTCCTTGTTAATTTTCTGTAAAGATGATCTATCTGTTGTTGTTAGTGGGGTGTTAAAGTCTCCTGTTACTAGTATTACTACCAATACTATCATTACTATCAATAGTAGTATTGATTGGTACTTCCTTTATGTTAATTAATAGCTGCTTTATGTATTTGGGTGCTCCCATGTTGGGCGCATAAATATTTACAATTGTTCTGTATTCTTGTTGAGTTAATCCCTTTATGATTGTGTAGTATTCTTTTTTTTTTAAAGATTTTTATTTTATTTATTTGACAGACAGAGATCACAAGTAGGCAGAGAGGCAGGCAGAGAGAGAGAGGAGAGCAGGCTTGCCGCTGAGCAGAGAGTCCGATGTGGGGCTCGATCCCAGGACCCTGAGATCATGACCTGAGCCCGAGGCAGCGGCTTAACCCACTGAGCCACCCAGGCACCCCTCTTTTTCTCTTGTTACAGTATTTGTTTTTGTTTTGTTTTTTCTTAAGATTTTATTTATGTATTTGACAAGTGGGCAGAGGCAGGCAGAGAGGGTGGGGGAGGCAGGCTCCCTGCTGAGCAGAGAGCCGGATGAGGGGGGCTCGATTTTCAGGACTCTGAGATCATGACCTGAGCCAAAGGCGGAGGCTTAACACATTGAGCCACCCAGGCGCCCCTGCAGTCTTTGTACTTCAATTTGAATGATAAATATTTTTCTATCCCTTCACTTTCTATCTGTCTATATCTTTTGGTCTTAAAAGAGTCTCTTGTAGGCAGCATATATATTATGTCTTGCCTTTTTTTTTTTCCCCTTCCCTTTTCTTTCTTTTTCTTTTTTTTTTTTTTTTTAAATGGGGCACTGGGACCAATGATCACAGCTGCTCAGACACAAGAAAATTATGATTCTGAAATCTCTTAATGTCCATTTCACAGGAAGAGCAATGCAACTGCCCAACATGTGCCACTCATGACACAGCCCTTTTTTGTGTGTCTTGCTTTTTTATCCGTTTGTACCCCATGTCTTTTTGGAGCATTTAGTCCATTTACACTCAAAGTATTTATTGATAGGTATGTACTTACTGCCATTTTGTTAATTGTTTTAGTAGTTCTTTGTTCCTTTCTTCTCTTGCTCTCTTGTGCTTTGATGGGCTTTTTCCAGCGATATTCTTGTAGGTTTATATATTACCTTAGGCTTATATGTAACATCTTATGCATATAGCAAGCAGTCTATTAAGTTAATGGTTGCTTAAGTTTGAACCCATTATAAAGCTCTAGATTTTTACTCCTATCTCCCCTATGTTTTAGTTATATAGTGTCATATTTTACATTCTTTTATTTTGTGAATCCCATTACTTACTTTTTATAGATATATATTTTAAAAAGATTTTGTTCGATTGAGACAGAGCACAAGAGAGCACAAGCAGGGGGAGGGGCAGAGGGAGAGGGGAGAAGCAGGCCATACGCTGAGCAGGGAGGCTGATGTGGGGCTTCATCATAGGACCCTGGAATCATAACCTGAGCTGAAGGCAGATGCTTAAGTGACTGAGCCACCCAGGTGCCCATATAGATGTATTTGATTTTACTTCTTTTGTGCTTTAACCTCTGTATTGGTTTTATAAGGGATTATTCTGTTTTACTATGTTAATATGTAGCTGTGAAATTTTTTCCTTTTCTACTTATCTTATTCCTGCTATGACCTTTCCTTTCCACACAAAGAATCCCCTTTAACATTTCTTGTAAGGCTAGTTTAGTGGTAATGAATTCCTTTAAGTTTTGTCTGGAAACCTTTATCTTCTATTCTGAATGCTAGCCTTGCTGGATAGATTATTCTTTGTTGCAGGGTTTTTCCTTTCATGGATGAGACTTAGTTTTAAGAGGCTACATTTATGATTCATATGAATCTATGAGATAGATACTGTTATGCTCATTTTCTAAGTGAGTAAACTGAGTTATGGGGAAGTTCATGTCACAGAGTTAGTAGAAGTAGGCTTTGATTTCTGACATCCTGACTGTAATACTTGCTCTCTTAACCATCATACTACGTTGCCGTCTTTCCATAAAAGCCGCTTTGGTCAAGGAGTTGTGTCAAGGACTTTCATGTATTATCTTACTGAATCATAATATCCCTGCTAAGTATGTGGACTATTTTTGTTTTACAGATCACAAAAGTGAAGCTCAAAGGGGTTAATTCATCCAAGTACACACAGTCGTGGCTTCATGGTCCAGCCCTGAAGTCTGTGGTTATGAACTACTCTTTTCTTAGGACTAGGTTATAGTGTTTGAAAAGAGTTATTACATATAATTTTATTATAATTATTATTGTTAAGTAGTACATAAATCATGATCTTTAAGTCTTAATTCAAGTATCACTGCTCAGTTAGGTCTTTCAGTCCCTGCTGCATCATTTATGGTTGTTCTTACCATGCTTCATTTTTCCCCATAGACCTTACCGGTTACTCTCTATGTATTACATAGTCTACTTACATACTCTCTATGTATTACATAGTCTACTTACATATTATGTTTATCGTTTGTCCCCTCAGTAGTTTGAATTCTATGATGGCAGAGATTCTCATATGTTCTTTTCATTTGTGTTTCCAGTGCCTGGGACACTATGTAGTAGGAACTCAGTGAGTATTTGTTGTTAAATGAATTCTAATATTTAATTAGAATTTACTACATTTATTACAGTGTTAAATACTTTTGGTTAATTCCTCAGATGTAACACTTAAATTTTTTCTATGATGCATTATGTAATTTGGCCAAGTCATTTAATTAGAGTGTTGAGTGTACAGTGTATATTTAATGTAGATTATTTCCCCCTTACTTTTGTAAATATAATGTCTCTTTCAGGGAAAGGCATCGGAGAAGCTTTCTGAAAACAGTAAAATATTAATCTCCATGGCTAAGGAAAACATACCACCAAACAGTCAACAGACCAGGAATTCTTTAGGTATGTCATTAGGTTTGTCAAATTGATTTTAAAGTATTCTTAGCAGGCTGTTGTGAAAGAGCTTTGTATTTTCAGAAAAATAGATTTCTTTGGAATTGCAGTAACTCTTTGATTTCTGGAATCTTACATATGACTGTACTGTCTGCAAAGGAAATATAATGCATACTGAGAACCACCTACCCATTTTAAATGATATTCTTTTATAATCTATGGGAATCATGGCAGTAAGTATATACAATATAGTTAAAAATTAATTGAAAAATTTGAATGGAATTTGTGTGTGAGAGGATAAATGTGTTAACTGCATAAAAATGATGGATGTTTATTTAAAAATCAGAGATGCTTAGAGGCTACAAAATGCTAGTGAACATTTTAATTATAGATTACTATATTAGAATTGTACAAAAGTTAATATTGCAGCTATACTGAGTTTTTTTTTTTATCATGGTCTGTTGTGAAAATATGTAGAGATTTTTTAATGAAGTATAAATAACATTACAGTGTTATTATATTCAGGTGTACAAACGATTGAACAATTCTGTATATTACTCGTTGCTTACTACGATAAGGTCATCATACAACATTATTGTGGTATTACTGACTCTATTCCTTATGCTATATTTTTCATCTTTGTTTGGATTTTTATCTATTTCACCTGTCCCCTCATTCACTTTACCTTTGGCAACCACCAGTTCAGTTTGCTGTATTTGAGCTGGTTTTTCTGTTTGCTTTGTTTTTTAGATTCACATGTAAGTGAAATGATACAGTATTTGTCTTTCTCTGTCTGACTTATTTCAGTTACCACAATACCCTTTAGATCCATCCGTGTTGTTGCAAGTGGCAAGATCTTGCCCTTTCTTATGGCTAATATTCATTTCTTATATGTAACCACGTCATCTTTATACGTTTGCTGTTGATGGATACTGGGTTGCTTCCCTATCTTTTTATTGTAAATAATACTGTAGTGCGCTTAGGGGTGATATCTTTTCAAAATAACATTTTTGTTTTGTTTGGTTAAGTAACCAGTGATGAAATTACTAGGTCATATGTTACATTTATTTTTAATTTTTTGAGCCATCTCCATGCTGTTTTCTATGATGGCTAAACCAGTTTACATTCACAGCAGTAGTGTACAAAGGTTCCTTTTTCTCCACGTGATTTTCTCCACATGCTTTTTTTTCACTTGTTGTTCCTTATGTTTTGATTGTAGCCATTCTGGCAGGTATAAATATGGTTTTGATTTGTATTTCCCTGTTGATTTATGGTGATGAACATCTTTTTATGTGTCTGTTGGTTATCTTTATGTCTTCTTTGGAAAAATGTCTCTTCCTGTCTTCTGCCCATTTTTTAACTATATTACATGTTTTGTTTTGTTGGTTTTTTTTTGGTGTTGCCTTAGTTCTTTATATATTTTTGGTATTAAACCCCTTACTGGATGAATTGTTGGTAAATATCTTCTTCTCTTCAGTGGGTTGTCTTGTTTTGTTGATGGTTTCCTTCATTGTGCAAAAGCTTTTTATTTTAGCGTAGTCCCAGTATTTTGTTTTTGCTTTTGTTTTCTTGCCTTAGGAGACATACATAGAAAAATGATGCTAAGACTGCTGTCAGAGGGATTATTGCCTGTGTTTTCTTCTAGGAGTTCATGGTTTCAGGTCTCACATTTAGGTGTCTGTCACATTTGAGTTTATTTCTGTGTGTGGTGTACAAAAGTTATCCAGTTCCATTCTTTTGCATGTAGCTATCTAGTTTTCCCAACACCATTTTTTAAAGAGATTATCTTTTCCCCATTGTATATTCTTGGCTTCCTTTGTCATAGATTAATTGAACATGTAAGTGTGGATTTAGTTCTGGGCTAGTTATTCTGCTTCATTTATCTGTGTGTCTGTTTTTGTACCAGTACCATAGTGCTTGGATGACTACAGCTTTGTAGTGTATTTTGGAATCTCTTATTGTGATACCTTCAACTTTGTTCTTTCTCAATATTGCTTTGACTGTTCAGGATCTTTTTATTTATTTTAAAGGTTTATTTATTTGTCAGAGAGTAAGAGAGCATGTGAGCATGAGCAGGGGGAAGGGCAGAGGGAAAGAATCCCAAGCAGACTCCCTGCTGAACGTGGAACTTTATGCTGAGCTTGATCCCCAGACTCTGAGATCACAATCTGAGTTGAAATCAAGAGTCAGATGCCCAGCTGACTGAGTCACCCAGGAGCCCCCAGGCTCTTTTTAAATTTTAGTATTGTATTTTGGAAAAGCTCCTTTATTTTTAAGGACCCCAGTTTCCTTATTTGTAACATAAAGAAGTTGGGTTATCTTCCAGACCTAAATTTTTATGAATTGAAATTTTGATTATTGCCAAAGATAATTTTTTAAAAGTAGATTCTCTTAAGCAATAAGGTTAGACAGAATCACTTTGAAATTCTGGGTTACAGCTTACTCTGGATTGTACCTGTCATGCCTTCATGACCTGGCACAGGTTATTTAAACTCTGTTTCCTTATCTTAAGAATTGGCATCTACCTTAAAAAGGTTATTGTAGCAATAATTGAGTACATGTGAAAAGATCACTGGCACATAGTTGGTAATAAATCCTTATTTTGTGACCTCATATCTTTTTTAATGTAGGTTTTGGTTTTTGAGAATTAAGAATTTAAGAATTATTCTTTATTACATGCACAAATGATAGATAGTTTAAAGTCTAGTTTAAAGACAGTGACCTCTGTTTATTCCTTAATTGGTGTTCTTTAGGGCAATGTCTTAGGCCTTTTTGTTTCATACATTCCCTGACTGACCTTATCCACTCAAGAGGCTTTATATGCCATCAGTGTGTTCATGACCCCTAAATCTGTATTCCAATCCTGATTTTTTTTTTAATTGAACTCTGGACCCATATGTCTAATTTCCTATTGGACATCTATACTTGGATGTCATGGGCTCAAAATTAACATATGCAAGATTATCTTTTTTCTTAAACTTTCTGGTACTCTCATGAGGTGTTGCTTAGTAATCCTCGACTCCCTTTGTCCCTTTGTCTCCCACAGCAAGTAATTACATAAGTTCATTTGACTGTGCTGCTTGAATTTAAAAATAAGTTGATTTTTCTCTAATCCCACAAACATTATTTTATGCAGGCCTATGCTGTCTCAGATTTTTTTCTAATGTTCTTTTTGTTTTATGGTCTAGCACCCCCCCAACTAAGTCTGCACTGCCCTCATTATCCTTTCAGAAAACAAAGGATCACATTAATCTTCCTCAGCTCCTTCAGTGTATTCTTGTTTACTGTATGATAATTTTATCCTTTTATTGCTTTTCCAAGACTGTGTTGGCTGTTTATGCCTTGTGCTTCTGTCCTGTGATTTTCCCCATGAAGTGTTGTTTTGAATTTACTTAGCTGTCTCTTTTACTGCAGTGGTATACCAGCTTGCCTGGCATTGTATATTTGCTGCCTAGCATAGTTCCTGGCACTTTATTAAAGATGTTGTAAGTGAATGAAGGTTCTGATTGCAAAAATAAACTATTCTGTTAGGTGTGTAAAATTTAATTTTCATAGTGTTTTATTGCCAGCTGAAACAACAATTGTTTTTGTGCTTTGAATCTTATTAAAGAATAATATATAATTTGATTGATTTGATAACTTATCAGTATTCAGGTACTGACTGGCTTGAATAATTGTGGCCTTAAAATTAGGCCAAATGCACATGAAAAGATGCTAAACATCACTAGTCATGAGGAAAATGCAAATTAAAACTACAAAGAGACCACATCATGCCTGTTAGAATGGTCATCATCAAAAAGACAGATAACAAATGCTGGCATGGAACCCTTGATTGCACACTACTGTTGAGTTGAAGACATGCATAGTTAAATAAGTCAGAAAAATATAGTGCATGATCTCACATGTGGAATATAAACAGAATACAAAACCAAACTCAGAAAAAGAACTCAGATTTGTGGTTACCAGAGGTGAAGGGTGGGGGCAGGGGAATTAGAGGAAGGTGGTCAACAGACCTTAATTTCCAGTTATAAATAACTACAGTGTTTAAAAATAAATAATATGTAGATACATATTAGGGAAATAATGTATAACATGATGATTACAGCTAACATTGCTGTGTGACTTCTAGGAAATTTGTTGAGAGTCAGTTCTAAGAGTTCTCATCAGAAGGAAAATGTTTGTCTTTTTTTTCTTGCCTTTTCATTGTATCTATACAAGAAGATGGATGCTAGCAGAACCTATTGTGGTGATTATTCCACAGTATATTTAAATCAAACAGTCAAGCTATATGCCTTAAAGTTACACAGTGATGTATGTCAGTTATTTCTCAATAAGACTGGAAAGAAGTCAGGCCAAATATGTAGTTTGTCATGATGGGAAAATTGTAAAAGAGTTTGGTATTAGAGAGTTTTCTTTCTTTCCTTTTTTCTTTTTTTTGAGAGTTTTCTCATGTGGTTTCTTACAGGACTTAGGAAGCAAACTGGTCTAAAAAGGTCAAATTTGGAAATTATATTTTGAATTAAGTTCTTTGATACCCTACTTGAATAAGTAATTAAGCACAGTAGTTATCAATAATATATAAACTGGCAATATTCATTTAGCAAGTGAAAATCTATTGATAGCTCATGATGCAGCTATCATGAAACCCACTGCATTTTTCTGATTTTTCTAAATTCATATCAGTTAGTGGTAATATTTATGGGTAATGCTTATCCATGTAGCTTATTCTTCCATTCTCATTCTGTACCTCACACAGAACTATTTCAGGAGTTGGTTTTTGACACCCGACTACCCAGGATTGAACCGAACTTCACAGTTTAAGGGCATAGTCCTCCACAAGGCTTCTCTTACTTTGGACATCAGTAGCTAGTTTTATTGGAGTCCACAGGCTATCCTCTATTCTGGCTACAAATATGGGGGTTTCTACTACCCTGTCAAATTTTATAAATCACTAGAATGACTTACAGAACTCAGGAAAGTGCTATACTTCATGATTACAGTTCTGTTGTAGCACAGGCCTCAGATTAGAACTAGTCAAAGAGGAGAGATGGATTAGGAGTGGTCCGCATGTGAAGCTTCTGTCAGCCTCAGGACATGTTACCCTCCTCTCTTGCAAATTCATTGATTGCCAGCCAGCATGCCCACCTGAGTTTCAGTGTCCAGAGCTTTTACTGAGATTTCACTGGCCCTTTTACTGAGATTTCCCTCAGCCTCCAGACTCCCTATTTTTACCTGAGGTCTGGCTGATGTTAAATGGTTGAAGGGTCTAACCCTCTAATCACATCTTTCCAGTGTGGTCTTTCTGATGTGACCAGCTCACATCTATGTTATCTCTTCAGCATAAACTATGTAGGAGCTGACCATGAATCTGTATAAACTATTGGGTATGGGTCCCAGGGACCTACCATGAATATTCCAAGCCTCTCATCACTCGGAATATTCCAAGGATTTAGAAATTAACCTTCTAGGAACCAGGACAAAGGATAGTGAAGTTCTTTATTTTATATAGCATGTACATGGTTTAGTCTATGTAAGTCAATGAAATTATGTCGTTAGTAGGAATTTGTTAGAATAATTTAGGTTTAATGAAATATGGGAGTCAGCTGAAAATGACCTGTAGAAGCAAATAATACTTTCTACACCATATCTAGGCACATTAGTGATTTTTTAGTTAAAAGGAATTAGTCGACTTTTACTAACTCCTTATTGTATTTGTAACCATTATTATTATTATTTTTTAAAGATTTTATTTATTTATTTGACAGAGAGAGACCACAAGTAGACAGAGAGGCAGGCAGAGAGAGAGAGAGGAGGAAGCAGGCTCCCCGATGAGCAGAGAGCCCGATGTGGGACTCGAGCCCAGGACCCTGAGATCATGACCCGAGCCGAAGGCAGCGGCTTAACCCACTGAGCTACCCAGGCGCCCTGTAACCATTATTAGAAGTGCTTTCTGTAATTTTTTAAGTGTTTAGGTCTATGTACCTCAGTTAAATATCATCTTTTTAAGCTTTTCTCTTTCTTAGAGAAATTGAATATTTTCATTTAGGTTGAGCATTATTACTTTTTTTTTTTTTTTAAAGAATTTATTTATTTATTTGACAGAGAGAGAGAACACAAGCAGGGGGAGTGGGAGAGGGAGAAGCAGGCTTCCCGCTGAGCAAAGAGCCTGATGTGTGGCTTGATCCCAGGACCCTGAGGTCATGCCCTGAGCTGAAGGCAGACGCTTAATGACTGAGCCACCCAGGCGCCCTGAGAATTATTACTTTGATTCTAATGCTTTATATCCTAGAAGATATTTTAATAATTGACATAATATAGCCAGTACTTTCAACATTTTTTCATATATACCTATTTTTAACCCACCATCCATAGATTGTTTCTGCTACGTTTGAAAGGTAGCTCAAATGGTGAAGATAGAAGCATTGCTTTGTTTTGAGTTTTGTCAAAAAATTTTTTCTAGTAAAGAAATAAAATTTGCACATGCAAAATGATAAAGTGTATAGAACAGAGACCCCCTGGTTGGCTCAGTTGGTTGGGCATCCAACTCTTGATTTCAGCTCAGGTCATGATCTCAGAGTCTTGAGATTGAGCCCTGTGTTGAGTTCTGTGTCCAGCAGGAAGTCTGCTTCTCTCTCTCTCTGTCTCTCCCCTGCCCCTCCCCTTGCTCGTGCTCTCCCTCTTTTTCTAAAATAAATAAATAAATCTTTTTTAAAAGTACATAATAGTTTGAAAATTTGTGACCTTCCCAACCCTACCCTTTAGTCTTCTCTTAAGCAGTATCTTGTATATAATTTCATGGTTAGACTGTGCGTATGTGTATATACCCCTTCTTTTTCTCTATATCTGGTATTATAGATCCTGTTCTGTATTTGAAAATACTAGTTTTGTGATTTACAGTATAGGGACATGACCACAGCCTTTTGAGATTAAAAAGCAGTGGTATGCATCTATTTGACCTGGAGCAGTTCCTGTCTAAGGTTTTCATTATAGATGCAAGAAAAAAGTGTCCTAATTGTGGCAGCCATTATTGAATGGGGGAATACAGAGGAAAACATGTAGAAAGAATTTTTGCAACTCAGATATAACTTGTAAATACTGAAAAGCCAGTTATATTCCAAAAAAGAAACTGAAATTTTAGTTAAAAAAAGGTAACCTAGACCTGGGCATAAAACTGTATTAGCCAGCCTTTATCTCTGTGTATAAAGAAAGTTCATTGTGTACCAAACTGGTACTTGCTGTGGATTATGGAAGATGTCATATAGCACTTACTGTGTTATATTGAAATTCTATGCTTGCTTGTTTATTGTCTAGATGCTGTTCTTTGCTTTTGGGCAAAGACTTATATACCTGTTTATCTCCCCAAGACCAGCAAAGTACCTGGCGTATAGGTGGTGCTCAGTAAATATTAAATGAAGATTTACTGAGTCAGTATGTATCTTGGAGGAGAGGTTAGCTTTTAAATGTGGCAATGTTGAAATTTATTTTGAAAAACTAAATACAGAGTAAGAAGAAATCCATTAAGAAACTTAATATTTTCAGTAACTTTAATAAAATTTAATAAAATTTCATGAATTAAAGGAAATACTAAAGACAATTTTCTTTTTTTAAAGACTTTACTTACTAGAGAGAGAACGAGAGCGCGCAAGCATGAGAACAGGGAGGGTAAGAGGGAGAAGCAAACGCCCCACTGAGCAGGGAGCCCAATGCAGGACTCGATCCTGGGACTCCAGGATCTTGACCTGACCTGAGGGCAGTTGCCTAACAACTGATTCACCCAGTTGCCCTAAAAACAATTTTCTATCAAAAACGGTCTCACTGGGGCGCCTGGGTGGCTCAGTGGGTTAAGCCTCTGCCTTTAGCTCAGGTCATGATCTCAGGGTCCTGGGATTGAGCCCTACACCGGGCTCTCTGCTCAGCAGGGAGCCTGCTTCCCCCTCTCTCTCTGAATGGCTCTCTGCCTACTTGTGATCTCTCTCTGTCAAATAAATATATAAAACCTTAAAAAAAAATGGTCTCATTAATAAGAAGAAAAAGATGTTAGGTTAACCTTAGATAAATCTTCAAATTCAGCAATTAATATGTCACTGTATTTGTCAGTGTTCTTCAGAGAACCACAAGAATGTGTATGTATAAGTAAATACATATAATACATAAATAAACACCCACACACATATTTAGAGAGAGAGAAATAATTAAGGACTTGGCTTGTGATTATGGAGGCTGGAAAGTCTAATATCTGTAAGGTAAGCTGTGAAGCTGGTGACCCAGGGAAGAGCTGATGTTGCAGTTCTAAGTCTGGAGATTGTTGGCAGAATTCCTTCTTGCTTGGAAAAGGTCAGCCTTCATTAAGGCCTTCCACTGATGGAATGAGGCCCACTCACATTATGGAGGGCAGGTTGCTTTACTCAGAGTCCACCAGTTTAAGTGTTTATCTCATCCAAAAAGTGCTCTCACAGAAACATTCATAGTAACATTTGACCAAATATCTGGACACCATGGCCCAGCCAAGTAGGCCCCTAGAATTAACCATCAGAGTCACTAATGGAATCTTTTCTTTTTTTGACTTTCTTTACAAGTGGTATAGAAAAAAATGTTAAAAACTCATTGTAAGTAGGGGGTACCTCGGTGGCTCAGTTGGTTAAGCAACTGCTTTTGGCTCAGGTCATGGTCCTGGAGTCCTGGGATCGAGTCCCACATCCGGCTCCCAGCTCCGCGAGGAGTCTGCTTCTCACTTACTCTATCAAATAAATCTTTCTTATTTTTTTTTAAAGATTTTATTTATTTATTTGGGGCACCTTGGTGGCTCAGTAGGTTAAAGCCTCTGCCTTCGGCTCGGGTCATGATCCTGGGATAGAGCCCTGCATTGGGCTCTCAGCTCAGCGGGGAGCCTGCTTCCCTTCCTCTCTCTCTGCCTGCCCCTCTCCCTCCTTGTGATCTCTGTCTGTCAAATAAATAAATAAATAAATAAAATCTAAAAAAAAAAAAAAAGATTTTATTTATTTATTTGACAGACAGAGATCACAAGGAGGCAGAGAGGCAGGCAGAGGAGGGGAAAGCAGGCTCCTTGCTGAGCAGATAGCTCAATGCGGGGCTTGATCCCAAGACCCTGGAATTATGACCTGAACTGAAGGCAGAGGCTTTAACTCACTGAGCCACCCAGGCACCCTCAAATAAATATTAAAAAAAAAAAAAAATGGAAGTAGGATTTCACATAATTGTTAGCACCAGTAAATCTTTAGTGTTTGCTGACTTGTTTAATATTGCAGTTGTGTTATGTGGACAAGTTAGACCTCTTAGACAAAATTGATAAATTACTAGAAAGACTCAAATTACTGAAATTAATTGAAGAAGAAATGCAAAATCTAAATAGACATATAACATGTAACGAAATTGAAATCTTCATTACAAGTCTTTCACAAAGAAAAGCCTAGGCCTGGATGGTTTTGTTGTTGAAATCTACCAAATGTTTAAAGGAGCTGGTGATTCACAGACCTGTACCCCTGGGGATAAAAATATATGTTTATAAAAAATAAAAAATTAAAAAAAAAATAAAGGAGCAATAATACCATTCCTTTATAAACTTGAAGCAAAAGAGAAAGGCACACTTCCCAACATATATTGTGAGGCCAGTATTATCCTAATATCAAGGCCAGATGAAATTTTTGTAAGAAAAGTAAATTACAAGGTAGTATGTCTTTTGAATATTGATTCAGAAATCATAAACAAAATATTAACAGATTGAATCTAACAACATATAAAAATGATTATACACTCTGGCCAAGTGAGCTTTATCATAGCAATGCAAGTTTTTAGTCTTAATATTTCAAAATTAATATATACCAGATTAATAGAATTACGGACAGAAAGCACATGGTTTTCTCAATAGTTGCAGAAAAAGCATTTGACCAAATCCAACACCGATTTATAATAAAAACTGTCAACAAACTTGGAATAGAAGAGATCTTTCAATTCTGAAATAGGGCATCTGTGAAAAACCTATAGCCAGCATCACACTTAATAGTTTATGACTACAAAGCTTTCCTTCTAAGAGCAGGAAAAAGACAAGATGTGTAAAGTTACCACGTCATTCAGCTTTGTGCTGAGGGTTCTAGCCAGTGTAATGAAAGACTACAAGAAATACAAAGCATCAAAGTTAGAAGTAAAACTGTCCTTGTTTGCAGATGGCATGATTCTGTTTGGAGAAATCCTAAGGACTCCACAAAAAAACTATTAGAAATCACGAGCTTATTAGCAAGTTCACAGAATATGAGATCAATTAAAAAAAAGTTGCTTCTTTATATTAGCAATGAACAATATGAAAATATTAAGTAAACTGTTCAGTTCCAGTAAATGGTGTAGTGCAGTAAAAAGAGATCTCCTTGGATTCTTGTGTGTTTTTCATGGTCTTTAGTGCAATATTGTAAACTTTGGGTTACACCCTGGAATCCATACAAAGTGCCGCTAGTGATGCTGGGAGTGCCCCCAAGAAGCAAAGTCCTATTACAATAAAAATTGAATTGGTTGATAGGTTGATTAAGGTCTACTGCTGTGGTTGGCTCAGCATTTCAAGATCATCGAATTCTGTGTTAAGGACCACTGTGAAAAAGAAAAAAAAAAGGAAATTCATGAAGCCATTGTTCTGCTACGCCAGCAGGTGTGAAAACCTTGCACTTTTTGAGAATGCCTTTTCATGTTTTATTGAAAATAGAAACTTTATGTGGGTGCAGGATTGCTATAAGAAAGGCATACCTATATACTGTACTATGATTTGAGGAAAAGCAAAGTTATCATGTGGCAACTTAAAGCAAAAGGAAGATGAAGAATCTAAAGGTAGAGAATTTAATGCCAGCAAGGGATGGTTGGATAATTTTGGAAGGAGGTTTATCTTAATGCCAAGATAGCAGGGGAAGCAGCTCCTGCAAATGAGGAGGCAGCAGACAAATTCCCAGATGCCATTAAGAAAATCATTGAGGAGAAAGAATATCTGATTGAACAAGTTTTAATGCAGATGAAGGTCCCCTATTTCGAAAATAAAAATACCACAAAGGACACATGTTAGTAAGGAAAAGAAGCAGTTGATATTGGACAGTGCCCCTGACTGCCCAGAACCCCATGATTTCAACACTGAAGATGTTGAATATTCTACTTGCCCCCAAACACAGCATCTTTTTATTTAGCCTCTAAATCAAGGGGTTATATGGACCTTTGTAGCTCATTACATATGGTACTCCATGGAGAGGATTGTCAGCAGTATGGAAGAGAGAACCCTGGTAGGGAGAGCACCGTGAAAGTCTGGAAGGTTTGAAGAGGTCATCATTTGTATAGGAAAAGCCATGAAAGCCATTAGGGCTGCAGCAATAAATTCCTGCCGGAGAAAACTGTCTTCAGATGTTGTGCATGACTTCATAGGATTTATAGCAGAGCCAGGCAAGAAACTTATGAAAGAGATTGTGGATATGGCCAAGAAAAAAAAAAAAAAGATTTCAAGATAAGAATCTTGGAGAAGTTCAAGAGTAAGTAGACGCCATGCCAGAGGAATTAATAGAAGATGACTCAGTGGAGATGAGTACTTCCAAACCATGGCAAATGATGAGAAGAAAGACCTCGAAGAGCAGTGATAGAAAACAAATTGACATCTGACAATCTGGCAGAAGTGTTTGAGTTATTCAAGACTGCTTTGACTTCTTTCACAACAGGGGCTCTTCAGTGTTATGGGCACTGAAATTAGAGGATATGGTGGAGAAAGGATTGATAGGGTATAGAAACGTTTTTAGAGAAATGAAAAAACAACAAATTACAGTGTATGTTCCTAAAGGGATACCAAGTGTGACAGCCTCTCCTGGCTTTGCTCCCTCTTCTTCCACTTCTTTTGCTTCTAAGACAGCAAGACCAATGCCTCTTTTTCCTCCTCTTCAGCCTACTCATTGTGAAAATGACAGGGATGAAGACCTTTATGATGATCCCTTCCACTTAGTGAATAGTAAGCAGTTATTGTGCTGTACAGTAGTTGCAGTTATCTTTTGTGTCTTAGTGTGAAAGTTTAATAACTCTATGGTAAGAACTGTATATTTTTGTGTTATTATTATTGCCTAAATATTCATTGCATAGAACATTGCATGCAAGACTTCTATGGAAATGGATAGCCTATCCTTGTGTAGGAACAAGGTGAGTGATGTTTACTATAAAATTAATTAGGTTTTCTATGTTTTATATATTTGCTTTCAAAGAATTATATTATCATACAGTATGCCTCTCTTGTAACTGAAGAAACTATCATCCTATCATCATAGATAAGTGGTTTTTAAACTAATGTGACAATGTTTCCTATACTATATTATGAATATGACTGTAATACTGTATGCCATAAAAATTTTGTAACAGTTCATTAGTGTATAGGTTAGGCTACCATGAAACATTTGTATCAATTTTATGAGGCTACCATAAAGTAATCATGTTGCTGCTTCTTTGTTATTAATACATGTCATTATACCTGCAAATATAAATTTATTTTTCACATTGTCTTTTTATTCTTTTTAAGTAAGTTCTGCACACAATGTGGGGCTTGAAAGGGGATCTTCACTCTACTGACTGAACCAGCCAGGCACCCATTATCATTTCATTTTTGATGTTTAGTGTTAGTAATACATATAATTTTGACAATATTTTAGTCAAAAGACAAATAAGATAATATTGATGTAGGTACCAATGTGATTCATCTCGTAGATAGATGATGTACACTTAACAGTATTGATAAATACAGTAAAGTACTATCAATGTATTTTCCTTGTGATTTTTTAGGGGAGGGAGAAAGTCACTTTATTCTAATTAATTCACAAATGAGAATATCACAAAGGGTGATTTAAGGAGACACACAAACATCTGCCCAGCGCCAAGCTCAGAACATTGAGTGAACGTCTACGTAGTAAGAATACCCTTTTTCATTCTAAATCCAAAGATAGCTGTATTTAATTTTGAAGGAGAGGTTCACCTGGTGGTTTTACACTTTATATATTCACTATTAATTATATTTTTATGCTAAATTAACTTGGTCATGAAAGATGATTTTCCATATCTTTAATCTGAACTTCTTGATTAGGCTAATTGCATATCTGCACTGTTTCAGTACCTCGCTGAAACCTTCACAAAGCTTAAGGTCACCCTGGTTCTGGGCACATTGCAGAAACTGTTTCACCTCCTAGTGTCATGGGTCAAACTGCTGCTGCTGGTATGCTGGCTGGGTTCCCAGAGGCTTCTGGTAAGTGATGTCAGGCCTTGAAGGCTCAGCATTACTTTCTTCGCAAGCCCCAAGTAATGGCATGACCCATCCTGTGCCCAACAGCAGAGCCCACAACCACGCCATCTGCTGTGGTTGCCATCTGGGCTATGAGACCTGGCTGCCGCAGCAGACGAGCCAACAGCATATGGTGGAGCTGCTGCTGAGGGCTGAGTTGCTGGTGCTGGTCTAGGCACAGCTCTCATCTGAGGTGTCCGGCTGGCTGGAGGGACCATGTGGGAGGTGTGCCTCCAGCTTGCACGGGGCTTGGTTACTTGCAGAGCATCTTAGTATCTAGAAGTCCGAGATTTAGTGGAGATCCCAGCGGCTTCTTCCATACGATCTAAGGAACATTTTCCTTAGCTTGTGTGGGGGTGCTTGGGTGGCTTAGTCGTTAAGCATCTGCCTTCGGCTCAGGTCACGATCCCATGATCATGGGACCAAGCCCCACATCGGGCTCCCTGCTCAGCGAAAAGCCTGCTTCTCCCTTTCCTACTCCCCTTGCTTATGTTCCCTCTTCTGCTGTGTCTCTGTCAAATAAATAAATAAAATCTTAAAAAAAGAAAAAAGAAAGAAAAAGGTATGGGCGCCTGGGTGGCTCAGTTGGTAAGGCGACTGCCTTCAGCTCAGTTCATGATCCTGGAGTCCCAGGATTGAGTCCCACATCAGGATCCCTGCTCAGCAGGGTGTCTGCTTCTCCCCCTGACCCTCTCTCCTCTCATGCTCTCCCTCTCTCTCATTCTATCAAATAAATAAATAAAATCTTAAAAAAAAAAGTATGTATAGATTTTCAGTGGCATGGGGATTGCCACTCCCCCTCCCCCATTGTTCCAGAGTCACCTGTTCTTAAAAGTATATTTAACAAACTGTGCGAGACTTATACACAGAAAACTACAAAATGTGTCAGAGAAATTAAAGAATGTACAAGTGGAAGGAGAGACATTCTATGTGCATGGATTAGAAGTCTCTCAACATGATCAGATTGCCAAGGCATAGCAGAGATGCTTGTGACTATTGTAAGGTATACAGCAAGGCAAGCAGTGTTCAAATTAACTCATGAAAAGTTCCCTCCTCCCCAGGAATTAAAAAATATCTTAATTCTCAGTGTTGCTAATGTTTTAAACTTTAGTATAATAAATAATTGTTTCCTTTTTCTTAATTTCCATATATGTTTATAACTGACAGGGTTTATTGTTGTTATTGTTGGTAGTGGGTTTTTTTTTTTTTTTAAGATTTTATTTATTTGACAGAGGCAGAGAGAGCCAAGCAAGGGGAGCAGCACATAGGGGGAAAGAGAGTCAGAGCAGGGAGCCCAACAGAAGACTGGATCCCAGGACCCTGGGATCATGACCTGAGTTGAAGGCAGATGCTTAACCATCTGAGCCACCCAGGTGCGCCCCTGTAGTAGGTTTTTTCTTTTTTTGTTGTTTTGTTTTTTACTCTTTTGACAAAAGTTCATAAAAGTCACAGAACAATCATAGTTTTCCCATTGATCTTTAAGATTGCTCCACCATTTCATTTTGTGTGGTGATCAGTGCAGTACCAGCAGGCTTCTCGATAGCTGATTTATAGGGAAATAAAAAGAACTTGGATAGCCATGGCAGTCTTGAAGAAAAAGTTGGAAATAAAGTTGGAAAACTTAGTGTTATTATATATAAAGACTTGGTATGAAATTATAGTAATTAAGACTATTTAGTTTTGGCATGAGGTTAGACAAATAGACCACAGGGACAGAATAGAGAGGATTTAAACAAATCCATTATATACAGATATCTGTTTTATGACATAGGTGCCTCTGCAATTCAGTGGAGAAAAGAATGGTCTTTCCAGTAAATGGTTAAGTTAGGCATCCATACTAAAGAAGAGAAAAAAAAGAAACCTTAACCTATACCTCAAACTGCATAACGGTATTAATTCAAGAGGAATCACAGACCTAAAGGTAAAACTTAATAGTATAAAGCTCTTAGAGAAAACATAGGAGAATGTCTTTGAGATGTTGGGGGTAGATGAGAATGTCTTAAATAAACAGGAAAAGAGCTAATCATAAAAGAAAAGTCTGATAAAATGGACTTTATTAAAATTAAGAACTATTCATCACAGGGGTGCCTGGGTGGTTCAGTGGGTTAAGTGTCTGCCTTCAGCTCAGGTCATAATCCCAGAGTCCTGGGATCCAGTCCCATGTTGGGTTCCCTGCTGAGCAGGGAGTCTGTTTCTCCCTCTCGTTCTACCCCTCCCCCCACTTGCATGTGCTTGCTCTCAAATAAAATCTTAAAAAAAATTATTGGTTTCTCTTTTTTATTTTTCTTGCCTGTTTCTCCTCCTCCTACTCCCCCTGCTTGTGTTCTCTCTCTCAAGTAAATAAAATCTTTTTTTTTTTTAAAGAACTATTCATCATAATACATAGCAGCCATGGGTATATGTATAAAATCTGTGTATTTTATGGTGTAAGGGAATGGTCCAGTTTGATTCTTCTATATATAGCTGTCCAATTTTTCCAGCACCATTTATTGAAGAGACTGTTTTTCTTCCATTGGATATTTTTTCCTCCTTTGTCAAAGATTATTTGACCACGTAGTTGAGGGTCCATATCTGGGCTCTGTGTTCGGTTTCATTGATCTATGTGTCTGTTTTTGTGTCAGTACCATGCTGCCTTGGTGCTCACAGCTTTGTAATATAGCTTGAAATCAGGCAACATGATGACCCCAGCTTTCTTTTTTCCTTTTTCAATATTTCCTTGGCAATTCAGGGTCTTTTCTGGTTCCATACAAATTTTAGGATTGGTTGTTCTAGCATTTTGAAAAATGCCACTGGTATTTTGATCAGGATGGTATTGAAAGTATAGATTGCTCTGGGCAGCGTAGTCCTTTTAATGATGTTTATTCTTCCGATCCAAGAGCATGGAATGTTCTTCCATCTTTTTGTGTGTTCTTCAATTTTTTTTTCATGAGTGTTTCATAGTTCTTAGAGTATAGATCCTTTACCTCTTTGGTTAGGTTTATTCCAAGGTATCTTACAGTTTTTTGGTGCTATTTAAGTGGAATTGATTCTCTAATTTCTCTTTTACAGTTTCATTGTTAGTGTGTAAGAAAGCAACTGATTTCTGTGCATTGGTTTTTGTATCTTGCCACATTACTGAATTGTTGTATGAGTTTTAGTAATTTGGGGGTGGAGACTGCTGGGTTTTCCACAAAGTGTCATGTTATCTGTGAAGAGAGAGAGTTTGATTTCTTCTTTGTTAATTTGAATACCTTTTATTTCTTTTGGTTGTGGGATTGCTATTACTAGGACTTCTAGTACTGTGTTGAACAATAGTGGCAAGAGTGGGCATCCTTATGTCCCTGATCTCAGTGAGAAGGCTGTCAGCTTTTCCCCATTGAGAATGATATTCACTGTGGATTTTTCATAGATGGATTTTATGAAGTTGAGGAATGTGTCCTCTATCCCTATTCTCTGAAGAGTTTTAATCGGGAAAAGATGCTGTATTTTGTCAAATTTTTTTTTTTTTTTTTTTTTTTTTTTTTTTTTGCATCAGTTGAGAGGACCATGTGGTTCTTGTCTCTTCTCTTATTTACGTGTTCTATCACATTGATTTGCGAATGTTGAACCACCCCTGCATGCAAGGGATAAGTCCCACCTGGTTATGATGGATAATCCTTTTAATGTACTGTTGGATCCTGTTAGCTAGGATCTTGTTGAGTTTTGGCGTCCGTATTCATCAGGGATATTGGTCTGAAATTCTCCTTTTTGATGGAGTCTTTGGCTGGTTTGGGGATCAAGGTAATGTTGGCCTCCTAGAAAGAGTCTGGAAGTTTTCCTTCTATTTCTATTTTTTGAAATAGCATCAGGAGAGTAGGTATTATTTCTCCTTTGAATGTTTGGTAGAGTTCCCCAGGGAATCCATCAAGCCCTGGACTTTTGTTTTTTGGGGAGGTTTTTGATCACTGCTTCAATTTGTTACTAGTTATTGGTGTATTGAGGTTGTCAGTTTCTTCCTTTTTCAGTCTTGGAAGTTTATAGGTTTCTAGGAATGCATCCATTTCTTCTAGGTTGCTTAACTTATTGGGATATAGCTGTTGATAATAATTTCTGATGATTGTTTCTATTTCCTTGATGTTAGTCATGATCTCCCCGCTTTCATTCTTAGTTTTATTAATTTAGGTCCTTTCTCTTTTCTTCTGAGTAAGTCTGGCCAGTGGTTAGAGATCTTATTAAGTTATTGATCTTATTAACTCTTTCAAAGAATCAGCTTATAGCTTCATTAAAGTGTTCTACTGTATTTCTAGTTTCTAATTCATTGATCTCTGCTCTAATCTTAATTATTTCCCTTCTTGTGCGTGGGTTAGGTTTAATTTGTTGTTGATTCTCCAGATTTTAAGATTTTATTTATTTATTTGACAGACAGAGATCACAAGTAGGCAGAGAGGCAGGCAGAGAGAGATGAGGAAGCAGGCTTCCTGCTGAGCAGAGAGCCCGATGAGAGGCTTGATCCCAGGACCCTGAGATCATGACCTGAGCTGAAGGCAGAGGCTTTAACCCACTGAGCCACCCAGGCACCTTGATTCTCCAGATTTTTAAGGTGTAAAGACAGTTTGTGTATTTGGGGTTTTTCTGTTTTCTTGAGTGAGGCTTGGATGGCTATATATTTCCCCCTTTAGGACCACATTTGCCATACCCCATAGGTTTTGGATCGATGTGTCTTTGTTGTCATTGGTTTTCATGAATTGATTAAGTTCTTTGATTTCCTGATTGACCTGAACATTCTTGAGCAGGATGGTCTTTAGCTTCCAAGTGTTTGAATTTCTTCCAGATTTTTTCTTGTGATTGAGTTCCAGTTTCAAAGCATTGTGGTCTGAGAACATGCAGGGAATAATCTCAGTCTTTTGGTATTAGTTAAGATCTGATTTGTGACCCAGGATGTGATCTGTTCTGGAGAAAGTTCCATGCGTGCTCAGGAAGAGTGAGTATTCTGTTTTAGGGTGGAATGTTCTGTATATATGAGGTCCATCTGGTCCAGTGTGTCATTCAAAGGTCTTGTTTCTTTGTTCATTTTCCGCTTAGTTGATCTGTCTGTTGTTGAGAGTGGAGTGTTAAGGTCTCCTACAATAAATGTATTATCAGTATGTCTATTTTGATTAACAGTTGGCTTATGTAGTTGGCTGCTCCCGTGTCGAAGGCATAGGTATTTACAGTTGTTAGATCTTCTGGTTGGGTAGGCACTTTAAGAATGATATAGTATCCTTCTGTATCTCTGACTACAGTCTTTAACTTAAAATCTAATTTGTCTGATATGAGAATTGCTACCCCATCTTTCTTTTGAGGTCCATTGGCATGAAAAATGGTTCTCCATCCCTTCACTTTCAGTCGGACTGCATCTTTGGGTTCCAAACAAGTCTCTTATAGACAGCATATGGATGGATCATGTCCTTTTATATGGTCTGCAACTCTGTGCCATTTCATGGGAGCATTTAGGCCATTCATGTTGAGAGTGACAATTGAAAGAAAGAATTTTATTGATGTCATGTTGCCTGTGAAGTCTTTGTTTCTAAAGATTGTCTCTGTAAATTGCTGTTCTATATCACTCTTGGGGTCTTTCTCCTTTTATAGAACCCTCCTTTAATATTTCTGGTAGGGCCAGCTTTGTGGTCACATACTTCTTTGAGTTTCTGCCAGTCTTGGAAGCTCCTTGTCTGTCCATTCATTCTGAATGACAGTCTTGCTGGATGCAGTATCCTTATTAAAATGTCTGTGCTGCCAAGAACAATCTATACTTTCAATGCCATCCTAATCAAAATACCCATGGCATTATTCAAAGTGCTGGAACAAGCAATCCTAAAATTTGTATGGCACCAGAAAAGACCCTTAATCACCAAGGGAATGTTGAAAAAGAAAACAAAGCTGGGGCATCACATTGCCTTATTTCAAGCTATATTACAAAACTGTGATCACCAAGGGCAGCATGGTATTGGGACAAAAACAGATACATAGATTTGTGGAAATGAATAGAGAGCCCAGATATGGACCCTCAACTCTATGGTCAACTAATCTTTGACAAATCAGGAAAAAAAAATCCAGTGGGAAAGAGACAGTCTCTTCAATAGGTGGGAAAATTGGATAGCCACATGCAGAAGAATGAAACTAGACCATTCTCTTATACCATTCACAAAGATAAACTCTAAATGGATGAAAAACCTTAATGTGAGACCGGACTCCGTCTAAATCCTAGAGGAGAACATAGGCAGTAACTTCTTCAGCTTCAGCCGCAGCAACTTCTTTCAGGACATGTCTCTGAGACAAGGGAAACAAAAGCGAAAATGAACTTTTGGGACTTAATCAAGATAAAAAATTCTGCACAGCAAAGGAAACCTTCAGCAAAACAAAGACGCAACCACAGAATGGGAGAAGATATTTGCAAATGACACTACAGACAAAAGGCTGATATCCAAGATCTTCTCAAACTCAACACCCAAAAAACAGGTGAGTCAAGAAATGGGAAGAAGACATGAGCAGATACTTCTCCAAAGAAGACATAAAAAAAGCTAACAGACACATGAAAAAGTGTTCATCATCATTAGCCATCAGGGAAATTCAAATCAAAACCACATTGAGATACCACTTACACCAGTTAGAATGGCAAAAATCAACAAGGCAAGAAAAAACAAATGTTGGAGAAGTTGTGGAGAAAGCTCTTACAGTTTTTGGTGGGAATGCAAATTGGTGCAGCCACTTTGGAAAACAGTGTGGAGGTTCCTCAAAAAATTAAATATAGAGCTACCCTGTGACAAAGCTACTGCACTACTGGGTATTTACCCGAAAGATGCAGATGTAGTGAAAAGAAGGGCCATATGCACCCCAAGGTTCATAGCAACAGTGTCCACAATAGCCAAAATGTGGATAGAGCCAAGATGCCCTTCACAGACAAGTGGATAAAGAAGTTGTGGTCCTTATACACAATGGAATATTTCATCACCATATTCTGTTTTGGGACTTACATGCTTCTTGTCCTCCCTGCATCAAGAAGGTTGGGACTGGAAGAGGTTATGCTAAGTGAAATAAGTCAAACAAAGAAAGTCAATTTTTATATGGTTTCAGTTATTTGTGGAACATAAGGAATAGCATGGAGGACATTAGGAGAACGAGAAATTGGAGGGGGAGATGAACCATGAAAGACTGTGGACTCCGTGAAACAAACAGGGTTTTAGAAGGGAGGGGGTTGGGAGGATGGGTGAATCTGATGGGTATCAAGAAGGGCACGGATTGTATGGAGCACTGCGTGTTTTATGTAAACATTGAATCATGGAACACTACATCAAAAACTAATGATGTACTGTAGTGGTGACTAACATTACAATAAAAAATTTTTTAAAAATCTACATATGTTTCTATGTATGTGTATGTGTGTGTATAAAATTTATATATCAGAAGACAACCATTCAATTCTGAAAATGGACAAAAGACTTGGATAGCTGTTTTCAAGAAGGAAATCCAAATGCATTGCAAAGATGCTCAGCATCATTAGTTGTTAGGAAATACAGATTGAAACTACATTGAGACACCATTGCACAGAAGTATAATGTCTAATATTTACAATACCAAGAGTGGGCAAGGCTGTGAATTAACTAGAACTCATTCATAGCTTTTAGGAATGGGTAACGGTGTAGCTTTGAAAAACTGGCAATATCTACTAAACTCTGTGACCTTATCCAGTGACCCAAGAATTCCACTCCTAGGAAAATAGCCAAGAGAAATACACGTGTTCACCAAAGACATGTACAAGAATGTCAGTGGAATTTTGTTCATAATAGTGCTTCCCCCACCCTCCCAAACAGCAGGGAGCAGCTTAAATATCTGTTAACTGTAGGATGGATTAAAAAAAAAATTGTGATGTATTCATACAATGAAAGGAGTCACAAACTTAAAGCCGTGCATATAGCTACATGGCTGAATCCCACAGAAGTAATATATTGACTGAAAGAAGTAAAATGTGAAAGATCACAAACTTAATGATTATTTTTATTTGAGATTCAAGTAGTATTTCAACGCATCCACATTAATAGAAGTCTGAATACTTGTAAGCTCTGGGAAGGAATATTCATAGGGAAGGAGCATAAGTGTCCCTTGTGAGGTGGAAAGAAATCAAGTTGTTACAATAGTGCATACTTTTGTACAAATTCATTGAGGAATATACCTAAGATTGTGCTTTTTGGTACGTATATTCTTCCTCAATTTTTAAAAATTGGGCTTGTGGGACAAAGTTTTCTTTGCTTTCCACAGTAGAAAGTGCTTAAAATCAGTATTTTGGGATTTGTCAGAAAACTTTGATTTATTGATACCCTATACATTTGACAAGAGAAACCATTAAAGATAATTTTTTAAAAAGATTTTATTTGAGAGAGAGCGCACAGGGAGGGGGGAGGAAGGAAGGGCAGAGGAAAAGGGAGAAGCAGATTCCCTGCTGAGCCACAAGCCCAATGCAGGACGCAGTCCCAAGACCCTGGGATCATGAACTGAGCTGAAGGCAGATGCTTAACTGACTGAGCCATGGAGATGCCTCACCAATAAAGATAGTTTAAACCAAGAAGGATCCTGATGCTTGAAAGGTCAATAGAAATTAAAGTCCACTATTCTTTCTGCTATTGCTACTACTACCAGCTAACCTATATTGAGTGCGTTCTGTGTGCCAGATGCTGTGCTATATTTTCTTCCTTCATTTAATCTGGAGTTGGAGTAAAGGCCGTATTCTTTTTTGGGACTTACATGCTTCTTGTCCTCCCTGTAACCTAACACCTTTGAAATTTGCAGGATCAGTCTCTTGTATTCACTTCTTACTGCAGTTATTCACAGATTCAGAGCCATTCCTAATTCCTTAAATATTTAGTGCCTTTCAGTTTCTTGGCTTCTTCATGTTGTGATATTGTTTACCACTCTTCTCAGCCACTCACTTAAATAGTTCTGTCTTCGACCTCTGTTACCAG
The DNA here is from genome assembly GCF_022355385.1 of Mustela nigripes. Lineage (NCBI taxonomy): Eukaryota > Metazoa > Chordata > Mammalia > Carnivora > Mustelidae > Mustela > Mustela nigripes. The sequence continues at coordinate 132,801,347 of NC_081559.1, forward strand.
TGACTGAATTACAGTTCCAAGTATTTTCTTTGATGACCACTTCTCGTTTTTTCAGCTGATTTTCTCTTGTATCCTGCCTCTGACAACTATTCCAAATATTTGACATTACCAGGACTTAACCATCCATTGACTCTACTCCCTTGAAGGACCTACCCTGTCATTATTTCCTTCCTTATGCAGCCTAAATTCCATGGCCTATATTATTGGACTCCCTTGCATACCCTTATCTTTCTTGCCTCTGTTTCCCTTTATCTTATCCTTTTGCTAAATCTCATCTCTTGTTAAATCTGTCTCTGAGTCTGATGTAGTCTTTATGTAGTCTGTCTTTATGTAGCTGTAGTTGGGTGGTGAAAACCTACAACCAGGTACTTGTTTTTACTTTAAAGTACCTACTACTAACCCAAGGTGTGTCCTCACTGCTGTTGGTGGGTTTATTACATTTCCCTAATCCATTGCTATCCTGTTCTACAAGGTAGCTATTTTATTTTTTCTTCTCTCCTCAAACTCCATTCCCCATCCCCCTGTCCATGGTTTTACTTTGTATTTCACTGTAAAATAGAAGAATTAGAATTAGGTAAATTAGAATTTACCCTTACCTCTGCCAGCCAGCCCTCATCTGTACTATAGTCTGCCTTGTCTTCTGTTACCATAGATTGTCATTGTTAGACCAACTCCTCTCCTTATATAGCATTCTGTCCCTTTTCACTGAAAATATCATCACTCCATCAGATTTCCTCATCTGAATCATAAATTATTTTTCCTTTCTTTTAGAACATTTCTGTATTGCTATATCTCCTATTTTGTAAAATCCTTTATGTTCCTCCAGTTACTGTCAATTTCTAGGTTCTTCATTGTAGCAAAAGTTAGAGTTGTTTATGTTTATTTATAATCTCCAATTCCTCTCACCTCAGTTTCTTAAAACTTTTCCAGTCAGGGTTACTTCTGTGCTGCTCACCCACAAACATCAAGGTGTATAGTAACCCTTATGTAACTACATATAATGAGCAGTGTACAGATCTTAAATTTTTCAATCTACCTGCTCCATTTAGCATCTTACTGCTTTCTTGGAGTATTTTCTTCGCTTGGCTCCTGGTTGTCTTCCTATCTTACTAGTTCCTCTTTGTGTAGAACACTTGTAACAAAGCAGGCCTGGGAATGATTATCCTTAGAAAGTCCTGTCTGCAAGGTTGGCCCCTGGCTAGTATCTTGAACTTAAGTAGTAAACAGTTTCCTGTACTGTTCTAAAACTTCCTCTAAATGATAAGGTCATTGTGCCTAAATAAAATTGTTTGTGTAAGCCCTATGATCAAGTAGAACACCTGCTTTCCTTTTGGGGAATCTGGAATCTTGGTGTATGCTTGGCAGAGGATGTCTATGTGAACAGCTCTAAATAAAAACCAGGGGCACTGAGTCTCTAATGAGCTTTCTTAGTAGACAACACTTCACATTATGTTGTAACAAGTGTGTCCTATGGGATTCCATTGGGGAAGAGTTCTTGGAAGTTTGTACCTAGTTACCTCTGGACTTTGTTGTGTGAGCCTTTTCCCTTTGCTAATTTTGCTTTGTATTCTTTCATAGTAATAAACTGTAATCATTAATATAATGCATTATGTAAGTCTTTCTAGTGAATCACTCAGCCTGGAGGTTGCTTGGAAGACTTCCAGCAGACTCCTTTTCAATATATTTTTCTGGTTCCTTTTCAACTCCCTTACCTCTAAATTTGGGTACTTGAAGAATCCATCTTCCGTGACCATAGTCCCTATGTGTTTTTATCCATTTCTAGGCAATGTCCTTTAATCTTATATTAAAATATTATTGATCTGTATTTTAGGCTCCGAAATTTTCTGGATTTATTTTTCATGCTCTAAAGTAATTATTTTGGAAATCAAGCAAGATGATTACAGATTACTAAAGTAAGATAGAGATTTACTCTTGTTACTAGAAATTTTGTGTGATTTTTAAAAATTCATTTTAAATACAGTTATGCTTATGGAAATTTGTAAAAGAATTATAAAGAAAGCAATTACAGTGTTAAATTTAAAAATTATCAGAAAGGAAACAACAGAATTTTACATAGCAGAGAAGCTCTGAGGTTTAGACTAAACTAGAAAATTACCGTTAATGTAAAGATTTTGGGAAATAGACAACAGGAAATTGATGATTTTTTTTACTAAATTTTAGTTATATTTTAAATTATCATTCTGTTTAGCATTGTAAATTAATTTTTAAAAAGATTGCATACTTTAGTTTTAAATAGTTTATTTACCCCATAACTGCTGTAGAAACTAATACTTGTAATTGATACAGTTCTGAAGCATAATGTTAACTGTCTTAGAGTCACTGATGTATTTGGTAAAGTGACATCACTTCAAATGAAGCTAAGATGACACTGATGCTTTATTTGCCACTAAAACCATTATAAGACAACTGCTCTGAATAAGTAAGTCTGACCATGTTTCTTAATTAAGTCAATTGAGATGCCATAGTTCATGCATAGTTTAAAAGGAACAGAATACTTAAATTGTTCCATATGTTTGTTTTATTTCTCTGGCCTACCTCTAATGCCATAAAATATTGGTATTAGATGACAAAAATAACAGTTAAAAAGTTAGTATTTTCTGTTGACTAAACCTTAGACTTAATAAAATTTAAAGTAGTTCAGAAGGCAATCAGTATGTATTCTTCCTTGTCTCTTAAGACAATTACTACAAATACGGTTTGTGGCAATAGTAAAAGGCAAAAATTCTTGATAAACGAAATTGAACTTAGTATAAATAGTGATTTATAAATGAAAACCACATTTTAATCCTTGCAGCATTGTTTTCTTTTCCTCCTTGACACAGTAGAGTACCCATTGTGACTAGAGATAAGTAACTTTGTTTACTAGTTATTATGCTGCTTGTCTATGCAGACTGCCTAAAATCAGAAATGAAATACTAAAAATCGTGTGCTTTTTCCCTTTCTCTCATTCTTTCCTCTTATTTAAGGATTCATTCATGCATTCATTTATACATTTATTCAATAAACATTTCTTGGATATAGGTTGTATACCAGGCATTATAAAATTGAGTAAATTTTGAATAAATGAAGGCCTTACCTTCATTGACCTTATGATTTAGTTCCATGTGTGATACTCCATTCTGAAAGTGTAAATCAAAGGTATTTCTCTCTTTAGGCTTAAATGTTATATCTTTAAAAATAAGGTTTAGATTCCTATGTGATGAAAGAATGCTTTTCTAGAATGATTTAAAATTTTAAGCATACGGGATACTTTAAATTCTTTTGGGAGACAGTTGGGAGCGTGAGTGAGAGGCATCCCTAAGGAGACCTACTCTACTCACTATTATCAGGATTATGTGGGCCAGAAGTGTTTTTCAAGAGAATTCCATGATGTTCAAGGTGGAAAGTGGAATTTAGTATTCCATAAAAATCAACAGACATACATTTATATGTATACCCCTTGGGCCTTCCCCCCCTGAAATATTTCAGTGATGTAATAAAGCAGTTATATGACACTTTTATGAAAAGTCCCATCATTTAGCTGCATTGTGAGGGAGTAAGACACAAAAATGGTGATATCCATATTAGTTTATAAACTATGGTCTATTATTTAGTCTATGTTCTTTGGATTGCTAACTAATTAAGGAAAATATTTAGAAATGATAATTTTTTGAATGCTATAGTATTACATAGTAGGACTAAAAAGGAGAGGAGCTTCAAAAATCTAAATATTCATTTGTTTTCTGTGCTTCTTGAAAGTATATAATTTGATTTTAACTGCTTTATTGAGATACAATTTACATATCATAAAGTTTCCCCACTGAAATTGTACAACTCTCATTTTTTTTAGTATGTACAAGTTGTACGGCCATCACTATTGTCATCACCCCAAAATGTAATTTGATTTTTGAGCTCTATATATGGAAACAAGAAAATTAAAGTTTTTCTTTCTTTACTTTATTTATTTTTTTAAGATTTTATTTATTTATTTGACAGACACAGTGAGAGAGAGAACACAGGCAGGGGGAGGGAGAGAGGAAGAAGCAGGCTTCCCGCTCAGCAGGGAGCCCAATGTGGGCCTTGATCCCAGGACCCTGGGATCATGACCTGAGTCAAGGTAGACTCTTAATGATTGACCCAACCAGGTGCCCATGAAAATTTAAGTTTTTCTTAAAAAATTAACATCCTTCTATGGAGTTTCTGTTTGGGATGATGAAAAAAATCTGGAAATGGCCTTAATTTTGTGTATGTGGTGATGTTTGCACAGCATTGTGAATATATTAATGCTACTTGATTGTATGCTTAAAAGCAGTTAAAATTTAAATTTTACATTATGTATATTTTACCACAATAAAAATTAATATCCATTCATATGAAATCAGAATTAGTGGCTTAACTTTAATAAAAGTTCTTGAAAATTTAAGCCTGAGCCATGCATAGTACATAATTTTTCCTTAAACATGTTATAACAAAAATAGTCTTATAGTAAAAAAAAAAATCACATTATTAATTTTCATAGACTGGAAAACAGACCTTAAAATTGTTGTAGGTATTTATTTTTATAGAAATTTCTGTAGAATTAACTGAAATAAAAAAGGTAATCAGCTTTTCTTTAATTTTATACTGTGTGAAAAAGCCAGATGCTAAACAATGCAGAATCATTTACCTAAAGGAAGAAGAAGTAAATACACAGGAAACATGCACACACAATAATTTAAAAGTATCCGTTTATAGATGCATGAAGTTTCTGGAAGGAAATACAAGAAATGGTAATATTGGATGTTTTGGGCAGGAGAACTCGGTGACTGGATTTCATGGGTGGGAGGGATATTTCCCATATGTGTGAATATATGACCTGCCAAAACATTTTATTTATTTATTTATTTATTTTTTAAGATTTTTACTTTTTATTTATTTATTTGACACAGAGAGAGAGATCACAAGTAGGCAGAGAGGCAGACAGAGAGAAGGGGGGGGGAAGCAGACTCCCTGCTGAGCAGAGAGCCCAATGCGGGGCTCGATCCCAGGATGCTGAGATCATGACCTGAGCTGAAGGCAGAGGCTTAACCCACTGAGCCACCCAGGTGCCCCAACCTGCCAAAACATTTAAAATAAACAATTCAGGGCGCCTGGGTGGCTCAGTGGGTTAAGCCGCTGCCTTCGGCTCAGGTCATGATCTCAGGGTCCTGGGATCGAGTCCTGCATCGGGCTCCCTGCTCGGCGGGGGGCCTGCTTCCCTTCCTCTCTCTCTGCCAGTCTCTCTGCCTACTTGTGATCTCTCTCTGTCAAATAAATAAATAAAATCCTTAAAAATAAATAAATAAATAAATAAACAATTCATTATCCTGATCCCAGTCTCAGAATCAAACATGACTCTGTTCTTTTCTACTGTGCTTTGGTGACAGCAGATTATGTTTTATTGATATTGGTTTGAAAATGAGCTATATTACCTGTTTTCTTTCTAGGAATTGATTATGGATTAAGTTTACCCCTTGGGGAAGATTATGAACGTAAGAAACATAAACTAAAAGAAGAATTGAGGCAGGATTACAGACGTTATCTTACTCAGGTAATATATTCTTATTAGTTAGCTGGATCTTATGCTTCAGAATTCATTTGCTGAATCTATTTTCCTAAGGTTTTAGTCAAAAATGTTAATTTTTAGGTTATCTTTGATATCTAATAGTAGGATATTATAGTGACAGTTAAGGGACATATATGACATTGGTAGAAAGTGGTGCTGAGAAGTGGTGCCACGGAATAACATATTCTTAATCTTTGCAGTGGAATAGTTTTAATTTTAAATGAAACTGTAACTTCTGGTTGTTCATGTTCTTTGTAGAATTATCATGGTTTTAAAAAAACCTGATTATGGTTCCCTACTCCTCTACTCCCCACGACCATGTATTAAAATGATACATGGGATTCTAGTTGCCACTTATTTTCCTGTCAGCTAAGCTTTTAAAAACTTCATTTAACATATTTACTTAGCTTCCAAAGTCTTTACTTTATGATTTAATCTGTTTACTTAGTGGAACCCTTGTTTTAAGTATGGTTGATTAAATTACGTAATTGCTAATGAGTTCTTACAAGTTTTGAAATGCAATTTAATTTTTAGGTTATCACATTATTTTAAACAATTATGATGTTTCTAGTCATCCCAAGATACTCTATAGTTTTTTTAATACTTTATAATGTTTGTTCCAAGTGTATAATTATTTATTCTGATTTGCACATGGAGAGAAAGAACTTTGAATACATTTTATCAATGGTTTGTTTCCTTTGACTTTAGGGTATTACACAAGCAAAAAGAAAGGTAGGGTTGCCTGCAACCTTTATATTTCTTTATTTCTTTTAGATCTAGTAGCTTGCAGTTATTTTCATTTATGAAATTGCTTTGAAGCTAAAAAGAAAAATAACTTTATCTGTGATTTTGAGACTTTTGAATGATAACATTTTGTATCCTTGCTTTTACCAAGATGGCAGTCTGTATGTTGTAATTTTTCATTGATATAATCAAGCATTCTTTTTGATTCCTGCTTTGCATTTATTTTTGTTGCTTTCTTGTGCATCTTTTGGAAAGATTTTATAGCTATTATAAGCCCATTTGTTTTCAGCATGCCAGTTTTTTTTCTTCAAATTAGGCTCACATTAACGTTAATAAAATAATAGATACTCAGGATATTCTAAGATTTTTTTTTTAATTCTGTGTTGTCAAGATTTGGATTACTTAGTATTTTTGCACCCAAACCCATAGATTGTGTTTATAAATTTATATTGGAAAATAAAAATATTATACTTTTATAGAACTTTAAAAAATGAATCTCACACATTCATTCATCATTCAGCCAACACTTTTTAAGCACTTATGAAGAAGAATCTGTCGGGGGGCGCCTGGGTGGCTCAGTGGATTAAAGCCTTTGCCTTCAGCTCAGGTCATGATCCCAGGGTCCTGGGATCGAGTCTCGCATCGGGCTCTCTGCTCAGCGTGAGCCTGCTTCCTGCTTTCTCTCTGCCTGGCTCTCTGCCTACTTGTGATTTCTACCTATCAAATAAATAAATAAATCTTAAAAAAAAATAAGAATCTGTCTTCAAGGTGTCTTTGAATCTGGTCATAGAGACAACATTCATACAGGTTAGAAACTGTAACTATTAAGAAGGCTATAATGATCAGGAAAAACCTCAAGGTGTTACTTTGTAAGACATTGTAGGATAGGTGGGGTTTGGAAATTCTAGAGGGCAAATCAAGGAGAGGAAGCTTTTCAGATGGAGAATATACAATGAAGGACTTGGATGGTAGACTTTAGCTTTGTATGAATAAGGCACATGTGATTTACCAGTCTGAATAAGTTAGAGTAGTTTCTTTTTGAGGGTAGTAAAAAATCATGATGTAGGTAGATAGGATAGAATAGATTAGATTTTTTAAAAAGGAATTTTATTTATTATTTTTATTATGTATTTATTTACTTATTTAATTTTTAAGTAGGCTCCATGCCCAACATGGAGCTTCAACTCATGACCCTGAGATTTAGAGTTGCATGCTCTATAGAATGAGCCAGCCCAGTGCTCCTAGATTAGATTTTTAATTTGATATGTGTGAAACATTATACCTCTATAAGCAGCCTGTGAAGACCTTGATAACTCTTTCAGGACTGTTAGTACTGCATATTAGAGATTCTTACTGTTTATTTTAAATTACTGCTATAGATTTTTCACTTCTGCTTCCACTAATTTTTAGTTTGTTCTTCATACTACTTTCCAGAATGATCCTGTCCCTTACCAATTTAAATACTTCAGTGTCTGCTCACAGACCTTAAGGATAAAAATGCATACTCCTTAGCATGGCATGTGAAGTCTTTCATGTTACAGCCCACCTCCCTGGCCTTGTACCTCAATATTCTCCCCATCTCCTACTGTTCCTTATTGGGTTGGGTTTTCCTCTGTTACCTTTTTCACTTGTGGATATTATATTTCCTCATAGAAGATCTTAAAAAAGAATGGTGGTAGGAGGCATAGGAAGAGATTGCCTTTATGAAAGAGAAAAAGATCAAGGAAAAGAGATATTTAAATTCAAATGGGTATGAAGGAGTTTTTGGTGTTGGGGTATCCAGAATATGGTTGTGATAGAGGAGCAGTAGTCCCTTAATATGGAAGAGCAAATTTTGGTTGACGTCTGAGAAAGTGGGCATGGAAAGGAAAACATGGAAAAAGGAAAATCCAAATAGGATTTGGGTAGGTGGCTGCAGTGGCTTTCTTGACCCTTTAGGAAGTCCTATTCTTTCTAGATTTTTTCCTGTGGCTTTCTGACTTTTTTGGATTGCATGGATATTTCAATTAAAAAAAAAAAGTCCTTAGATTTTGCCAAGAAGAAACATTAAACAACTGCCATCTTCTTTTGAGTTTTTAAAATAGAAGACACTTGACCATTTAGAAGTGCAGGGAAAACGTATTCTCAGAAGAACAATTTTTAAATTGAATTAGTAAATATATATTTATAGCCCAGAGTTTTCTCTTAAACTTCACACTTTTCCATTTGGCTACCTGTCTTAGAAATCTAATGGATATCTCATGTTGAGCATGTCCAAAAGGGAACTCTAGATTTCTATTTTTCCCACTCCCCCCATCTAACATACCATACTCTTCATTATGTTTATTATTTCTTGTCCGTTTCCTGTGCTTGAATGTAAGCTTCAGGGAGGCAGGGGTCTTTGTTTTCTTCACTGATGAATCTCAGACATATCAAACATTTTGGGGCAGTCGGCAGTCAGTATTTATTGAGTGAATGAGAATATGTCTAAAATTGAGCTTTTAAAATAACTCACTCTGCTGTCCTTATTATTATTATTTTTTTCATTTATTGGACATTCCAAACATCATTCTGGGCCTGTGTTGGGAGTGTGAATTGCCCAGCGAAGGAGTGAGGATGCTGTCTCTCTGTCTTCCCAGGGTTGGAACTCTGAATATGTTTTTTTGTACATGTGTAACTCTACAAAATGGCTAGGTTAATGGTGTACTTTTTTTTTTATTTTTTTTATTTTTAAAGATTTTATTTATTTATTTGACAGAGAGAGATCACAGGTAGATAGAGAGGCTGGCAGAGAGAGAGAGAGAGGGAAACAGGCTCCCTGCCGAGCAGCCGAGCAGAGAGCCCGATGTGGGACTCGATCCCAGGACCCTGAGATCTTGACCTGAGCCGAAGGCAGCGGCTTAACCCACTGAGCCACCCAGGCGCCCCAATGGTGTACTTTTTAATGTAAGAGCTAAACTGACTCAGGGATCTAGTCAGGTATCCTGTTTTTTCCTTTGACAAATAAGTTTAGAGTTCTAAACAACCAGTTTTCAAATAAGCTTTTGTAGCATAACTTATTTGTAAATTCAGATTCAATGAAATCTTATATTTTTATTTTTTAAAAAGATTTATTATTTTAGAGAGAGAGAGAAAGCACTAGTGCAAAGGGCAGAGGAAGAGAGAGAAAGAATCTCCAGCTGACTCCACTGAGCGTAGATTCCAACACAGGGCTTGAGATCACAACACTGAGATCATGACCTATGGGCACTTAACCGACAGTGCCATCCAGACATCCCTCAATGAAACCTTATTAATCATTTAGTTATACTAATCACTCTGCTCCCAAATGTTTTGAATGTAGTTATATTGTATCAGTTGGTACATTATATTGTAGTTATTTGTTTACATGTTTGTTTCCTCAGCTGAACTGTAAATTTCTTACATAGAGGGGATATAGTCTTATTTTTGTCTCCTTACCACTGAAAAAAGTAACTGGAAAGTTTTAGGTAGTCAATAATTCCTTATTTAATGAATAAATAAAAGGCATGGGACTATACAGCTTAACAAGTATCAATTCATTTAATCCTCATAACCTAATGATTTAGATGGCGTTATCCCTTCCTTAAAAAATAAAGCAGTTGAGTCAGAGATGTTAAATAATTTCCAGATTATATGACTACCAAGCAGTACCAAGTTGGGGATCATATATATTTTTTAATCATCCTGTGTTTGCTTTATAGTATTCTAAAATATTTTACATTTTAATCCTCTTTGAACCTTATACCAGCTTTGGTAGGTAGGCAGAGCAGATACCATTCTCATTTTATGTAAGAAGACTGAGTCAGGGAAGTTAAGCAACTTGCTCATTGTTCTAGAATTGAGAAGTGTTGGGACTAGTCCTCGGGCCCAGGTCTTTTGACTCCTAGTCTGATGCTCTATATACTACACTGCATTATCTAAATCTTTAATGAATAAGGATGGTCATACATATACGGAAACAGTGTTCATAGTTTATATCTTTTGGCATTTGAGTGGATATCCCCTCATAAATTATCACAGGAAAATTAGTAAAAAAACATTATTGCAGCATGTATGCAGATCTTGGTGAGGAAGTTTAAATTTGCCTCAAATTTGCCAAAGACTAGTAGAGCACTGATAATGAAGAATATGTGCTTAGAAAAGAAATATAAATTGGGAAAGAGTTTTCTTTTTCCCTTGCTTTTTAATCATCTGGAATATATATGTTACAAATGAAAATTAAGACCTGATTCTCCTCTTCAGGGACTTTTTGATTGGAAGAAAGTTCTGTGTTCCAATTACTTTTGTACTTTATGTCTTCATCTCCATTTCATTCTTTTACTCTGCATAATGTATAGTTTAGAAAATAGAATGTAAAGACACATTTATGAAACATAAAGGCAATTAGGTAATATATTTTTTTAATGTGTATATATACAGAAAAATTTTCTGTCCACGAGTGAAACAGATCCATCTACCCTGGGAGTTTCTCTTCCTATTGGTGAGAGGCTATCTGCCAAGGTAGGTGGATAGGAGTAGTTATTGTGGGTAATAATTTTGTGAGGTATCAAAATAGTTAACGTACTCCTGACTGAAATGCAAGCAGAAGATTCTATCATTTCCCATTCTTGAATATATGTCTTTTTAAAGAAATCTGTGGAGTCTCTAGTTGTGCTGTTTTTAAAAGAACTTTTGAACATAACATTTATGATGATGTGATATATCTTTAATATGTGAATTAATTGAATATTTAGAATTTATGTTTTTCAGCGTTGGTTTCTGAGCTATAAAGTTCATGCTGTGTGTCACAGTTATCAGTGAGACGAGTGAATGAGAGTATACTGAGCTTTGATGTAGGGTGTGATCTGGAGCTTTTTGAATGTGTTTTCTTTCACTCTACAAATACATGTACTTACTCTTTAGAGGTGGTAGAGATAAAACACTGCATACCCCTTGTAGGGACTGAATTTCCAAGCCAGATCAGTGATCATAACATAGTACATAAGACAGACAGATAATAAGTTTCAAAAGATGACCTAGGTAATCTTTAATTTCTTTTTTTTAGATTGTGCTGTTTCAGTGACAAAGGAAATATGAAGGCTTAAAAACATTTCCTAATATGTGTTTCAACAGAATATTTATATTATAGTGTCTGTGATAATTTTACCTTTTAATGTTTTTATGTAATCAACCTTCCTGATACTTGGGAAAGAAATGAATAACACTAGGTCTTTTGAGAGTGGGGTGGGGGAATAGAGGCAGCAGATGTCTCTGAAAAAGAAAGAAGGTAACCTGGTCAAATCTTGGAAACATGATAATGACAGGTCTCCTGGCAAACACAGTCATGTAGTTACTAGTGGGAAAGATTTATTTATGAATGCTTTTAGTTGAAGCAGCTCCCTTCTGTTAAAGATCTTCTCTATTAACCTGGACCTAAATGCGTAGTAATGCTTATTTTAATGTGGCAAGTAAGCATTGGAGAATTGGGGAATTGCATTGATTGTTTCAGACCTCTTCCTGCCTCTCTTGTGTCTTGCAACTACTTCTATCCTTGAAATTATTAATAAAGCTTGATTCTGGGTAAGATCTCTTATTTTGTATGAGTTTGTTTGAACATAAAGGTACTTTTTTAAAGGTACTTTGAGGAGTTTTAACATTACCTTTTGGTTTTTATTTTAAGGAAAGGTTGAAACTTGAACGCAATAAAGAATACAATCAATTTCTCAGGGGTAAAGAAGAATCTACTGACAAGTTCAGACAGGTAGAAAAGAGTAGTACTGAGGTAGGTTTTGATTTTAAAGTAAATCTTTAACACCGGAGGTTGAACATTTTGTACTTACTTGAAAATATATATATTTTTAAAGATTTTATTTATTTATTTGACAGAGATCACAAGTAGGCAGAGAGGCAGTCAGAGAGGGAGAGAGGAGGAAGCAGGCTAGCCGCTGAGCAGAGAGCCTCATGCGGGGCTCGATCCCAGGACGCTGAGATCATGGCCTGAGTTGAAGGCAGAGGCTTTAACCCACTGAGCCACCCAGGGGCCCCGAAAATATTTTTATATGTTGGAAATTTCACTTGTTTTTTATGTAAATATTTTAAAGATTAAGTCAAATTGAACTAAACACAGGGCATTTTAATATTTTAGTTTTATTAATGGTTTTATTGCTTATTGAAGAACTTACCCTACTTTTTAACTTCATGGGGGTGATTTAATTTTTGAGATTGGCTTTAAGTGATGTTTAGTTTTTACTTTTTATTTAAAAAAAATTTTTTTTTTTAGAGAGTACCAGCAGGCAGGGGAGGGGGCCAGGGAAGGGGGAGAGGGAGAGTGAGAATCTTAGGCAGACTCCATGCTCAACATGGATGGAGCCTGGCACGGAGTTCTAATGACCCTGAGATCTTGACCTGAATCAAAATCGAGAGTTGGACATTAAGGTACTGAGCCACCCAGGTGCCCCTAATTTTTACTTTTTTTTTTTTTTTTTAAAGATTATGTTTATTTATTTGACAGAGATCACAGGTAGGCAGAGAGGCAGGCAGAGAGAGAGGAGGAAGCAGGCTCCCTGCCGAGCAGAGAGCCTGATGTGGGGCTCCATCCCAGGACCCTGGGATCATGACCTGAGCCGAAGGCAGAGGCTTTAACCCACTGAGCCACCCAGGGGCCCCCCTAATTTTTACTTCTAAGTGATTTTTAAATGCTGACAATTTCTAGTTATATGTTTTTTTCCAAATTTAAGAATGGTTGATATTAATAGGGCCAAAAATTGACCACTTCTGTATTGTTTGTATTAAGAATTTAATTTGAAATATTTTGAAGCAGTATTACCTGCAAAAAAATATGTATCTTTTGGGATAGGAATTTGCATTTAGTTTATCCTTTTTGTAGCCACTTACCCATATCATTGTTGCTTGTTATATTTTATTTATTAGGTTTTGAAGGATAACATTTCCTTGAAGTTTTTTTCTAAAGATAGCTATTTCTTTTGGGTGATTAGGCCCTGGAGTTCAGATGAGAAATAGACTAAGCATCATATAAGGATGTAATATAAGAAATAGCATTGCAGGGATGCCTGGGTGGCTCATTTGGTTAAGCCGCTGCCTTCGGCTCAGTTCATGATCCCAGGACCCTGGGATCGAGTGCTGCATCGGGCTCCTTGCTCATCAGGGAGCCTGCTTCTCTCTGCCTCTGCCTGCCACTCTGCCTGCTCATGCATTCTCTCTCTCTCTCTGACAAATAAATAAATAAAATCTTAAAAAAAAAAAAAAGAAAAGAAATAGCATTGCATTAATATCTGTTTTTTGTTTTCTTTTTTAATTGACCAGCACAAGAATCAAAGAAATAAAAAACCTATTAGTCAGGTTAAGCCTGATTTACCCTCACAAATACAAACATCTTATGAAAATTCAGAGGGTCCTAGAAGAAATGTCTTATTAACTCCTTCGGAGGCATATGAAGAGCTTCTAAACCAAAGAAGACTAGAGGAGGACAGATACCGACAACTAGATGATGAAATTGAATTAAGGAATAGAAGACTCATTAAAAAAACTAATGAAGACGTGGACATTTCCAATAAAAAACCTCAAAGGTTTGCCAACAAAGGTGACATTCCAGATAGAAGATTTCACAGGTTTAATGAGGATCGTGTTTTTGATAGACAGTATTACAGACCTGATCAAGATCCTGAAGTAAGTGAAGAAATGGACGAGAGGTTTAGATATGAAAGTGATTTTGATAGAAGACTTTTGAGAGTGTATACAAATGACAGGTATTTACAACTTCATTTTTATTTCTTTGCTTAGTATTAATGTTACTTTCTATGATTATGTTATGGAGAAGCAGTTTCATTTATCTGCATAATTGGTTAATTCTAAGATGCTGTCAATTTGAAGTTACAGGATTATTTTCTATGTGCCACTGAAAGAACAAATAGAACCCCCCCCCCCCCAAGGTGGGGGAAAAAGGGACCCTGTAATAAAGCTGGGACACTGAAAGGCTACAACCTTCATGTAAAATTAAATGGGGAATAAATTTTTTCACAGAAGGGGATAGAAAAGAAGCGTCCATGTTTCAACTTTGGCACTGAATGGAGGGATTAAAGAACAAAACAAAACCCCTCTCTGATGTTATGAACTGTAAGTCAGTACTGATTCAGGTTTGCAGTCTGAATTCATGTTGCCAGTATTGTTTGATAAACCTTGAGGCAAGAATTCAGGGTTGTTTCAGATTCCTATTGCCCTATGTGAATGACAGGAGAAACAAGAACTCTTTGTAATAACTTGAAAAACTTTAAAACCAGGTTGATGGCAATCCCAGTTACAGATGTTAAAATGTAGATTAAAAGGACAATTTAAAAGAGATGAAATATAGTTTGTTCCTTTAATGTTCCTGTGCTCTCAGTACTTCTATCAATATTCTTCACTCTTTTTAAGTCACTTATTAAACACTTACTTAAGTGAAATGGTATCAGATTTTTACTATCAGATTTTCAGATGCCTTTCAGTTCTTTGGAATGATTTTTTGGGGGCCACTACTTATAATTTCTTAACCTGCTACAGTAGGATTTTGTTTTATTAAGTCACTTATCTTAATACTTAAAATTTGCTCTATTTTCATAAACTTTTGGAGATAGAAATATGGCAGGGTTCCGTATTTGTCAGTACATGTTAACTTGAAAGGGTGAAATCTAAATTTTAAAGAGTTTATGGGACCTGTTTTCTTAGTCCAAGTAGGTTACCATTTAAATATTTTAGAACATTTCTGAGATATAATGTTGTGCATTGAGCATTCTAGTTATTAATAATAATACAGAACCTTTACACTTCGTTGTCTTCTGTTCTTTATTCTGTAGCTATTACGGCCTGGTCACCCAGTCTTTTTAGTAGTAAGTGATGTGAGTGATAGACTATAATTTTGCAATGCTACTTCTCATTTCTATCTGATTTGAATCTAATTGTACTTCAGAAAACAGTCTAAATCCTACAGTGTTTTATATTTGAAAATGTTTATACCCGAAGGTAGTTAAAGCCTGCCTAAACTAAAAGAGCTCTCAATTGGGGAACTGCAGGTAGTCTTGCACTCGTGGTTTTGCCTTCTTTGTACATGAAAACATTTTTTTTCTTTATGGTGTCTGTTTATCTTTAAAATGTAATGTAATGCTATCTTTTAAGTTTGGAATTTCAAGAAACTTATTATGATTGCTTTTAAAATATGTTTAATCTATTATTTTTATAATTATATTCTGCAATAATTTTATACTGGAACAAATGAATTTCAGCCTAATTATCTGAGAACTATCTTTTATATATATATATATATATATATATATATATATATATATATATTCCACAGTCAAAAGGACCTCTTTTTATATAATCTTCTCCAGGTAGTATTTTAAGAATAGATTAAACATGAGAATGAGTGAGAATAATTCCCGTTACATGTTTTACAATGTTTAGAAATATTCTTCAAATTTAAATCATTATTATGTAATACTTCCATTTTGTTAATGCGTAAACTTACACATATATCTCTAAGGTATGAGGTTACAATTGAATTTCTCTATTGCAGATTTGTAGATTACTTAATTCCAGCAAAAAAAACCAAACAAACCCAAATTCACTTCTGTAATTAAGTAGTTTTTATTTAGGAGGCAGAGTAATAGATCGGAAAAATGACTTTACTTATTAGTAAAATTTTTGAAACTACAGAAATGTGTAACTGCATTTGGCCTCTTGCTTTAACCATTTATTCTTTAAAAATATTTTTAAAGTATAGTTGATATGCAGTGTTATATTAGTTTTAGGTGCACACATAGGGATTCGTCAGTTTTATACGTTATGAGGTGTTCACCACAATATATATAGTTACCATCTCTAACCATACAACATTATAATAATACTGTCTGCATTCCCTGTGTTGTATTTTTCATCTCTGTGACTTACTTACTTTTTACTACAGGTTTATATCTCTTAATCCCTGTCACCTATTTAGCCCTTTCCATCCATGCCCCTACCCTTTGGCAACAAGAGTGCTGTCTGTACTTATGAGTCTGTTTCTGTTTTTTGTTGTTTGTTTGCTCATTTGTTTTATTTTTTAGATTCACATATGAGTGAAATCATATGATATTTTTCTTTCCCTGACTGACTTATTTTCACTTGGCATAGTACCCTCTAGGTCTATCCATGTTGTTGGTAATGGCAAGATCTCATTCTTTTTTATGGCTAATACTTCACTTTATATCTATACCACATCTACTTTTATCCATTCATTTATGGATGGACACTTGGGTTGCTTGACTGTTTTAAGTTATGTTGCATTAAACATTGAGGTGCAGGTATCTTTTCAAATTAGGGTTTTCATTTACTTTGATTAAATACCCAGTAGTGGAATTACTGGATCAAATAGTGTATCTATTTTTATTATTTTGAGCCATCTCCATACTGTTTTCTATAGTGGCGGCACCAGTTTACATTCCCACTACATTGTACGGTAATCCCTTTTCTCCACATCCTAACTAGCACTTACTACTACTTGTCTTTTTGATACTAGCCATTCTCAGTGGTGTGATGTGATATCTATCTCATTGTGGTTTTTATTTGCATTTCCTTGATGGTTAGTGATATTGAGCATCTTTTCATGTGTCTTTTGGCCATTTGTATGTCTCTTTCAAAAAACTGACTACTCAGGTCCTCTACTTGTTTCCTAATCAGATTATCTGCTTTTGGGTTTGAATTGAATTGTATGAGTTTTTCATATGTTTTGGAAAGTAACCCCTTGTAAGATGAATCATTTGCAGATATTTCCAATAGGTTGCTTTTTATTTTGTTGATACAGGTTTCCTTTTTGTACAAAAGGATTTTATTTTGGTGTGGTCCTGGTAGTTTTTGTTTGTTTGTTTTTGCTTTTGTTTCCCTTACCTTAGGAGACATACCCATAAATTTGTTGCTAACGCTAATGTCCAAGAGACTGCTGTGTTTTCCTCTTAGAAGTTTTATGGTTTCAGGTCTCGTGTATAGGTCTTCAGTCCATTTTGAGTTTATTTTTGTGTATGTTGTAAGAAAGTGGTTCAGTTTTTTTTTTTTTTTCCCGGTTTTCCCAGCACCATTTATAGAAGAAATGTTTTTCCCCCATTGTAGATTCTTGCCTCCTTTGTTATAGATTGACCTGAGTTGAAGGCAGATGCTTAACCAGCTGAGCCAACCAGTATATTAATTTTCATTACTGATCTCATTTATTAGTTCTTGTAGTTTTTTTGTAGAATCTTACAACTTATGCATATAGTTTCGTGTCATCTGCAAAGAGTGAAAGTTTTATTTCTTCCTTACCAGTTTGGATACTTTTTACTTCTTTTTCTTGTGTGATTGCTATGATTTGTACTTCCAGTGCAGTGTTGAACAAAAGTACCACGGGTGGACATCCTTCTCTTATTCCTGATCTTAGAGGAAAAGCTCTCAGTTTTTCCACATGGAGTATGGTGTTAAGTGTATGTTTTTCATATATGGCCTTTATTAGATGAGGTCTGTTCCCTTTGAACCTACTTTAAGAGTTTTATCATAAGTGGATGTTGTATTTTGTGACATGCTTTTTCTGAATCTGTGGAGGTGATCATATGCTCTCATCCTTCATTTTGTTAATGTGTTGTATCACGTTGATTGTTTTGCATCTGTTGAACCATCCTTGCATTCCTAAACTAAATCCCAATTGATTGTAATGAATGATTCTTAATGTATTGTTGAAT
The DNA here is from genome assembly GCF_022355385.1 of Mustela nigripes. Classification (NCBI taxonomy): domain Eukaryota; kingdom Metazoa; phylum Chordata; class Mammalia; order Carnivora; family Mustelidae; genus Mustela; species Mustela nigripes. Next base: position 132,819,392 of record NC_081559.1, read on the forward strand.
TTGGTTTTCTAATATTTTGTTGAGAATTTTTGCATCTATGTTCATTAGGTGTTTTGGCCTGTAGGTTTGTGGGTAATTTTTTTTTCTTTTTTCTTTTTTGTAGTGTCTTTGTTAGTTTTGATTATCAGGGTAATCCTGGCCTCAATGAGAGAATTTGGAGCTTTTCCTTCCTCTTCTATTTTTTGGGAATAATTTGAGAAGGATGGGTGTTAACTCTTCCTTAAATATTTGCTAGAATTCACCTGGAAAGTTATCTTCTCTGGGACTTTTGTTTGCTGGAAGTTTTTTTTAATTGCAGTTCAATTTCGTTATTAGTAATCAGTCTGTTAAGATTTTCTGTGTCTTGGGGCGCCTGGGTGGCTCAGTGGATTAAGCCGCTGCCTTCGGCTCAGGTCATGATCTCAGGGTCCTGGGATCGAGCCCCGCATCGGGCTCTTTGCTCAGCGGGAGCCTGCTTCTCTCTCTCTCTCTCTCTGCCTGACTCTCCGCCTACTTGTGATCTCTCTCTCTCTGTCAAATAAATAAATAAATAAAATCTTTAAAAAAAAAAAAAAAAAAAAAAAAAGATTTTCTGTGTCTTTCTGATTCAGTTTTGAAAGATTATATGATTCTTTTTATTTTTTTATTTTTTTAAAGGTTTTATTTATTTATTTGACAGATAGAGACCAGAAGTGGGCAGAGAGGCAGGCAGGGAGAGAGAGGGGGAAGCAGGCTTCTGCGAGCAGAGAGCCTGATGTGGAGCTTGATCCCAGGACCCTGAGATCATGACCTGAGCTGAAGGCAAAGGCTTTAACCCACTGAGCCACCCAGGTGCCCTGAAAGATTATATGATTCTGGGAATTTTTTCATCTCTTCTAGGTTTTCCCAATTTGTTGGCCTATAATTTTTCATAGTAGTCTCTTAAAATCCTCTGTGTGTTTTTGGTGTCAGTTGTTACTTCTCTTTCATTTCTGAATTTATGTAAGTCCTTTTTCTTTTTTTCTTGATGAGTCTGGCCAAAGGTTTATTAATTTTGTTTTGTTTATTGATCCTTTCTATTGTTTTTTTTTCTCCATTTTATTTATTTCTGTTCTGATCTTATATTTTTCTTTTTACAGACTTTGGGTTTCATTTGTTATTTTTCTAGTTCCTTTAGGTATAAGATTAGTTTGTTGGAGGTTTTTTCTTGTTTCTAGAGGTAGGCCTGTGAAATGCTCTTAGGACTTTCACTGTGTCCCAAAGATTTTGGACTGTTGTGTTCGCCATTTCATATTTCTCCATGTGTTTTAGATTTTCTCTCATTTCTTCATTGACCCATTGCTTGGTAGAATATTTTTTAGCCTCCACATTTTTTGTGTTTCTTTACTTGCTTTCTCTCTCTGTCTTTTTCTTTTTTCCCCTTATAATTTGTTTCTAGTTTCATACTTATGGCTGGAAAAGATGTTTGATAGGATTTTAGGCTTCTTAAATTCATTCTGATTTATTTCGTGGCTTAACATATGATCTATCCTGTGGAATGTTTCATGTGCACTTGAAAAGAATGTGTATTCTGCTGTGTTTGGATGGACTGTTCTTTATACATCTGATGTAATGTGTCATTCAAAGCCACTGTTTTCTTAGTGATTTTCTGTCTGGATGATACCCACTGATGTAAGTGGGGTGTTAAATTCCTCTACTATTATTATATAACTGTCAGTTTCTCACTTTATGTTTCTTAATATTTGCATTATGAACTTAGGTGATCCTATGTTGGCTGCATAGATATTTACAATTGTTAATCTCCTTTCAATGGATTAATCCCTTTATCATTATGTAATGTTCTTCCTTGTTTTTTGTCTAAGCATTTATTCATGATATAATGTAATATTAACCTGAAGTTCTTGACAAAAAATAATTATAACTGGTTATGAGAAGTACAAAATTAATTTTCCTTCATTTTTGTAAGTTTCTCTTTTTCTCTTTTTTTCTTCTAAAAGTCAGCATGTGATAAATTCCAGTTTTAATTTTTTTTTTTTAAAGATTTTATTTATTTATTTATTTGACAGAGAGAAATCACAAGTAGATGGAGAGGCAGGCAGAGAGAGAGAGAGGGAAGCAGGCTCTCCGCTGAGCAGAGAGCCCGATGTGGGACTCGATCCCAGGACTCTGAGATCATGACTCGAGCCGAAGGCAGCGGCTTAACCCACTGAGCCACCCAGGCGCCCCTCCAGTTTTAATTTTAAAACAATTTTTGAGTTTTATATTTTTGGTTTCACTTTTTTTTTAATTACCGCATAAATAATTTCAAGTATGATAATGTATTTATTAATGAACTGTTTTACCCACTTTAGATATGGGAAAGCTAAAGCCCAGGAATGAGGTTACACTTCTGAACTATCATTAATCATTGGCCAGTGTTTTTAAATAATTAACAAGGTAGTTAGCATTTTGCTTGACACTTGCATTCTTTGTCTATGCGTGTGTGTTTATTTATGTGTTATTTATTTATAAATATTTACAATTTGACTAAAATTTATGTTTGAGGAACTTTAGAAATTGAAGGTAGTGGTGTATTTCGTAGTACTTTGAAGTTTGTGGCCTCTACTTAAATGTGGTCATCCTAGTCTTTATTAGTTTTTAACTTGAACTGGATAAGTTAATATATCACGTTATTGTGTTTACTTTATGACCAATGTTAATGAGTAAAAGAAACTTTTAGCTTTAAAAACATGCTTTTTTAAAGTTTTTATGTGATTAATGCAGTTAGCACTTTCATTATATTTAACTGTTGATATTTGTTAGCTTGTAATCTTAGTAGTTATTTAATAAAATTCTGAAATAACATTCCATCTGAAATTAGAATCTGTATGTTAGTCACATAGATGAGTACGTGCTTACTTACTGTGGGACATTCTAAGAAATGTGCATGCTTAATTGTAAAATGTAAATGAGGAGAAATGGTTCATTAAAACTTGAGTTATTTAATACTTTTTTTCCTAATACATATTAATTTTCATTTGTTTCTGGAAGGGCCTCTAATACTAACTTTTTTCTCCATTTTAAAGATGTCCTTGATATTAGAAAAACACTGTTACTGAATTAAAGCAAATAAAATTTTGAAATAACCGAAAACAGGAAAATGGTAACCCACAGTTAACAGCTCAGTATTTTTCTTTTAACATTTAGGAGAGTACCTATAATAGCAGAATTCATTCACATTAGAGAAGTTCTTGGTATGAAAACAAGATGATGTAGCCATTTTATGAATTAGATGATTTTTTTTAAGTAAGGAGAAATTTGTTTCTTCTTTGCTTTGAGCTGTATGAGTCTAGGACCAATAGATGGTAAATATTTTATTTTTACAGTGTGTTATTCTTGATAGCATAAAACATTGCAAATTTATTCCTAAAGTAGTTTGATTCGGTGGTTTGTTAAGGAAAAAAGTAAGTTATTCATTATCACATAGGAGTTGTTCATTTATATTTAAATTAGCTGGAATAAAACTTATGCTGTTAGAGAATTTGCTTTGCTTCTGTAAGAGTAATTATTTTTTGGAAGGTAGACACATGTGTTAATTTTTAGAGTAAACTTGGCCTCTAGCCTATACCTGGTTTCCTTGGGCATTGAGGTTTGAACCTAATTAAAGTTATTGACCCATGTCTTCAGGAAGTAGAGAGAGAGAAAAAGCTTTTTCCATTTAGCATACCTGTTAAACTTTTTCTTTTGATAGGATGATGGAAACCACTTACAATTATTTTATTATTTCAGTTAAATCTGATTTGGTTTGTCAAAGAAAGCAAATTCTTATTTGAGGTTGTCTCTGACAAAATCAGTGGATTGAGGTGCGGTAAACCAATCTATGGATTTAAAGCCATAGAATATTTAGAGACATTGGTTCTGGGTCTCAGGGATAGTTTTAATTAATCTGGTACTGGCTTTAAAGGTATAACTAAACAGAAAGGACTTCTCAGGAACAAATGACCCAAATTGAACTCCTGAACTTTCATTAGAATCAGATTGTTCTTAGACATTTAGTTGAGTTCATTACTATTACCATTCATTGGTTTTTTTTAATGTTGAGAGGATTGAAGAGAAGAGATAGAAATGATGAAAACACTATTGGCTCTCACCAATTCCCGTCTTTCTGGAGAACTTCATTGTCTCAGTAAAGGCTTCTTTTCATTTTTTCTTTGTTTGTTTGTTTGTTTGTTTCTTTCTTTCTTTCTGAGAGCAAACAAGTATATGTGGGGTCGGGAGAAGGGCAGAGGGAGAGAGAGAATCTTAAGCAGGCTCTACACCCAGCACAGAGCCTGTTATGACCTGACCTAGAGATCATGATCTGAGCTGAAATCAAGAGTTGGGCGCTTAACTGACTGAGCTCCCCAGGCACCCCTCAATAGAGGTTTTTAAGATATATTATAAGACCACATAACAGCTGTTAAAGGAGCTGACAGGGGTAGTTAATAGTGATTAGATGTTAGATTTATTAGAAATATAAAAAAAAAAGTTCAGTAAATTAAGGAAATTCCATTATAATTATGAGGGTATTTTAATAGGAAATAAGGTAGTTTACTTGCTATTCTGTAATTTGGCTTTATAGCTTATTGGTTTCCCTTCTGTTTTTGTTTTTGTTTTTAATATAGTAGTAAATTTTAAAAATATTTATAAAATCTCTGTAAATAGTAATTTTTCATTGATTTAACAAAATAGGCATAGTCATATCATGAGTCATTCCATAAAATTAAATAGGATGCCTTAAGATTTTATTTTATCCTTTTTAGTGAAATGTATGTCTCTACTTTTCTTTGGCCTCTTAAACGTTTCTCTAGTCTTGATTTTATCATGACAAGATTTTGATTTTATTGGTGACAAGACGGGATTTTTATTGTTATGGTAATGATTTTTTTTTTTTAAAGCTATATTCCCTATGGGCACTTCATTAGGAAGCCTTATAATTTTACTATAGAATTTAACAATCAGACCTTAACTTTACCCAAAAATAATTTCTTAAATTTCTTTAATTTAGAATGGACTTTGAAAATGACGTTTTGTGTTTATGGTGCTTACCTTATTGAGATAGTTATATATACTGAAGAACCTACAAAACATTTTTTGCTTTGGATACAATGCTTTGGATGCTTTGGATATATCATACTTTGGTATACAGATGCTTTGAATACAGATGCTTTGGATATATCATACTTTGGTACAACTGCATAAAGATAAGCTAGAATTGCAAGTCTCAATGTTGTTTTTAGGAAACCTAACTGAAAATGCAGAAAGTCACAAACTCTTGGATAAATTGTATAATAAGTAGCCTTTAATTTTAGCTTTTAAAATCGAGATAGGGTTTTTTAAAAATTTTTTTTAATTTTTTATTTTTATAAACAAATATTTTTATCCCCAGGGGTACAGGTCTGTGACTCGCCAGGTTTACACACTTCACAGCACTCACCAAAGCACATACCCTCCCCAATGTCCATAACCCCACCACCCTTCTCCCAACCCCCTCCCCCCAGCAACCTTCAGTTTGTTTTGTGAGATTAAGAGTCACTTATGGTTTGTCTCCTTCCCAATCCCATCTTGTTTCATTTATTCTTCTCCTACCCACTAAAGCCCCCATGTTGCATCACCACTTCCTCATATCAGGGAGATCATATGATAGTTGTCTTTCTCCGCTTGACTTATTTCACTAAGCATGATACACTCCATGTTGTCGCAAATGGCAAGATTTCATTTCTTTTGATGGCTGCATAGTATTCCATTGTGTATATATACCACATCTTCTTGATCCATTCATCTGTTGATGGACATCTAGGTTCTTTCCATAGTTTGGCGAGATAGGTTTTTAAAAAATTGTAACTTTAAATTTCTCTAATTTGCTGGGAGGCAGCACTGTACCACATCAACACATTTACTTTTGTCTGTTGAGTCATGGGAGTTTACCCCCAGGTTCAGTAATTCATCAGGAGGACTCACAAGACTTCCTTATACAGTTATATTCATGGGTATGATTTATTACAGCAAAAGGATACAAAGTAAAATCAGCAAAGTAAAAAGAGCCTTGGACAAAATCTGAAGGCAAGCAGGCACAAGTTTCCAAGAGTTCTGTCCTAGTGGAGTCACACAGGATGTGCTTAATTCCTCCAGCATTGAAATATGACAACATGGGTGTAATGTTGTCTACTAGGAAAGATCATTAGAGAGTCAGTGCCCAATGTTTTTATTGATGGCTGGTCACATAGGCACCAAGGATATATGAAAATTCTGAACTTCTTGAAGGAAAGCAGATTTCAGCAAAAACTATATTGTTTGTATAAACAGTTTAGGTACAGTGAGCCACTCTTTATTAGTCCTGAGAATGGTAGGACTCCCCCCAAAATCTATGTTCCCAGGTGCCAGCCAAGGGCCTGCCCTCCAAATAGGTATTTCTAAGGATAGGCAATTTTAGGCCTGTGCTATTAACTTTTTTCTGCTCATGCATATTGAATATAGACAAGTATAACTAAATCTGGTTGCTTGGAATTATTAATTACAAATTTGAATTTGAGTTTATATTTATCAATTCTTTAAGTGGTAGAAATAGGGAATGAGAGATGCTAAACTGTTACGTCAGATTAAAACAGATTTGAGCACATAGGTTTTAGATCTAAAACCAGCTCTGTTTTGATAAGTTGAAATAAGTTGACATTCCTTTTTGGAAGGGCTTGTGGAGGGTTCTGTTGCTTTAGATATGGATAAAAAATTGAAGTTATTTGGGGTGCCTGGGTGGCTCAGTGAGGTAAAGCCTCTACCTTTGGCTTAGGTCATGATCCTAGGGTCCTGGGATTGAGTCCCGCATCTGGCTCTCTGCTCAGCAGGGGGCCTGCTTTGCCCTCTCTCTCTGCCAGCCTCTCTGCCTACTTGTGATCTCTGTCTGTCAAATAAATCAAGAAAATCGTAAAAAAAATTTTTTTAAAGCTATTTATGTGTCATTCCAGGTCATATACGTTGAAGGTCACAATTCTGGATAATTTTTTCCCCACAGATAATATTGACAGCGGCTTGTGTGATGGACACAAGTGAAGAAAGACTTCTGTGCTAGCTCTGTGGAGAACGAAAAGTTTTTCTCCTAAAAATTGCCATTTTTCTTAATGTGAAAATGAAATTCACTCACAATATTGATAATACTTTAACAGCCATATTTCTCTCTAATAGTCCTTTTGAGAGAAAATATAGTTTGTTAACATCCACGTGAAGAAATATAACTTGTGAAATGCTGATTTTCATGGATGCTGATAAATGTTGGTGTGAAAAGTCATGTTGGTTTCTCTGGTATGAGGAGTTAAGCTGAAGAAGTCAGTGTTTGCCAAGTGGAAAAAAAAAGATTAATTGAAAAAATTTCAAGGATTATTTTCTGAAAATGATTAAAAAAATTCCTTTCTTTCTTTTTTGTTGCTCATGACCTTGTGAGTAAAGTGATAATTTTTTACCAATGTATCAGACTATTTGTTTATAATGTTTTCCCTTCACCTATTGCTAATATTTATTCTTCCATGTGATTTACAGTGTTAGCAAATGTTGTGCCTTGCCACATTTAACTTAATGGTAAGACAGCTGCTACATTTTTAAGATAAAAAGCTTTATATATGCAGTGAGATAATTTCCAGAATCTATGAATTTTGTTTAAAAAAGAGATCTCATTGTGAAATTGTCTGTAATGCTCATGAGGGCAAGGACCATGTTCATATACCCAATGCTTAAAAAAAATAGTACTTGACATGTAATAGGTACTAATTAATTCTTTGAATTAAATGAATGATAAAATGAGTATATGCAGAGTTTTGAAATTAAAATTTTCTAGAAGTTATATTGGAATAATTTATAATAACCTTTGTTTTAAAGACTATTGAATCCAAACTCTGTTTCTCTTATTAACCAGCAAGTCATACTTGAATTAAATCTCCTTCAAATTAATTTTCAAATGTGTTTGCAGTAAAACTTCATTATAACTCTTTGTTCCCTTTAACATTTCCAATATCAAATGTAAAAGCACCAAAGAGATGTAAGAAGGTCCACTGTACGTGGAGCAAGCTCTATAAGCTAATGTGTTTTTAAGGATGTACGGGAACAGACGAGGGGATGTACCTCCCATGGAGCATGGTGGTGATGTCACAGAACAGTCAAACATACGCATTTCATCTGCTGGAAATAAAAGGTATAGTATGTCATATGAATTCTGCCTTTCAGTCTTTACACTGTGAAACGGCAACCACTAAAACTGGTTTACTGGGGACATCTGGGTGGCTCAGTGGGTTAAAGCCTCAGGTCATGTCTCAGGGTCCTGGGATCGAGCCCCGCATTGGGCGCTCTGCTCAGTGCAGAGCCTGCTTCCCCCTCTCTCTCTGCTGGTCTCTGCCTACTTGTGATCTCTGTCTGTCAAATAAATTAAAGAAAACAAAAACCAAAAACCAAAAAAACGGGCTTACTGAATAAGTAGAACGGTATAGTATGATAACAGCTGTCCTTATTTAATAAGAAAATAATTAAAGGGAAAAATAAAAGAATTAAGTGAATGGTGTTAAATGAGAATTTATAGTACTTTACAGCATTCTTTTGAACAGCAATGTTTGATTATAAGTGTGCCAAGGTGTTCCAAATAAGTCCCTATAATTATAAAGTATATATAAATTTGTTTGAAATAATGTAAGGAGAAATAAGCATGTAGTTTAATGGATTAAAATTCAATAATATACATTGGGAGTTACAGGAGTGATATAACTTGTGTGGAAATAAATTGAAAATGTTCCTGCAATGTGAGTTTTCCTTTGAAAAAAATTTTTTTTAAATTTTCAGCCCATTGAGTAGGTAGGTAACTTTTATGCTTACTTTGTAAAATTCATGCTCATAATAATTCTGTCATGATGAAAAAACAGAAATTATATGTATTTTATATTTATGTTCTCTTTTTGTTGATAGTTTTTATCATTTTGGTGGCTTTCTTATTTTGTACATAAGTATAAACGATTCCCAATCTGTAGTGTATAATGAAGATAGTAATGTCATATGTCAGGAAAGGTGTCTATTTTCTTTGAAAAAAAGTATTATGTACAAGTGCTTGAGTAAAGATAATTTGCTGCTTGGGTCTGATTGGGTTTCAATTGAGGGGTTGTCTTTTTTTTTCCTCGTTATTTCTATAAGGAAGGGGTTTTTAAGAGATGATCTTTTTCAAGCATGTGAATAAGTATCTCTTTTCTTTTTATTAGGATTTATGTGTATTTATATTCATTTTCCTAACTGGGTTAACTGTTCTTATGAAAAAGGGTTTTATTGGGAATCTATAGAGCCATTGATGCAAGCTGAAGAAAAAGGTTATATATTTATAGAGTGTGAATATCAAGGTCCTACTGTATAAAGAAAGAAAATGCTGTGATTTTACCCTGACTTTAAAATATGTGACTATTATGGTGTCCATAGTACTTTGAAAGCCCCATAACTCATACCTACGGTTTACTTTAAATTTTTGTTACTTGAAAATCATCTGGCCTCTAATTCTTTTTCTTTTTTGTTTTAGTGCTCGAGACAATGAACCATCCAAATCTAACAGAGAGCTCTGTAGTCCTTTTGCAGGAATGCTCTTTGGTATGTACAAAACATCCAGTTGATTAAACTTTTGCAGATTGTTCTAAACAAGGCTTTTTTCTTTCTTTTTCCTTTTTTTTTTTTTTGGTATATTTTAAATTTATTAACATATAATGTATTATTTTTTTTAGGGGTACAGGTCTATGAATTGTCAGTCTTACACAATTCACAGCACTCACCATAGCACATACCCTCCCCATTGTCCATCGCCCAGCCACCCTGTCCCTCCTGTCCTGCCTCCAGCAACCCTCAGTTTGTTTCTTGAGGTTGAGTCTCTTATGGTTTGTCTCCCTCTCCAGTGCCATCTTGTTTCATTTTTCCCTCCTATCCCCAACCCCCACCCTGCCTTTCAAATTCCTAATATCCAAGAGATCATACAATAATTTTCTTTCTCTGATTGACTTATTTCACTTAGCATAGTACCCTCTAGTTCCATCCACTTCATTGCAAATGGCAAAATTTGGGGGTTTTTTGATGGCTGCATAGTATTCGTTGTATATATATATACCACATCTTCTTTATCCATTCATCTGTTGATGGACATCTAGGTTCTTTGGCTATTGTGGACATTGCTGCTATAAACATTTAGGTGCACATGCCCCTTCAGATCACTAAATATGTATCTTTAGAGTAAATACCCAATAGTGTGATTGCTGGGTCGTAGGGTAGTTCTATTTTCAACTTTTTGAGGAACCCCCACACTGTTTTCCAGAGTGGTTGCACCAGCTTGCATTCCCACCAACAGTGTAGGAGGGTTCCCTTTCTCCGCATCCTCGCCAGCATCTGTCATTTCCTGACTTGTTCATTTTAGCCATTCTGACTGGTGTGAGGTGATACCTCATTGTGGTTTTGATTTGTATTTCCCTGATGCTGAGTGATGTGGAGCACTTTTTCATGTGTCTGTTGGCTATCTGGATGTCTTCTTTGCAGAAATGTCTGTTCATGTCTTCTGCCCATTTCTTGATTGGATTATTGGTTCCTTGGATGTTGAGTTTGTAAGTTCTTTATAGATTTTGGATACTAGTCCTTTATCTGATATGTCATTTGAAAATATCTTTTCCCATTCTTTCGGTTGTCTTTTGGTTTTATTGACTGTTTCCTTTGCGGTGCAGATGCTTTGATCTTGATGAAGGCCCAATAGTTCATTTTTGCCCTTGCTTCCCTTGCTTTTCGCATGTTTCTAGGAAGAAGTTGCTGTGGCTCACGTCGAAGAGGTTGCTATCTGTTCCCTCAAGGATTTTGATGGATTCTTGTCTCACATTGAGGTCTTTCATCAATTTTGAATCTCTTTTTGTGTGTGGTGTAAGGAATTGGTCCATTTTCATTCTTTTGCATGTGGCTGTCCAGTTTTCCCAACACCATTTGTTGAAGAAACTCTCTTTTTTCCATTGGACAGTCTTTCCTGCCTTGTCAAAGATTAGTTGACCATAGAGTTGAGCGTCCATTTCTGGGCTCTCTCTTCTGGTCCATTGATCTATGTGTCTGTTTTTGTGCCAGTACCATACTGTCTTGATGATTATAGCTTTGTAATAGAGCTTAAGGTCTGGAATTGTGATGCTGCCAACTTTGGTTTTCTTTTTCAACATTCCTCTGGCTATTTGGAGTCTTTTCTGGTTCCGTATAAATTTTAGGATTATTTGTTCCATCTCTTTGAAAAAAGTTGATGGTATTTTGATAGGGATTGCATTAAATGTGTAGATTGCTTTAGGTAGCATAGATATTTTCACAAGTTCTTATCTTCCAACCCATGAGCATGGAACATTTTTCCATTTCTTTTTTTGTTTTTTTCAAGATTTTATTTATTTGACAGAGAGAGATCACAAGTAGGCAGAGAGAGAGGAGGAAGCAGGCTCCTTGCCAAGCAGAGAGCCTGATGTGGGACTCTATTCCAAGACCCTGAGATCCTGACCTGAGCCGAAGGCAGAGACTTTAACCCACTGAGCCACCCAGGTGCCCCAATATTTTTCCATTTCTTTGTGTCTTCCTCAATTTCTTTTAGGAGTACTTTATAATTTTCTGAGTACAGAGTCTTTGCTCTTTGGTTAGGTTTATTCCTAGGTATCTTACAGTTTTGAATGCAATGTAAATGAGATCGACTCCTTAATTTCTCTTTCTTCTGTTTTATTGTTGGTGTATAGAAATGCAACTGATTTCCATGCATTGATTTTATATCCTGACACTTTATTGAATTCCTATAGGAGTTCTAGCAGTTTTGGAGTGAAGTCTTTCAGGTTTTCTACATAAAGTATCATATCATCTGCAAAGAGTGAGAGTTTGACTTCTTCTTTGCCGATTCGGATGCCTTGAATTTCCTTTTGTTGTCTGATTGCTGAGGCTAGGACTTCTAGTACTATGTTGAATAGCAGTGGTGATAATGGACAGCTCTGCCATGTTCCTGACCTTAGGGGAAAAGCTCCCAGTTCTTCCCTATTGAGAATGATATTTGCTGTGGGTGTTTCATAGATTATTTTTATGATATTGAGGGATGTACACTCTGTCCCTATATTGTGAAGAGTTTTGATCAGGAAAGGATGCTCTACTTTGTCACATGCTTTCTCAGCATGTATTGAAAGTATCATATGGTTCTTGTTCTTTCTTTTATTAATGTATTTTATCACATTGATTGATTTGTAGATATTGAACCAACATTGTAGCCCAGGAATAAATCCCACTTGGTCATGGTGAATAATCCTTTTAATGTACTGTTGGATCCTATTGGCCAGGGTTTTGCTGAGAACTTTTGCATCCATGCTCATCAGGGATATTGATTTGTAATTTTGATGGGGTCTTTGTCTGGTTTTGGGATCAAGGTAATGCTGCCCTCATCAAATGAGTTTGAAAATTTTCTTTCCATTTCTCTTTTTCTGGAACAGTTTCAGGAAAATTTTTCTTTAAATGTTTGGTAGAATTCCCCTGGGAAGGCATCTGGCCTTGGGCTAAAAGGGTAGCAATGACCCCAGAAAAATATATGCTAACCAAATCAGAAGGGACCTGAAATGGAGGGGAGAAAAAAAAGTACATATCTATATACATATACCTATATATACACACATACATATATATGTATATATATGCATATATATATATACACACATACGCACACACATATATAATTAGGCTGGTGAATAGGACAGATCCACACATCTGATTTTGGGTGTATTTTGGTCTCTTAGAAAAAAATGCCTCCCACAATTTTAAGGAAGAAAAACATATATATACACACACACACACACACACACAAATAAGGGTAAACATGTTGTAGGGATGAAATATGACTGAACATGAAAATTAAAAAATATTTTAAAAAAGGAATTGATAAGTTGGTTGAAAAAAGAAAGGAAAAAAAGGAAAGAATGTGATCAGGCTGGAGACTAGAACCAAGCTATATGCTAGATTTAGGGTATATTTTGATCTGTTAGAAGAAACTGTATCCCAGAATTTTAAATAAAGAGAAACTTATATGTATACAACAAATAAGATTAAATGCAATGAGGGATAGAATATGACTATAGCAGTGAAAATTAAAAATGATTTTTTAAAAGGTATTGGTAAGATAAAATAGATTAAAATAAGAAAGAGGAAAAGTTAAAAAAATAGAATAAGAATGAAATCTAATGAATTTTGACTTTGAAAGACTGAAGAATCATGGGGAATACAGTCATGAACTCTTTATGCTGCATTCCCCTCATTCTGGAGTTCCTCAGTTCTCATGATTGGTGAACTTGGTCTTGGCTGGATGTTCTTGCTGATCTTCTGGGGAAGGGGCCTATTGTAGTGATTCTCAAATGTCTTTGCCGGGCAGAATTCCACTGCCCTTAGAGGGGGCTGGCTAAGTAATCTGCTTGGGTTTGCTCTCTGTAGCTTTTTTTTCCCTGAATGCTTTCTGTTCAGGATGGCAGAAGAGAACGAAAGTGGTGGCCTCCTAATATCTGACCCAGCGGAGCTGAGTGCTTGGGGCCCAGCTGCCCAGTGTGCCCTCAGAGAAAAGCAGTCAGTTACTCCTGTCTCCCCAGTCTCTGGCTGTGCTTCATGCTCACCTGGCCTGTTACAGTGCATTTCTGTTTCTGGCACATGGCCCCATTTGGAGTCTCCAAACCCAGCAGATTACTGTAGTGTGCTCATGCACCGTTCCGCCTGGTGGTGGAAGGGCGGTGATCTCCCTGATTCTGCCGCCTTGTGGGTTCCCTGCTTGAAGAGCAGTGGCCTGACTCTGCCGGGGATCATTTTTTAAGGTAACCCCCAGCTGAGAGACCAGTCCTTGGCTCCATCTCTGTAGATGGCTTCTCTGCTCCAGTACCCGCGGGCTCTGCCGCACACAGGCACCCCTGGTCTTTTTGTGACCCTGAGGGACCTGATACCACACTATTGCAGTGAAGGCTCCCCCACACCCCCACTTAGCCTCTGGAGCAATGTCCCTCAGTGGAGTAGACTTCTAAAAGTTCTGATTTTGTGCTCTGCTGCTCTCTGTTTTGCGGGAGCTGGCCCCTCCTTTCTGGGGTCTGTCTTCCCTATCTTCCGTGTATTGCCTTGGATTCACTTCTCTGCATGTTCTACCTTCCAGAAAATGGTAGAATTGCTGCTATTCTTTTCTTCTATCTCCTATTGAGTTTGTTGGTGTTCAAAATGGTTTGATAACTATCTAGCTGAATTCCTGGGACCCTACAAAATTTCGATCTTCTACTCCTCTACCATCTTGCTCCTTCCTTTCTAGATAGGGTCTTTAGTGAGATGTCAGTGTTGTCATTAAAACTATTTTTATTAATAACAGAAAACTCTTATCTAGTGCTTACTTTATGGTAGACTCTATATGCTAAATAGTTAATGTGTACTGTATAGCTCCTTGTATAACTTTAAAGTGAAATAACTTTATTTAATGATGAGCTTTCCATAGAAGATAAATGAAATATTAATTTCAGTAACTTCATTGTAGTGTAGCTATTTCTTATATTCTGTTTTATATGCAATAGTTTTTTTTCTTCATTCTTCTTCTTTTTCTTCTTTAGCTAGTATAGAACTGCCTTACATTATAAGTTTAGTTTCCCTGAACTAAACCTTTTTATCCCTTGATAAACATCCTTTTCCTATGTTCTTTCCCAGTAGTTTGAGAAGGTGTTTGTTCAAACCATGATCATAATACAGATTTTCTGTTTATTTTATCAGAAATGAAGGTCACTGGTTAATATAAGAATGTTGATTTGCTACTTGTCATAATTTCAGAAACAGTGTGAAGAGAGGCCCTTACTTATTTCCTATGTATAACTTTAAAATAGAAAAGTAGTCTGTTTTCTGTGTAAAAACTATTAGAACAAATGACCTGAAATTTGATTTCAAGGGAAGTATGTGAGGAAATTGGATAAAAGTTTAGATTCATTCAACCTGAAAGTAGCCAGTAATTTAAATCTAGGATTAGAGACATTTTATTGAGATATTCTCAAATTTTTGTTTTCTTGAAATGGCTATTATGAGAAAATAGGGCATAGCAACTAGAGTTTTATTCTTTTTTTTTTAAATTTTTTTATTTTTAAGATCTATTTATTTGAGAGTGAGAGAACACAATCAGATCCTGATGTGGGGTTTGATCCCAGGACCCCATGATCATGACTTGAGCCAAAATTAAAGAGTCAGCTGCTCTACTGAGTCACCCAGGCACCCCTAGAGTTTTATTCTAATGTAGTGTCTTTAAGTGAGAATTTACCAGTGTAACCTATTAGTAGGTGAGAGTAAAGGCTTCATTCTTATGATGTATTTTGTTAAACATGAAAAATTGGAGAAATGGCTTTCTTTGTTCAGAGCCCACTGACAAATAATTTTATCAATAAACGGATTACTCTGCCCTGAAATTTTAACATTGAATGGCATAAATTTACCATTATTGTAATCCTGAAATTTATGCATGAATATTTGGTGAGACAGTAGACTCTAATGCTTAGGACAAACCATTTAAAATCATTTAATCCAGTGATTTATCTCATGAGTTACCCCCCTGCCCAGCCTATATATGTATGGAACCATAGGGAACTCCAGAGGTAGCATAATGAGATTGTTATAAAATTCTCATTTCAATTGAATTGAAATTTGTCTTCCTATAATTTTGTCTCAAGGATCTAATTTGGAGTCTTTTGCTTTATTTTAAAAATTAAAACAATGACTACTTAGAGCAAAAATAACAATATATTATGGGGTTTATAAAAGAATCATGGATTATTTAGAAGTATGCTTTTAAATTTTCAAATATTTGGGGATTTTCCTCCTGTCTTTTTATTATTGACTGCTTGTTTAATTCCCTTACGATCCAAAAAAGTTGGTATAATTTCATTTATTTCAAATTTGAATTTAAAAAATGTTTTTAATGGCTTAGAATATAGTTCATCTTGGTGAAGTTTTAGTTTGTAGTTGAAAGAATGCGCATTATATGGTTGTTGAGTGTAGTGGCTTTTATATGTCAAGTACATCAATTGGTTGATATAGATGTTCATGTCTTGTGCATGTTTAATGATTTTCAACTCTTCTTCTACCATTTGTTTAGAAATGTTTTAAATTCTCTGTCTTAGTGTGGGACCTGGAGTGCTGGAGGAATTTTCTCAGTGTGCCTGCACTTTAATTTTCAGCAGAACCTGCCTGACTCTGACAGAGTGATTTCTGTTGCCTTTTCTTTGGTGGAAGGCTGATTCTTTGCATCTGGTTCTCAGAAGTGAGTCTCTCTCAGTGTTCCTGATGCTTCCCAGAGTGGTAGCCAAACTCTTCCTTTATGTTTGTGGAGGGTCTTGGGTGAGAATTTCCTACCCTTCCCCCTAACAGTAATAGAACCTCATAAGTGCAGAATGCTGGGTCCAGAAGGTTTTCTGCTGTTCAACCAATAGAATACAGCTGTTGCTTTCTATGAAAGAAGGATTGGGAAAGCATGCAGTGTTATTTGGCCTCAGAATGGTCTCTTTCTTGTGTCTCATGTTGTCCTGTCTCCAGTCTCTCTCAGAAACATCTGGTGGAGGTGGAGAAGTGAGTGCAGATTCCTCTTGTGTCTGGGTTTTCCAGAGAATCTATGTTTTTAACTCTAGCCCACAGAAAGCCTTTAAGAATTCATTAACATTTCAGGTTTCATACCTCCTTTTAAGGCAGCTGCCTACTTCTCCACATTCTAGGAAAGGTAAAAAAATTTGTTGGATTATCCCATCTCTCTTTGAATTGGTTTTTACTATACCCTTTGGAATTCACTTCATTTGGTTGCTTATAACCTCAGCTCTCTAATGGGCTTTTTAAAAGTTACAGTTTTATAGATGATGCGCTTTTTCCCCATTGTAGGGTTTGAACAGTGTTCTCTTGTAGCTTTCTGCTAAGTAGAAACAAAACTCCCCATTTTTTTTTTTAAATAACAACTTCTATTTCTTCCTCATTATGGTCCTATTTTAAAAAAAAAAAAATATATATATATATATATATATATATATTTTAATGAATCTTAAAAAAAAAAGAAAAAACAAAGATGGGTGGTACACCTCGGTGGCTCAGTTGGTTAAATGGCCAGCTCTTGCTTTTGGTTCAGGTCATGATCTCAGAGTGCAGGCATCAAGCCCTGTGTCAGACTCCAAGCTCACCTGGGGAGCCTGCTTGTAGGTTCTTTCTCTCCCTCAGCCCTTCCCCCTGCACACATTCTCTCTCTCAAGTAAATAAATCTTTAGAAATACATATTTTTAAAGTTTTATTAAACCCAGTTGATTTTTATAAAATATATTTTTTGAAGATTTTATTTATTCAACAGAGAGAGACAAGTAAGAGAGGAGGGAACACAGCAGAGGAGTGAGAGAGGGAGATGCAGGCTTCCCACTTAGCAGGGATCCCGATGCGGGGCTTGATCCCAGGACCCTGACATCATTACCTGAGCTGAGGGCAGACACTTAACGACTGAGCCACCCAGGTGCCCCTTTTTAAAAAATATTTTTTTAAAGCTTTTATTTATTTATTTGACAGAGACACAGCAAAAGAGGGAACACAGTTTTTGTTGTTGTTGTTGTTTGTTTGTTTGTTTAAGTGAGTTACATGCTCAACGTGAAGCTTGAAATCTGGCCCCAAGATCAAGAATCACAGGCTCTACCTTCTGAACCAGCCAGTTGTCCCTGTGTTCCTATTTTTATTTAATACTTGGGCATAGTTCTGATAGCTAATTTAATATCTTTTTGTTGTTCCATCGTCTGTTGTTCATGTGTTTTTTTCTATTGACTAACATTTCTAATGGTTAATGGTCATTATATTAGTTTTCTATTGCTGATTCAAAGATAAGCACAAATTTTATGGCTCAGAACATCTCACATTACCTTACAGTGTCTGTGGGTCAGGAGTTTAGGCAGGTTCTCTGCTCAGGTCTCTGAAGGCTATAATAATCAATGTGTCAGGCTGTTTTCTTCATCTGAATCTTGAATAGGGGAGAATCTACTTCTAAGCACATTCACATTGTTGGCAGAATTCATTTACTAGTGGCTGTATTACTGAGGGCCTTGGTTTCTTACTGGATGTTATTGGAGACTGCCCATAGTTCTTAGAGGGCATCCATAATTTCTTGTCACGTGGGCTTTCTTACCATGGCTGCTCACTTTATTATGCCAGCAAGGAGAATCTCTAAACTCAGGGAGGGCTTTTACCTGATTATATCAGGCTCACCCAAGATAATCTCCCTTTTGATTAATTCAGGCTTGAAATTTGATCTGGAATTGGGACCCTAATCACATTGGCAAGGTCCTTTCACCTTGTCATATTCTGTTGGCTAGAAGCAAGTCATAGGTCCTGCCTAGGGGAGAGTTTTATACAGGGAATCAGCACCAGAAGGCAGGGAATATGGGATCTATCAGAATTTTGTCTACCACAGTCACATTTTTCTGATACTGAAGAACTAACCTTTTTGAGGTCTTTTTTAAAAATTTTATTCGGGACATTTTAAAGTAGCCTACTTCATAGGGGCAGTTCGGTCCTATTACTATCAAATCACCTTTCTGGGGGCTCTTCCTTGAATAGGAGACCACTGAGAACTCCTATTCCTAGCTAAAGCTGGAATTTCTACTTTGGGGATGTCCAAGAATTTTTCAGTTTGTGTCCTTCATAATTTTTTGTCAGCTTATTGGAGTTTTATCCTGTGCATTTATATACGATGCATAGTAAAGTCTGAGGCTTCCCCTCCACAGACTTTTTTTTTTTTTAAAGTAGGCTCCATTCCCAGAGTAGAGCTGAATGTGGGGCTTGGACTCATAACCCTGAGATCAAGATTCAGATGCTTAACTGACTGAGCCACCTAGGTGCCCCTGAAGCTCTTTTGCTTCTTTTTGAAGATTTGCCCTACACTTCCAGACATTTTATATTTTATTTTATTTTATTTTTAAAAAGATTTTATTTATTTGTTTGACAGAGAGAGACACAGTGAGAGAGGAACACAGGCAGGGCGAGTGGGAGAGGGAGAAGCAGGCTTCCCACTGAGCAAGGAGCCCGATGCGGGGCTGTATCCCAGGACCCTGGGACCATGACCTGAGCCTAAGGCAGAAGACGCTTAATGACTGAGCCATCCAGGCGCCCAACTTCTAGACATTTTAGCCTCCTGAATTTTTATCTTTATCTGATTTGCTTAGTTTTCTGGCTTTGTTTGGTTTTCCTTCCCTGTACCCATGGCCTGGAAATTGTATTCAGGCAGAAGTGGCGATGCTTAAAGGGCTCATCTTAATTTTCCTTCACTGTTATTATAGTCTTGTATTACCTATTGTCTAGTGTCTGAAAAATAATTATTTCATATTTTGCCTAGTTTTATTATTTTCTTTTTATGGTAGGAGGTTGTATTCTATGTTTATTACTCCATAATGATCAGAAGCAGAATGGATCAATCTACTTTGATGTAAAACATTATTAAGCTTGCTTAATATAATCATCTTACTCCTATGGGAGCTTCACTGTTGCTAACATCTAGGCTTAATGGGCATACTTAGATGCTCTTTAGTCACTGATGATAGGGAGACTAATAATTAAGGTAGTAGAGAAATTGCTGGTTGAGTTGCATTTTTGATATCCAGTGATTGTGTGGTATTCCAGAAGATGCATATCTAGATTAGGAGTATCATTATGATATGCAGTAATAACATTTATGAAAGAAATTGAGGAGGACACAAACAAATGGAAGGATATTCCATGCTCTTGAATTAAAAATTGGTATTTTTAAAAAAAGATTTATTTATATATATATTTTTAGAGGTGGGGTGTAGAGAGAGAGAGCAGATGCAAGTGTGCAGGCACACAGAGGGGCTGAGGTGAAGGAGAAGAGGAAAAGAATTTCAAGGAGACTCTGCTGAATGTGGGGCTTGATCCCACAACCCAGAGATCATGACCTGAGTTTAAACCAAGAGTTGGATGCTCAGCTGACTGAACCACCCAGTCACCAGTAGAAGAATTAGTATTATTAAAACATCCATACTACCCACAGCAATCTACAGATTCACTACACTTCCAGCAAAATTCCATTGGAATTTTTTTACAAAACCAGAAAAAAATAATACTAAATTTGTATTGAACTACAAAAGACTCAGAAATTTTGAGGGGAAAAAAAACAACAACAACAACCCTGGAGGTATCACAATTCCAGATTTCAAGATAGTCCCACAAAGCTTCCAGTAATCAAAACAGTATGGCACTGGCATAACACTGGACAGATCAGTTTCCCTCTCTCCCTCCCTCCCTTACCTTTCTTCTTTCTTTCTTTCTTTCTTCCTTTCTTTCTTTCTTTCTTTCTTTCTTTCTTCAATCTCTTTAATAAATGGTGCTTGAAAACTGGACAGCTACAATTTAGAAGACTGGAACTGAACAGCTTTCTTATACCATACACAAAGATAAACTTAAATGGATTAAAGACTTAAGTGTGAGACCTGAAACCATAAAAGTCCTAGAGGAGAACACAGTAGTATCTCCAATATTAGATGTAGCAACATCTTTCTAGAAATGTCTCCCGTAAGGGAAACAGAAGCAAAAATAAACTATTAGAACTACACCAAAATAAAAAGCTTTTGCACAGCAAAGGGAAACATAAACAAACTGAAAAGGCATCCTACTAAATAGAAGATATTTGCAAATGATACATCCAATAAGTGATTAATATCCACAATATAAAAGGAACCTATACAACTCAACACCAAAAAAAAAAAAAAAAAAAAAGAAAAGAAAAAAATTGGTGCCTGGGTGGCTCAGCTGTTAAGGGTCTGCCTTCAGCTCAGGTAATGATCCCAGGATCCTGGGATTGAGCCCCACATCAGGATCCCTGCTCAGCAGGAAGCCTGCTTCTCCCTCTCCCACTCCCCCTGCTTGTGTTCCCTGTGTGTTCCCTCTCTTGCTCTCTCTCTCTGAGTCAAATAAGTAAAGAAAATCTTTTAAAAAATTGATTAAAAATGGTCAGAGCACTTGGCTAGATATTTTTTCTAAAGAAGACCTACAGATGACCAAAGGACACTTGCAAAGATGCCCAATATCACTAGATGCCCAGTATCACTAATCATCAGAGAAATACAAATCAAAACCACAATGAGATATCTTATACTTGTCAGAATGTCTAAAATGAAAAAAGAAAAGAAATAATATGTTAGGGTATAGAGAAAAAGGAACTCTCAAACACTGTTGGTGGGAATGTAAATTGGTACACTGGGGAAAACAGTATGGAGGTTCCTCAAGAAATTAAAAATAGAAATGCAGTACTAGGGGCGCCTGGGTAGCTTAGAGGTTAAGTCTCTGCCTTCAGCTCAGGTCATGGTCTCAGGGTCCTGGGAAAGAGCCCTGCATTGGGCTCTCTGCTCAGCAGGGTGCCTACTCCCCGCCCTCTCTCTGCCTGCCTCTCTGCATACTTCTGATCTCTCTGTCAAATAAATAAATAAAATCTTAAAAAAAAAAAAAAGGCAGTATGATCCATTGATTCCACTTTTGGGTATTTACCCCAAGAAAATGAAAACCCTAATTTAAAAAGATATATGTACTCCTCTGTTTATTGCAGTGTTATTTACAATAGCCAAGATGTGGAAGCAACCTAAGTGTCCATCAGTTGACAAAAGGATAATGAAGTGGAATATGCAGACAGGGGATTATTACACAGCCACAGAAAGAATGAGATTGTGCCACTTGCAAAAACCTTGATAGAGTGAGTTGTTATCATGGCTAAGTGAGATTAGTCAGAGAAAGACAACTATCATATGATTCCATTCATACGTGGGATCTAAAAAAACAAATGAATAAGCAAAAATGTGGAATCAAACCTAATATATAGAGAACAAAGTGATGATTGCCAAAGGGGAGCAGAGTGGGAAGATGAGCAAAATGGATGAAGGGGAGTGTCAGATACAGACTTTCAGGTATGGAATGAATGTCATGGGAATGAAAGACACAGTATAGGGAATATAGTCAATGATATATAAAAACATTATATGGTTACAGATGATAGCTATATTCCCGGTGAGCATAGCATAATGTGAAGACTTGTTGAATCAGTGTCTACACCTGAAACTAATGTAACATTGTCAACTGTAGTCTAAAAAAATCACAGTAATCACAAAATCATGAGCGGAGAGAGGGCGATTGGGGAGACTAATCAGGTTATTGCTGCAATTCAGGTGAAATGTAGACAGGTACTATCCAGAGTTAAAGGTGGTGAGAATAATAAGAGGATCCACACATGAAGTGAATAAAGAGATGATGAGCATGCAAAGTTACATGAGGTTTAGAGGGTTGATATTATTGTTGTTACCAGAAAAACAAAGAGGAGCAGTTGCTTTTGAGGTGTTCAATTTGGACACACTTACCAAATTTAAGGGGCTTGTAGGAGTTATTAGTGATGATATCATCCCAATTATTAGAAAAATGGGGATGGGGATTATTATTCTTTTTTTAATTTTTAAAAATTTTTTTCAGAGACAGACCAAGTGTGCATGTGAGAGGTGGGGAGGGGCAGAGGGAGAGGGAGCAAAGTGTGGGGCCTTATGCAGGGTGGAATCCCATGACCCTGAGGTCATGAACTGAGGTGAAATCAAGGGTCAGATGCTTAACTGACTGAGCCATGCGGGCTCCCTTAGAGTATTCTTTTTCTCTTCTTTTTTTTAAAAAAAGATTTCATATATTTATTTGACACAGAGAGAGAGAGATCACAAGTAGGCAGAGAAGCAGGCAGAGAGTGAGGGGAAGCAGGCTCCCTGCTGAGCAGAGAGCCCAATGTGGGGCTTCATCCCAGGACCATGAGATCATGACCTGAGCCAAAGGCAGAGGCTTAACCTACTGAGCCACCCAGGTGCCCTGAGTATTCTTTTATTTAAGGTTTTCAACTAAGTTTAGAGGTTTGGGAAAGCGTGATGTGTTTGGTGATTGACATATAAAAGATACTCAGAAATTATGAAATTAATTGAAGAGGTAATTTGCAATTTTGCCTTTTATAGTTTCTGCATGTGCTGTAATTAATTACTCTTTGATGTAATTAAAAATGGAGGCTTTTTAAAATCTAAGTTTCTAGTTGAAGATGTTGCTTAAGAGTTAAAATCTTTTTTTTTTTTTTTTCTTACCACTTTCTAGGAAGTGAAGATAGACAACTTATTCAGAAAAGGAAAGAGAAATACAGACTAGAACTGTTGGAACAGATGGCTGAACAACAGAAGAACAAGAGACGGTAATGAAGGTTTGCATTTAAAAAGATGTTTGAACATAAAAATGCATTTATGTAGGGTATGTGGGTGGCTTAGTCATTTGGGAATCTGACTCTTAATTTTAGCTCTGGTCCTGATTTTGGGTCACGTGTCAGCCCTGCAGAGGACATTTGAGGTTCTTCTCTCTCCCTCCCCCTGCTCACATGTACTCTTTCTCCTTCTCTCTAAAATAAATAAATAAATAAATAAATAAAATCTTTGAAAAATGCTTTTGTGTAAAATGATATGGTGATGACAATTATATAGTAAAATATGGGAATATTTTTCCCAAGATGATTATGTGTTTGAAAGTCACTTCTATTTCAGCCTCTACATTCTATATCAGCTAAGGTAATAAAACAAATAGTATGTGAACGTTCATTTATGGTGCCATAGGTAACAGATAATAGACTTTTTGTATATTCTATAACAGGCCTTTTATGTACCTTTGGTTATTTCTTCAATTTTTTATTTAGAGTAGCATTTAATGTTATCTACATGCCCACAAATATGAAATGGAAGTATTTTGTTTTATAACAATGTGAAATTATAAGCATACCCATAAATGCAATATAAAAAAATAATCACGATAAATCCATATAGATTTATATTGTATACGACTCTCAGTGTTTTTTTGTTTTTTAAAGATTTATTTATTTATTTATTTGACAGACAGAGATCACAAGTAGGCAGAGAGAGAGGGAGGGGGAAGCAGGCTCCCTGCTGAGCAGAGAGCCCGATGTGGGGCTTGATCCCAGGATCCTGGGATCATGACCTGAGCCGAAGGCATAGGCTTTAACCTACTGCGCCACCTAGGCGCCCCCGACTCTCAGTGTTTGTAATCTTTCTTGTAGAAATAGTTGTGAAATAATAATTATAGTTTACAATTAGGAATAGATATCTTGTTTCCAGAGGCCATATACTATTAACTTTTAGTTTTGCTTTTTTTCCTCTATGTTAGAAAAGGCCATTATCTATTGTTTTATCTTAGTCATTTCTAACATCATTTTTTTTTTTTTTTTGGTAACATCTTTTTCTTAAAAACTCTGTTTAAATACTTTAAAAGTATGATATTAATTTTTAATTATTTACCCTTTAGTCAACAAAACATACACATTCCCTAAACATTTTTGTTTCGCAAAAAATTACTTCTGTAATTCTGTGCGAATTGTTGAGGCTTTGAAGTACTCCAGGCACTAGTTTTAAGACTTACTTAAGTCAGTTTACATGTGAAATCTAGTTTATTTTGCACTAAATAAAAAATGTAGTTTTCAGAATTATTTAAGATTTTATTGTCAGTTAAAGGAATTACTTGTACTTGAAGATGTTACTGAATGAACTTTGGGTTTAAGTTTGTTTTAGTAATGATTATGATTTTGATAGTGTTTGCTATAACTGTTTAATATACAGAATTTTAATTTTGTTCAGAGAAAAAGATATGGGACTCAGTGTTGCAGCTTCTGGAGTACGAGACCCTGAGAAATCAGTAAGTGTTTCTGGCATCTTTTAATGTTTACTCTTTCATTTAAATAAGCCTCAGTGGTAATGACAGGTAGAGATAGAAGGTATTGGGCAAAATATAATAGTAGACCAGTTTGAATAGTAATGAATTCAGTTCTCATAAAACCTAAGTCCTAACTTTTACTTGTTTATTCCTCTAAGATAATTTTTCCTTTTTCATATGTGCGTTTTTGTTTATGTGTGTGTGTTTTTTTTTTAGTTTGTTTTAAATTAGTTCTTTCTGCCTTGTTCACAGGCGCTATCCAGGGGAAAGTTATCTCAGTTTAATTTGCAATAAATATTAATATTTTTCTCGAGTTTATCTTACCACTCTTGTTAGATTGAATGATTTCCAAAGAAACAGAAATCTTTGATTCTAGTGTTTAAGCATTTTAGAAATTTTTATTTACTCTAAAACTAGAGACATAATAATCTTGTTTTTACTTTAATTTTGCAATTCTCATCATTTAGTGAAATGAATTACATCATTGCAGTTAAGTAAGGAGGAGGTAATAATTTATTGCTCTTCTCAAAATATGCTTTTTCTGTAGTGGGATATGTTACAGCAAGTTTTTATCTTTGATGACTAAGAAACTTCAATTTCATTAAAAAGTTCATTCTTAGAAAGAATAGAGCAACTTAAAATTATTCAGCTTTAGGCAACTTTTAGGTATATCCTCTGAGTTATCCATTTAAAGAAGTTTAATACTGTGCTAATATTACTCTAATGTGCTTTTTGACTGCTCATAGAATAAAACTTTTAGATTAATCTGAGAAATCATTCCTGAGGAATTAAATATGGTGGGGAAGAAAGGATAATTCTAAAGCTAAATATATTTTCCTCTATCAGTGAATACCTGTGAAATAATTTTCACAATCAAAAACTTTCTTTTAAAATCTTGAACTTTTTAATGTAATATGGTAGTATGCTAAACATTTAATTTATGGATACATTATATATAGTTTATATTAGTATTTGATGGACATTCTTATTTATATTTGAATGAAGCAGCCTTTTAAGTGCCAAGTTGCTTTATGAGAATAACTAAGAACATTAGATACAATAGTTAAACCATTACTTTGGGGTTGACTTTTGATGTCAAATTTTAGGAAAAGATACATAAATGATGTTCTAAAACAGGGGTTAGGAAACTGTAGCCTGTGGCCAAATCTAGTTGCTTCCTGTTTTTGTAAATAAAGTTCTATTGCAGCACACCCTCACTTATTATTTAGACTGTTTTGGGCTACTTTGGTGCTATGATTGAGTTGAGTAGTTCTGAGGAAACTGCATGTTTTGCAAAGCCTGGTATATTTTCTGTCTGGCTTCTATCAGAAAACATTTGCTGACCATTCTAGAGAATACTTGATGTCAGAAAAGGCAGTTGGATAGAGAAATAACACAGTGTTAGAGTATAATAGAGTTTTATATTTAGAATTAATATCTGGCTCTAGTTCTTGCTTGATTACTTATTAATGGTGAGGCCTTAGGTGATTTATATACTTTCAGTGAGCCTCATTTACCCCATTTATAAAATAAGGATTAGATCTTCAAAGTCTTTTATAGTTATAAAAATTCTTTTATTCTGTTACTAACTAAAGTGCCTGTTTATAATCTGGGATAGAGGGTCTTTTGAGGTTCCTTCCACCTTTAAATTTTTACCTTTAAATTTATGATTATATGTAACAAACAGATTTTTTTTCTTTATTTTAGCCTGATAGACTAAAGCAGTTTAGTGTGGCACCAAGACGTTTTGAAGAGACGATACCACCTGAAAGACCCAGAGTAGCTTTCCAGACACCTCTCCCTCCTTTATCTACCCCATCTGCCCCACCCATCCCATCAATTCACTCCATCCCATCTCAGAATGAAGATTTGCTCACTGGACCCACCTGCACCCTTGGTGAAAAGGTGCCTCCCAGGTGCTTGTTTAAAATGTTTTGTGTTTGGGAATTAGGTAAGGTATCATTATATTACAGGTTTACAAGGATTTGCTGAAGCAGATTAAGTTGTCCTTCAGAGATATTTCTATGATTAACAGCTTCTGTGAAAGAATTTCTCTTAAAATTTGTGTTGTTAGTCTTTTCTCTTATAAAAACAAGGGAAATCATTAAAACATTCTTTTACTGTTTGAAGATGCTTTAATAGTTTTAGACTGTGTAACTAACTGCATTTAGTATTTAGTTTTAGGTCACATTTTGTTTTTTAAAGATTTTTAACATACAGGAAGCTATACATTTTCTTCAATTTTATAATTTCCACTTGGCAAACACTGATTACTTCTTTCAGTTTAAGCGGAAAAAAATTTCTCATGTGGTTCTTTTGTATATATTGCTTTATTTTGGCTTCTATTTCCTTCAAGTCTCTCTGCAATTACTTACAGGCTAAGCAACTCAAATACCTGAAATAAAAAATGTTGAGATTATAAAACCTATAACTTAGGTATTAGGGTAAGGATTTGATTTTTATAGATAAAAGGCATAATGCTATATGAGACTGTACATAAAGAAAATTTTCTCGTGAACATTAGTATTTTTCTGGACGGCGCTATTTTCCCTTAGTAGGATTTGAGCTTGTTTTTTTGCTTACTATTAATGTATTTATTATAGGAGAGTGTTTAATTAAGTGGTTTTCTTTTTTAACATTGATATTTTCTGTGCTGTA
>NC_081559.1:132846815-132883739 GCF_022355385.1 Mustela nigripes
TAATTTTGATCCCACCTAGTGTTTTGAGTCAGGAAGTCATTAGATGAAACAAACAAAACATCTAATAAACACAGTACACACAGTGCTACAATTTGTTCGTTGTAAATAAAAGACTATATTTTCTGTGCTATACTTTCTTTCTATAAAGAAAGTGTGCTATAATTTCAGTAGAACTTAGTCTTTCATTTACAATTAACAAATTGTAGCACTGTGTGTACTGTGTTTATTAGATGTTTTGTTTGTTTCATCTAATGACTTCCTGACTCAAAACACTAGGTGGGATCAAAATTACAGAGCATAGTATGATGGTCTCCACAATGCTTTAGGGATTAAAATGGTTGGCTCCACTGTCTGCAATTTTGGGAATACTACACCTTTATAAAACTTCAGTTTTCTCATTTGTACCAGTGAAATAATAGTCTTTTTTTTTCTTACCTACATTTCCAGGGCTGTTGTAAAGATCAGATTCTGTATAAATCTCTATACAAATTTATGATATAATGATGTTGACATTTCCCTTTCATAGCAGTTTCTCTTGACTGCTTTGTTGACGTACCTATGCAGTGAGGTTAGTGAGGTTAGACACATTGAGTGGCCAGTAAGTGTGAAAAATATTAATAACTGGAGAGAACTTGAATGCC
Organism: Mustela nigripes; assembly: GCF_022355385.1. Taxonomy (NCBI): domain Eukaryota; kingdom Metazoa; phylum Chordata; class Mammalia; order Carnivora; family Mustelidae; genus Mustela; species Mustela nigripes. The sequence continues at coordinate 132,847,457 of NC_081559.1, forward strand.
TTCTTAGCTCTTCAAAATTGTTTTTGAAATATTCAACAAGGGATAATTTGTTAAGATACACTCAAAAGGGAAGACATTCCAAAAAAAAAAAGAAAAAAAAAAAAAAGAAGACATTCCATTCCAGGATTCCCCCTTTTCTCCTTTTCTCTTTCTGGTCATCTAAAGGAATTTGCCTTTTCCATTTTTACTGTTAGAAAATATTGCCTTGGTGCAAATAGAGAGATGTTTCCTAATCAGCAATGAAGTGCAGAAATAGAGGTCTTCACAAGTTTATGAAAGACAAAACATTATGTCCAAACTTCACTGTTAAGTGGCTTCTCTTTCACATTATATATGACTTCCTTTGAAAGAACAATAAATTGGGGCACCTGGGTGGCTCAGTGGGTTAAGCTGCTGCCTTTGGCTCAGGTCATGATCTCAGGGTCCTGGGATTGAGTCTCTGCTCAGCAGGGAGCCTGCTTCCTTCTCTCTCTGCCTGCCTCTCTGCCTACTTGTGATCTCTCTCTCTCTCTGTCAAATAAATAAAATCTTTAGGGGGGGGGGAAAGAAAGAACAATAAATTATTTTAGAATTAAAAAGTACATTCTTTACCCCCAGTCATATGGAACCGTTTATAATCCCATTTATATCTATTTGCCATTTCTTCCTGCATTATCCTTCTCTTTGTGACTCTAGCAACATGGCAGAAGCATTGTCTTTTCTAGAAAGCCTTACTTCTTCTTTCCTCCTTTCCCCTATGTGAGTTAAATGTCCCTGTTCCATATTCCTACAGCACTGTGTATCTATATTGTTTAACTTCATGCTGGGCTGTAATTGCCTGTTTATTTCTGTATTACTTTGAGGGACAGGGACCGCGTTTGTTCAATACTGGCATAGAGTGACTAATTAGAAATGAATTGTTACTCAAAGTTTTTGTCTTACATAAATGTTATAACTTAAATACTGAGATGTGGTAGTATATTTTGCTTTTTGAATCCTAATTTTTGATAAGAAATTAAAGCAAGATGATGGTCTTTTCTAAAGCAGCAATAAGGTTTTCAATAAAATTGTGCAAAAGAATTATGTCTTGATTTAAAAAAATTACAGTGAAATATGAGAAAATTTTTCCAATTTTCTTTTGATACAGGATTGCACCTCTGCCTCCTCCTCCCCTACTGCCACCTATAGCTACTAACTATCGGACTCCTTATGATGATGCATACTATTTTTATGGGGCCAGGAATAATTTGGATCCCAGTCTTGCTTATTGTAAGTTATCTATAGGCTAAATATTTTTTCCTAGTGATTCAGTTAGGAAAATTATTTTTTTTGTAAGCAAAAATAAATAAGTTGAAAAACCACAGCTTTACTTAATTCAGATATTCATATTTATTGACTTAAAAATGCCCTATTTTAAAACTCAGCTTTATTTCATAGTTACTTATTTTTTATTCAACTTTAAGAAATGTCTATTTTGTGGTTTCTTGCAATGTTCTTTACTAACTCCTGAGAAGGAAATATGAAATTTTTCCCTTAGGTAACATTCAGTGTGTGACTTTTTCTTTAGGAATAAAATGTAAATAAATGGGTACTCTGAAATAAATGTGTTTGTTTTCTTTTAAGATGGTTCAGGAATGATGGGAGTACAGCCTACAGCTTATGTTAGTGCTCCTGTCACCCACCAGCCAGCACAGCCTATTATGTAAGTTATTAAAATAATAATTTGTCTTCCATAGAATCTATTGTTTTTCTTTCAGAACAAATCTAACTTAACTGTCAATTATTGCATAACTAGTATATTCAAAGTATTGCTTTTAAGTCAATGTTTCATAGAAAGTACTTTTAAAAAATTAAAAAGTATTTTAAAAAATTTAAAAATGTTTCATAGAAAGTACTTTTAAAATATTGAGAGAAACCTTATTTTCAACATTAGAAAAGTTATGCATACATACTGAGAAATAAGAATAGAAAAAGCATTGGGCGCCTGGGTGGATCAGTGGGTTAAAGCCTCTGCTTTCGGCTCAGGTCATGATCCCAGGATCCTGGGATCGAGCCCCACATCAGGCTTTCTGCTTTCTGCTCCGCAGGAGCCTGCTTCCTCCTCTCTCTCTCTGCCTGCCTCTCTGCCTACTTGTAATCTCTGTCTGTCAAATAAATAAATAAAATCTTAAAAAAAAAAAGAGAGAAAAAGCATATGAAAAAATTGAAATCACCTATAATCCCCATCCAGTGATAGGTGCATCTAACTGAGCATTCAGGAAGTCTTATTTAGTCACAAAATCATATACACAACATACACCAAAATTATCTTATATTGTTTATATTGTTCTGTAACCTTTTAAAATTAAAAATATATCATAAATATCTTTATACTATATAGCATTATTATTTAAAATTAAACTTTTTATTAGAGATAATTATAGATTCCCATGATGTAATTATAAGAAATAATATAGAGACATCTTGTATTTCCTTTACCCAGTTCGTAATGCTAAGAAGATATCTTGCAGAATTGTGGTACAATGACATAGCCCAAATATATGACATCGGATACATTCAAGATACAGAACATTCATCACAAGGATCCATTATCATGCCCTTTCAGCCACACCTAGTTTCTTCCTGCCCCTACTCCCTCCATAGGCACTAGGAACAACTAATCTGTTCTCCATTTCTTTAATACCATTTAAAAAATGCTATGTAAACATGGAATCATATATGTAACCTTTTGGAGTTTACTCTTTAAAATCAGCATAATTCCCTTGTGATCCATCCAGTTGTTGAATGTATAAATTGTTTATGCTTATTGCTAAGTATCATTTCATTGTATGTTTGTACTACAGTTTAAACATTTCATCGTTGAAGGACATTTAAGTTAGTATGAATAAAGCTGCTGTAAATATTCGTGTACAGGTTTTGAACATAGCCTTTAGTTCTTTAGGATAATTGGTCAGGAGTGTTATTGTGGGTTATATGGTAGTAACAACTTTGTTTTATGAGACACTGCCAAACTTTTCATAGAGACTGTACCATTTCACATTTATATTGGCAGTGTATCCAGAATCTGGTTTCTTTACATCTTTACCAGCATTTGGTGTCATGACTTTTGTTTATGCCACTTTGATAGGTGTGTAATGATACATCATTGGGTTGTTTTTTTTTTTTAAGATTTTATTTATTTGTTTGAGAGAGAGATAGTGAGAGAGAACATGAGCAAGGAGAAGGTCAGAGGGAGAAGCAGACTTACCATGGAGCTGGGAGCCTGATGTGGGACTCGATCCTGGGACTCCAGGATCATGACCTGAGCCGAAGGCAGTCGTCCAACCAACTGAGCCACCCAGGCGCCCCCATCATTGGGGTTTTAATTTACGTTTCTCTGCTAGTGATGATGCTTACCATCTTTTCATGTATTTATTTGCCATATATTTGATGAAATGTCTCTTGATATTTTTTACACATTTTATTTTACTTATTTATTTTTTTAAGTAGTCTGCATGCCCACGATGGGGCTTGAATTCACAACCCTGAGATCAAGAGTTGCATGCTCTACTGACTGAGACAGCCAGGTGCCTCATTTTTTACACATTTTAAACTGGAGTTGTTTTTTTTTTGTTTTGTTTTTTTTTTTTTTGAGTTTTTGAAGCTTCTTGATATATTCTATATACTAGTTCTTTGTCAGATATTTGGTATGCAAGTATTTTCTGTCAGTCTAAAACTTGTCTTTATCCTTTGAGTAGGGTGTTGCATAGAGCAAAACTTTTGAATTTTGATCAAGCCCAATTTATCAGTTTTTCCTTTTATGGATCGTATTTTTAGTGTCAAATCTAGTATTCTTTTTCTAGGCCTAGATCCCAAGGATTTTCTCTGTTTTGTTTCTTTTTTCCCCTTTCCCTAAAAGTTCTATAGTTTTTCATTTATGTCCATGATCCATTTTGAGTTAATTTTTAGGTAAGATGTGAGGTCTAGATTGAAGGGTTTTTTTTTCCTCCCTATGGATGTCTAGTGGTGCCCAGCATTATTTGTTAATAAGATTACTTTTCTTCTATTGGATTACTTTTGCATCTTTGTCAAAATCCACTGCACTAATTTTTGTGATTCTGTTTCTGGGATTCTGTATTTTATTCCATTGATCTGTGTGTTTATCCTTATGCCAGGAGCATTGATTATCATAGTGCTGTAGTAAGTTTTGAAATTGGGGAAGTGTGAGTTCTTCAAATTTGTTTTTCTTTTCCAGGATTGCTTTGGCTGCTGCAGGTCCTTTGCATTTCAATGTGAATTTTAGGATAAGCTTGCCAATTTACACAAAAAGTCAGTTGAGATTTTTGGTAGACATTATATGGAATCTGCAGACCTGCTCAGTATTGCCTTAATTTTTTTTCAATTTCTTTATTGTGGTAAAACACACATAACATAAAATTTACCATTTTGAGCATTTTAAGTGTGTTGTTCAATGGTATTAAGTACATTCATATTGTTGTGCAACCATCACCACCACCTGTTTCTAGAACTCTTTTAATCTTGTAAAACTGACTCTACCTGTTAAACAAACATCTCCTTATTTCCCCCTCCTTCTGCCCCTTTCTGTCTCTGTCATTTCAAATACTTCAGATGCCTCATAGAAGTCAAGTCTCATGTAACTTTTTTTTGTGTGTCTGGCTTATTTTACTTATAATGCTTCAAGGTTAACCCATGTTGTGGCACAAGTCAGAATTTCCTTCCTTTTTAAGGCTGAATAATATTCCTCATATGTAGATACCACATTTTGCTTATACATTCATCCGTCAATAGGCACTTGGGTTGCTTCCATGTTTTGCTGTTGCAAATATGCAGTTGTGAACATGGGTATACAAGTATGTCTTCTGGACTTCACTTTTGGTTCTTTAAAGTATATACCCAGAAGTGGAATTGCTGGATCATATGGTAATTACCTATCAGGTAACCATCATACTGTGTTCCACTGCAGCAGTACTATTTTTCATTCCCATCAACTGTATATGAGGGTTTCAGTTTCTCACCTTCTGACCAACACTTGTTATTTTTGTTTTATTTGATAAGAGCCATGCTAATAGATATGAATTGTTATCTCATTGTGATTTTTATTTGCATTTCCTTACAATTACTGTTGTTGACTGAAGTTTTATGTGCTTATTGACCATTTGTCTGTCTGTGGAGAAATGCCTGTTCAAGTCATAGTTCATTTTTTAATTGGGTGTTTTGGTTTTTTGGTTGATGAATCTTGAGTTCTCTTTTTTTGTGGATATTAATTCCTTATCAGATTAATGATTTGCAAATATATTCCCCCATTCTTTGTGTTGCCTTTTTACTTTGTTGACAGTACCTAGCAACACTATCAATGCACACAAAATTTTAATCTTCATGGTTTTATTTGCCTTTTTTTTTCTTTTTTGGCTGTGTCTTTGGTGTCCCAGCCAAGAAATTATTGTCAAAACCAAACTATGAAGCTTTTTTTTTTTTAAAGATTTTATTTATTTATTTGACAGACAGAGATCACAATTAGGCAGAGAGGCAGGCAGAGAAAGAGGGGAAGAAGCAGGCTCCCCACTGATTGGGGCTTGATCCCAGGACCCTGGGATCATGACCCGAGCCAAAGGCAGAGGCTTAACCCACTGAGCCACCCAGGCGCCCCCAAATTGTGAAGATTTTGCTTTATGTTTTCTTCTAAGAGTTTTTTTTTTTTTTTTTTAAAGATTTTATTTATTTATTTGACAGAGAGAAATTACAAGTACACTGAGAGGCAGGCAGAGAGAGAGAGAGAGAGAAGGAAGCAGGCTCCCTGCTGAGCAGAGAGCCCGACGCGGAACTCGATCCCAGGACCCTGAGATCATGACCTGAGCCAAAGGCAGCGGCTTAACCCACTGAGCCATCCAGGCGGCCCTCTTCTAAGAGTTTTATAATTTTTGGCCTTACATTGAGGATTTTGATCCATTTGGTAGGAAGCGTTATTAAGGACCCAGCTTCATTTTTCACATGTGACTATCATTTTCTTAGCATCATTTGTTGAAAAGACTGTACTTTTCCTATTGTATGTTCATGGCATCCTTGCAAAAATTATTTTACTTTGCATCCATGCATTTAGTTCTGAGTTCTATTCATTTGTTATATATGTTTCTTTATGTGCCACTACCATGCTGTTTTGATTATTGTAGCTTTGTGGTAAGTTTTAAAATCAGGAAGTATAAGTCCTGTAGCTTGTTCTTTTTTAAAAATTTTTTGGCTATTTGAGGTCCCTTGAGAAAATAAAAGTAAGGGTGTCTCCTCTACAAAAAAAAAAATTCATTGAGTTTTAGATAAGGCTTGCATTGAATATGTGCATCACTTTGGGTAGTATTGACATCTTAGCAGTATTAACTCTTCTAATCCACGAATGGGGTACATTTCCATTTATTGTCTTTTTAAATTTCTCTCAGCAGTGTTTTAAAGTTTTCAGTGTATGTACGAGTCTTTTACCGCTGTTTTCTTTGATACTATTATATTGCATCAAATATTTTGTTCTCTTTGATGCTATTATAATTGGAATTACTTTTGTAATTTCCTTTTCAGATTATTTATTGTGTATAGACATGCAACTGATTTTTGTGTTAACTTTGTATCCTACCATTGCTGAATTTGTTTTACTAACAGGTATTTTTTTGTGTGGAGGATTTAGAGTTCTCTCTGTATAAGATCATGAGTCATCAACTAATAGAAATTTACTTCTTACATTCCAATTTATATGCCTTTTACTTATTTTTCTATCCTAATTGCTCTGGCTAGAACTTCCTATACTACGTTCAATAAAAGTAGAGAAAATGGGTACTTTTGCCTTGTTTCTGAACTTTGAGGAAAAGATTCCCGTCTCTTAAATATGGTATTTATTATGTTAAGGTAGTTTCCTTATCAAGAAAGATTGTTGAATTTTATTATTCTTTTACAGCATCAGTTGAGGTGATCATGTGTTTTTTTTTCTTTCTTTCTGTTAATGTGGTATATAGTATTGATTGATTTTTATATATTAGCCATCCTTGTATTCCAGGAATAAATCCTCCCTTGACCATGGTGTTTAATTCTTTTAATAGGCTTTTAAATTTAGCTTGCTAGTATTTGTTGAGGATTTTTACATCAGTGGACACAAGCAATATTGGTCTGTAATTTTCTTGTAGCATCTTTGTCTGGTTTGGATATAAGGGTAAAGCTGCCTTCTTAGCATGTGTTAGGTTGTCTTCCCTCCTCTTCAAGGTTTTGGAAAAGTTTGAGAAGGATTGAAATTAGTTTTTCTTTAAAGTGTTTGGTAGACTTTACCCATTGAAGCCATCAGGTCTGTGGCTTTACTCTGTCAGGAAATTTTTGATTAATGATTCAATTTCCTTACTAATTATAGGTCTTTCCAGACTTTCTATTTCCTTATGGTTTAGTCTTATATTTTAACAATATTAAGTCTCCAATCCATGAATGTGGAATTTCTTTAAAATTATTTGGGGTTTTTAAATTTCTTTCAACAATGTTTTGTAACTTTTAGACTATTTAACTTCTGTTTATTTATTCCAAAGTATTTAATACTCTTCGGTGTTGTGAATGGAATTGTTCTCTTAATTTCATTTCCATATTATTCATGGTAGTTTATAGAAATACAATTGAATTTTGTGTATTGATCTTGTATCCTGCAACTTTGCTGAACTCTTAACAGTTTTTAGTGGATTTCTTAGCATTTTCTGTATGCATGATTATGTCATCAGTAAATGAAGATAATTTTATTTCTTCCTTTCCTTCTTACACCTTTTATTTCTTTTTCTTCATTAATTGTCTTGCTTAGAACCTTCAGTACAATGTTGAATATATCTTATGAGAGTGGGTATCTTCATCTTATTTTGATCTTAAGTGAAAGACATTTATAACCATTAAGTATGATATTAGTTACAGTTTTTTTGTAATTGCCTTTATCAGATTGACGAAGTTTCCTTTTATTTTTTGTTGATTGTTTTGATCATAAATGGTATTTAGAATTTTAACATATTTCAACATATTTCTAAATTAGAAGTTGAATTTTGCCGGATGGTTTTTCTGCATTTAATGAGATGCTTCAAAGGTTTTTGTTCATTATTCTATTAATATGGTGTATTATATTAATTAGTTTCAGATCTTAAATCAACCTTGAAATCGTGTGATAAATCCCACTTGGTCATGAAGTACTATTCCTTATTATGTGTTGCTGGATTATTCAGTTTGCTAATTTTTGGTTGAGGACTTTTGCCTCTGTATTTATGAGTGATATTATTCTTTGGTTTTGTTTTCATGTCAGATTTTTAAAAAATTTTTTTATTTATTTGAGAGAGAGTGGATGAGTGGGGGGAAGAGAGAAGAAGGAGGGAGGAAGAATCTTAAGCAGACTGTGAGCTGATGGTGGAGTCCAGTGGGGGGCCCAGTCCCACAACTCTGAGATCATGACCCAAGCTGAAACCCAAGACTTGGGTGCTTCACTGACTGAGCCACCCAGGTGCCCGTTCATGTCTGATTTTGGTATCAGGATCGTACTATTACTAGCCTAATAGAGTTAGTTCAAAGTGTGCCTCCATTTTCTGTTTGGGGTTTGTGAAAGATTGTTGTTAATTCTTTCATTGTGGTAGAATTTACCAGGAAATTAATTGGGTCTTGTCTTTCCTTTGTGGGTAGTTTTTTTTGTTTGTTTGTTTTTTGTTTTTTTATTTTACTAATTCAGTGTCTTTACCTGATGTCAGTTTATTTAACTTTTTCTTATATCTGTTTTGGTAGTTTGTATCTTTCTATGAATTTACCTATGTCATCAAGATGATCTAATTTTTTGGGATAGTGTTGTTCATAGTATTCCCTTACATAAGTCTTTCTAATTTTTATAAGGTCAGTAGTGATACTCTTTCTTTTATTCCTGAATTCAGTAATTTTAGTCTTTTTTTTTTGACCAAAAAAAAAAAAATTCTAGCTGAACTTATGTCAATTTTGTTGATCTTTTTAAAGAATTAACTGTTCATTTATCTGATTTTCTCTCTTGTGCTTCTAATTTCCATTTCATTTATTTCTTCTCTGATCTTTTTGTTTCACTCATTTTGCTTACTTTGGTTTCAGTTTGCTTTTAAATTTTCTAGTTTTTGAGGGTAGAAGGTTAGGTTATTGATTTGATGTCTTTTTTAGTGTATATAAATATAAATTTTCCTCTGGGTACTATTTTAGCTGCATCGCTGACATTTTGTATGTTGTTTCTTTATTTTCATTCACCTCGAAGTATTTTCCAATTCCTTAAGAAGGGTAGACATGGTATTGACTATCCGGAAATCTAGGAAAAGGAGAAAGGAGATTTTGAAGACTGGAACAAAGGGAAAAATCATGAAGGGAGACATCTTGACCCAGCATTCCAAGAAGAAGATGAAACCCTTACCAATACCAAGCCCAAGAGGAAAAGGGTATTGCCCAAACTCAAGGCCCCCTGTGAGGGAAAGGGATTGATGGTCCCAAGACCGGAAGGACCCAGAAGAGTTTGTCCCTCCAATGGTCGATACACTGATTGTTGACTGAGCCCAGTACTGAGGCTTGATTCTGCCATGGTAAATCAGCCAACACTTAGTAATAATTCCTAATACTCAAGATCTCACAGAGTCCTCTTAAAAATGAAAATTTTGACTCACTTAATATTGGTTGACAAGGAGATCTGGTGGAGATGGATCATGGTAAGCAGTGTCCAGTCCTCATATATAGGACCACCAAAATGTTAAGGTGGCCTGGTGATATGGGTGACAAAGAATTGCACAAATAGAGCCATAAGCAGGACAGAGTTAATCCACTTTCTCAGGGGGAGAAGAGGGACCAGATGTTAGGTGAGATGTTGGCCCCAAGTTTCTGTCAGGCTGAGCCCTTTAAGGGTTTTGAAGATGTGAGAGGATTGTCCCTATGTCCAATTTCTCCTCTAAGTTCTTCATTGATCTGTTGGTTACTTTAGAGTGTGTTGTTTAATTTCCACAAAATTGGGGTACCTGGGTGGCTCATTCGTTAAGCGTCTGCCTTTGGCTTGGGTCATGATCCCAGGATCCTGGGAATTGTGAATTTCTCAAATTTTCTTTTCTTACTCACTTGTGGTATAATTCTTTTGCAGTTAGAGAACATACTTTGTATGACTTCAGTCCTTTTAAATTTAATGAGGCTTGTTTTATAACCTACATATGGTCTGTGCTGGAGAATTCTCTATAAACTTGAGAAGAGAGTGTATTGTCCTGTTGTTGAGTGGATCATTCCATCAGTGTGTCTTAGATTTAGTTGGCTTATAGTATTATTTTTTGTATTTCCTTGTTGATCTTCTATGTAGTTGTTCAGTTGTCCTATCTATTATTAGAAGTGAAGTATTGAAGTCTCTATTATTTTTGATTTCTCTGTTCTCTTCTGTTTTTGCTTTTTATATGCTAAATCTCTGTAGTTATGTACATGTATGTTTATTATTTCTTAATGTTAAGTTGACCCTTTAACAGTATAAGAGATTCTTTTTTGTGTCTACTAATGGTTTTTGACCTTAAGTGAATTTTTCTGTTATAAATTTGCTACTCCTGTTGTTGTTGTTGTTTTTTTTTTAGCTTGCATGCTATATAATTTTCCATGTCTTACCCTCAATTTATTTGTGTATTTGAATCTAAAATCTGTCTCTGCAGACAGCATACCTTTGCATCCTGGTTGTTACCCTCTATCTCCCTTCCCCACGCCTTGTCCCCTGGCCCACCTTTTTCTGCTAGCTTCTGCCTAAATTTATGTATAGTGCAATTCTTATTAAGATAGGATTTTTGTGAGCTATTTTGCTTTTTTAAAAAACAACAACTCTTTGTTTTTCTTTTCCTCTATTAAGGCCTTCTTTTATGTTAAATATTTTTTCAAAGATTTTATTGATTGGTTGGCTGATTGATTTAGAGAGCATGTTCATGCACCTGCCAACCAGGGAAGGGGAGAGGGAAAGGAAGGGAGAGAAGTAGACTCCCCATTGAGCACAGAGCCTGATGCTGATGCAGGACATGTGAAAGAGTTAGATGCTGGGATGCCTGGGTGGCTTACTTGGTTGGATGTCTGCCTTCAGCTTGGGTCATGATCCCAGGGTTTTGGGATTGAGTCCCACATCAGGCTCCTTACTCAGCAGGGAGGCTATTTCTGCTTCTCCCTCTGCCTATTGCTCCCCCTGCTTGTGTGCTCTCTCTCTTTTTCTCTAACAAATAAATAAATAAAATCTTAAAAAAAAAAAAAAAGATGCTTAATCACCTGAGCCACCCAGGTGCCCTTATATTAAATATATATTTTTTAAAGATTATTTATTTATTTGACACAGAGAGAGATTACAACTAGGGAGAGAGACAGGCAGAGAGAGAGAGAGAGAAGCAGGCTCCCTGCTGAGCAGAGAGTCCAACTTGGGACTCGATCCCAGGACTCTGGGATCATGACCTGAGCGGAAGGCAGAGGCCCAACCCCCTGAGCCACCCAGGCGTCCCAAATATTTTATAGCATTCCTTTTTAATTCTCTTTTAGTTATTATTTTTGTGGGCTTTTTTGTTTTTGTTACAGATTGGAGTTACTGTGTTAATTTAAAAGAACTGAGTTTAGGTCAATATTTTTTTTTTTTTTTTTTTTTTTTTTTTTTTTTTTTTTTTTTTTTTTTTTTTTTTTTTTTTTTTTGTCAGGTTGGAATTTAAAAGGTGGGGAGGGGGGCGGGGGGGGGGGGTTGGGGGGGGGGGAAGCAGGCTCCCTGCTGAGCAGAGAGCCCGATGCGGGACTCGATCCCAGGACTCTGGGATCATGACCTGAGCCAAAGGCAGCGGCTCAACCCACTGAGCCACCCAGGTGCCCCAGTTTAGGTCAATATTAATTTAAAATAGTAAAAAGTTTTTTCTTAAAGTCTTTGTCCAGCAAGTCCAACAAGTTGGTTTCCTCAAGGACTTTGTATTGACTAATTGCTTTTTCCTGTTTATTTTATACCTCCCTGTTCCTTTGCTAGTCTCATATAAATTTTTTAGTTATTGAAAACTGGACATTTAAAAAGAAATGTGGCAACTGTAGAAACCTGATTTTCTCCTTTCCTAAGGCTTATTGTTGCTATTTGTCATTGTGGCTCTTTTTAAAGTAACTATTATGAACTAATTCTATAAAATTTATATTCTTTGTTATATATGGCTACTGATGCCTCTTCTCGTTTAGCTTAATGATTAGCTCATGACTGGACAGAGATTTCCTTAAAGGGCTTAAATTTCCTTAAAAGACTTAAATCTGTAATACTCTTTGTTGAGTGTTTTGTGTTTGTGTTGGGGCATGTTCAGTACAATATTCCAGCAATTTCCATCTCTGCTTTAGCTTTTACTTCTTCTAGCATAGAGCCTCAATACCAGCAGAAGTGAGAGATCAGGGTGTTCTCACAGCTTTTCTGGATATCTGCTAACTCTGCATATGCATGTGACTTTCTGGAATCATAGGAATATGTTAGTTTTTCAAGCCCCTGTGGATATGTTTTTCCCTAATTTTTCTTTTGATTTTTATTTATTTATTTATTTATTTATTTATTTATTTTTTGAGGGATTGGTCAGGCCTTTGCTTGCCCCAGTGGTTTTACTGCCACAGATACTGCAGTGTTGCACAATTGCTGCTGATTTTTTCTTTTCTTTTCTTTTTTTAAGATTTTATTTATTTATTTGACAGAGAGAGAGATCACAAGTAGGCAGAGAAGCAGGCAGAGAGAGAGGGGGAAGCAGGCTCCCGCTGAGCAGAGAGCCCGATGCGGGACTCGATCCCAGGACCCTGAGATCATGACCTGAGCCGAAGGCAGAGGCTTAACCCACTGAGCCACCCAGGCACCCCTGCTGATTGTTTTCTACAAACACTTCATGATAAGAATATTGATACTGAGCAAGCTCTAAGTATGCTTTAAATAAAGGCAGGATTTCCCGGGAGCTGCCAGATAGGTCAAAATAGACATTTTCCTAGAAATTGGCTCTTGGGGGAGCTCCAAACCTGTTCTGCATTTCCAGTGGCAGTGCTGCTGGTTTTTACAGCTGCCATTTGTGGCATGCTGTTGGATTTTAAGGTTTCAGTAGAGCTAGGTGGAAGTTGAATGGGAAGGGACAGATTCACATGCCATAAAGATTGTTGTTCTTAATGAAAATTTTTCTTTTTTTCATTTTTTAAAACTCTTCTTGGATTGTTGCAAGCCTTACATTAATTTTCAAAATTATAAAAAAGTTGATTTTGGAGTAACAGATTTTCAGAGGTCCCTACTTTGCCATTGTGGAAGTGTTTCCAGTTTCAGAAAACTCATCTCCACAAGATCCCTCATACCCATTTACTGTTAGTTGTGAGTCCTGTCCCCAGTATAGTCGTTTTTTAAGTTGTCTTTTTTTTTTTCTATTATGTTTTTCTGAATGCCACATTACAAAGTGTAAAATTGTGATATAAAGTAACAGTTAAATAGTGGAATAACCTCCTTAATTTCTTATAAACTGTTTCCTAATGTATTTATTTTTATTTCCAAGCATTTTAGCCTAATTAGAGGTGGAAGGAACCTGCGCTTCTGTTAACTCTTTTGATGTGCACCTGATCTGTCGTCTTTCCAATGTTTTATTTCTTTAACACAGCTGAATTCATAGGTAAAAATGTTATAGGAAAGGGGCTTGTAAGTCTGCCATTCAGTCCCCAAAACTATTCACTGCTGGATGACTTGTCCTTAGAATTTTAATTGTTCAAATTGGATACACATTTACTAAAACATTATCATAATAGCAGCAATTTCAGTTTATAGAGTAGTATATGCTACTGTCATGTCATTATATGCATTATACATTATATGTATCAATATTTGCAGCTGAAGAAATTGTAACTCAGCTATATAAAGTGACTCCCCTAAGTCCTCCCTGAATAAGCAATTAAGGTAGAAATCTAAAAGTAGTTTTTTTTGGCTGCAAAGCCTTAACTCTTTGCCACACTTTAGGCAACTTATCAAAATTACATTGTAATGATTTGTGATAACAGAAGAGGTTATAATTATTTTGTAAACCAACGTTTGCCACTATACAAAGTACTGTCTTTTTGGTGAGCAGGGTTTTATTTAGGACCAAATTAAAGAACTTCAGAGCTGAAAAGGATGTTTGTGATTTCTTAACATGAGGTATTTAGGTTTCAGAGGGGCTATATAAATCCATTGAAATATTGTATGCATAATTTATGTGTGTGTATGATATATATATATATATATATATACATTCATACATATGTTTCTGCAATGAAAGTAGGTTTTAATCAAATTCTCAAATTCTCAAAATGTCACAGATTCCCTTCTCAAAAATTAGGAGATACATTGATGGGCATCTGAGGATATAGTGAAGACCAAATTATTTCCTATAACTTTGACATTGTCATCCACTTCTCCAGTTTGATAGTGGCATGGCATTGTCCTTAATAACCTCTTTGTCACATTCTTTTCTTGCATGTCAATAAATTTGACTGTCGTCTCTCTGGTGCACTTCCAGGTCTGGATGATATCTAAGTAGTAAGAGCTCTGAATCACCAGAGAAAGACGGATAAAAGGGAAGAGAGGAAGAGGAGCTTTCATTTGCTCAGGAATCACTGCTCCAACTTTACCCAACACTTAGAATCACCTTTGGCACAATTTCCATCCCAGGTCTCATAAGCCGGGCAGAGTTTTAGAGATTCTACTAGTCTTTTTTTTTTTTTTTTTTTTTTTTAAAGATTTTATTTATTTATCAGAGAGAGAGCGAGCACAGGCAGACAGAATGGCAGGCAGAGGCAGAGGGAGAAGCAGGCTCCCTGCTGAGCAAGGAGCCCGATGCAGGACTCGATCCCAGGATGCTGGGATCACGACCTGAGCCAAAGGCAGCAGCTTAACCAACTGAGCCACCCAGGCGTCCCGAGATTCTACTAGTCTTAAGCCATCAGTATCATCAGTAAAATCTGTAAGGTCTCTTAAAAAAAGAAAAAAAGAATAAAGTATAGCTTTATGTATTTTTTTCTTCTATTTATTTTTAAAATGCTGATAAAATATTAAATTAATAGTTTTACAGCATTGCTGCATACATAATTATTATGTAGAAGGCAGTTCTAGGAAACGGCAGTTTCTTAAGTTAAATATGCTCATCAGACATCACTTGAATTGTCCTCCTAGGTATATGCTTAAGAGAAATGTAAATATCTGTACACACAAAGACTTATATGTGAATGTTTGTAACAGTATTATTCATAATACTTCTAAGTATAAACAGTTCAAATGTCCATAAATGGATAAATAAAATGCATTATATCCATATAAATGAAATACTGTTCAGCCATAAAAAAGAATGAATTATTTAAAAAAATTTTTTTATTTAAATTTGGTTTAGTTAACATGTAGCGTATTACTAGTTTCAGGGGTAGAATTTAGTGATTCATCACTTGCATATAACACCCTAGTGCTCATTACATCAAGTGGCCTCCTGAATACCTGTCACCTGTTTTTCCCATTTCCATATCCACATTCCCTCCAGCAACCCTCAGTTTATTTCTTATGGTTAAGAGTCTCTTATGGTTTGCCTTGCTCTCTGTTTTCCTCTTATTTTGTTTTTCCTTCCCTTCTCCTATGTTCATCTGTTTTGTTTCTTAAATTCCACATATGAGTGAGAGCATATGGTATTTGTCTTTCTCTGACTGACTTATTTTGCTTAGCATAATGCTTAGCATAATACCTCTAGTTCCATCCACATTTTTGCAACTGGTAAGATTTCATTCTTTATTATGGCTGATAAAATATTCCATTGTTTGTGTGTGTTTGTGTGTGTGTGTATATATATATACACACGCACACACGTATATGCCACGTTTCCTTCATCTATTCCTCTATCGAAGGACATCTAGGTTCTTTCCATACTTTGGCTGTTGTGGACATTGCTGCTTTAAACATTAGAGTTCAGGTGCCCTTTTGGATCACTGTGTGTGCATCCTTTGTATAAATACCTAGCAATGCAGTTGCTGAGTCCTGGGTCAGTGCTATTTTTAACTTCTTGAGGAAACTTCATACTTTTATCTGGAGTGGCCACACCAGTTTGCATTCCCACCAACAGTGTAAGAGGGTTTCCTTTTCTTTACAATATCAGCAACATCTGATGTTTCCTGACTTGTTAATTTAACCATTCTGACTGGTGTGAGGTGGTATCACCTTGTGGTTTTGATTTCTATTACTGTGCTGCTGAGTGATGTGGAGCATTTTTTCATGAGTCTGTAGGCCATTTGTATATCTTCTTTGGAGAAGTGTCTGTTCATGTCTTCTGCCTGTCTCTTGACTGGATTTTTTGGTTTTTTGGGTGTTGAGTTTGGTAAGTTCTTTTAGATTTTGGAATTTGTAGCCAGTTTGTTTTGAGAGATTGGTCTTAAATGACCCCTTTCAACCTTTTTCCATTCACACATGCAGAGCCCCCTTCCTCTTAAAAAGTCTAACAGGGATGCCTGGGTGGCTCAATCAGTTAAGCATCTGCCTTCGGTTAGGTCATAATCCCAGGGTACTGGGATCAAGACCCACATGGGGCATCTTGCTCAGTAGGGATCCTGCTTCTCCTTCTGTCTACTGCTTCCCCTGCTTGTGCGCTCTTTCTTTCCCTCTCTCTCTAACAAGTAAATAAATAAAACCTTTTAAAAAAAGAAAAAGTTAACATCTTTTAGGAATGATTTGCTCTGGCTCCCCTCATCCTTCCTTTTTTTTAAAAAAAAATTTTTTGTGGGGGGAGGGAAGCAGAGAGGAAGAGGGAAAGAATCTTCAGACTCCACAGGTAGCGCTGGGCTCAGTCTCATGACCCTGAGATCATGACCTGAGCTGAAATTAAGAGTTGGACACTTAATCGACTGAGCCACCCAGCCACCCCATCCTCATCTTTCCTTTTATCCTCTCATGATCCAGTGAGACAGTATACATAAACATATCTGTTTATCCTTATAGAAGATTGTAAATAAATTGGATAAGTTAGATACACAAAAGGAACTCATTATTTGAAATGAGGATATTTTTGGAGATGAAAAGCCTCCTGTAGTCTCTTTAATAATATAGTTTTATTCGGGGTGCCTGGGTGGCTCAGTGGGTTAAAGCCTCTGCCTTCGGCTCAGGTCATGATCCCAGAGTCCTGAGATCGAGCCCCACATCGGGTTCTCTGCTCAGTGGGGAGCCTGCTTCCCCTTCTCTCTCTGTCTGCCTCTCTGCCTACTTGTGATTTCTCTGTCAAATAAATAAATAAAAATCTTTTAAAAAATATATAGTTTTATTATAAATCTAATACTTGAGTTTATCTTTTGTAATTCAGATTTTTAAATGTATTACTTTCTTCAAAGTGGTAGCACTTTTTTGCTTGAGATTTATGTAACCATAATGTATTTTAAACTTTCCTTTTTTGATTTTTTGCAGGTTTTTCAAAAATTTGAATATTATTTGGGACAGACTTTTTACTGTCTGTCCCAAATAATATTCTTGAAACGGCTAAGAAGTTATTACTTTATATTAGAGTACATTTATTAAATAAATTATTAGTTATGATATTGGGAGACTTATATTGTTATTTCTCTACATTCAGAAAAGTGCATAAGTCATATATGTACTGCTTGATGTATTATCAGCAAGTTTTTACCCCCATGTATCTGTCATGTGGGTCAAGAAATAGATCTAATAAATTTGGGAGTTCCATTAACTGTGAAACAGAGATAGTAGAGAGAGCTTAGTAAGGGGACATTTACTTACGGATTTCTCCTTGACCTTCAGGGAAACATTTTTCCATGTTTTTAAACCTGCTTAAACAGTATACTATTTCAAAGGAGAAATGTATTCTTGTTTTGTCATAGATGGATTAAAATTATTGTGTACTTGATATAGGAATGTGGTTGGACAGAATGAACTGAAAATTACAAGTGATCGAGCAATAAATTCAGGATTGTTTTTTGAAGATAAACCAAAGCCTTCAAAACAGTCACTTCAGTCTTACCAAGAAGCTTTGCAGCAACAGGTATTCATTCATTCATTCATTCATTCATTTAATCATTCATTGTATTCGTTCATTCATTTAATGTTGAACATTTTATGTGTTAGCTCAGTGGTCCCTTTGAACTCAGCTTGGCAGAGGAGAAGCAATACCACTCATTTATATTTCACTATGATAAATTTTGGTGCAGCTAGATTAGAATACTTTTGGAAGCACATTTTGAAAGCACAAGATAAGAATAAATGCCTGGCAGTTAGGAGGGCTTCATGTGTTGTTGATACTTGAACTGCATGTTAAACAATGAATACATTTTAAATTCCTGGCATATTCAGGGAATGGAAATCGATGTGGGAGAGGGGCTGAAGTATTATAGTGTGCTGGATTGTGAAGGATTAACTAATAAGGAATTTTCAGTTTTATCCTGTTACAGAGAGCCTAAGGGAAGAAAGTTTAAGCCAGAGAATGAAAAGAATAGTTGATGTGAATACCTTTAAGTTTTAGAGGGGTAGCTAGTTGTGATGTATATGATTGGGAAAAATGTGGCAGAGAAAACTTTTCTATAGACTATTGAGGCAGTCCAGACAGGAGGTAAGGAGGCCCTTACTAGATAGGGAAGATGGGGGGACATCTAAAAGACAACTCTGGGATTTATTGATAGGACTTAGATAGAGGGAATGATAAAGAACAGGGGGCTTGAAGATGATTCTGAATGTTGTAGTCTATAAGAATAATGAGGCTATGAATATGAACTAAGAGAAAAAAGTAGAACATTTTTAGGGACGAGGATAATGGGTTCTGTTATAGTTTGTAATATTTTAAGAAAGTTTGCTTAAAAGTAATTATATTAAATATATGGGGTTCTTAGGGGAGTATCCATATCTCTGAGAGGATTCTGGAACTCTTAGCGGGTATATGTCTATCTGAAGTACTTCTCTGTGAAATTCCACTTGGATTTTTTTTCTAAAGCTCTTTTTGTTCAGATTTTACTTGGGCAGCCTCCTTGAAAATGGATTTTTTTAAAGGTAGAATTACAGCTTTATTTTTTGGATGGTAGATTTCTACAATAAAAGATTGAATTTATATCTGTTTTCAAATGAGCATATTAATAACACCACTGGCAAAGCTACATTGCCTAACTCTAGAATTTTATTTCATGTATGTGATGACCTCTTAGCCTTGGTGGGGTGGTTGCTTAAATTTTCCATGGATGTGGTTATGATTTCTGTGTGTGTGTGTGTGTGTGTGTGTGTGTGTGTGTTTGTGGTTGTGATTTTTTTTTTTTAAAGATTTTATTTATTTATTTGACAGAAATAGAGATCACAAGTAGGTATAGAGGCAGGCAGAGGGAGAAGGAGAAGCAGGCTCCCTGCCGAGCAGAGAGCCCGACGTGGGGCTCAATCCCAGGACCCTGAGATCATGACCTGAGTGGAAGGCAGAGGCTTAAACCACTGAACCACCCAGGTGCCCCTGTGGTTGTGATTTTAAGAGTAACTTTCCAAAGCATAGATACTTTTTCATTGCCTTCCATGCCTAGAGACCAGCCTGTGCTTATATTTGATGATGAAAAGACTGTTTTGTATGCTTTCATAAAGTTTTACTTAAAGTAGCCCAGAATTCTCTGAATAGCTTTGAACCTTCAACCTCTTGACTTCTGGGAATGGAGTTTCCAAGGGTAAAATGAGTAGGTCTGGTGAGATGTGGGGAGTAGTTTATGGCTGGTCAGGTCCCATAACAGGGTAGATGAAAAAGGGAAGTAGGGAGATCCTGTTGGTCCTCATGCAACTAGTAAGGTTTAGGAAGGAATAGCTCTGGTAGAGGTTGGTGGGAAGGAAGAATTTGTACAGTTAGAGCTGGCATCAGTGGCTGGAAAGCACTCTGGAAGCAATGATATGAGGGACCAACAGCTGTTTATTTTAGCCAAGGAAGTGTTTTTAAATTGGGTATTCCATAGATTTGTGATTTCAAATTTTATAGGGTGGCAGATTGTGTAAAAAGAAAAAAATCCAGTTTTTTTCTCTAATAAGACAAATAAAATCTAATATTAAAACTAAACTTTTTGTATCAGAATACTTGTTAATACTAATGTTTCTTAATATTAACAAGATTCGGGAAAGAGAAGAAAGAAGGAAGAAAGAACGTGAAGAAAAAGAAGAATATGAAGCTAAATTAGAAGCTGAAATGAGAAGTTACAACCCCTGGGGAAAAGGTGGAGGTGGTGCTCCTCTGAGAGATGCAAAAGGAAATCTGATAAGTATGTTATTTCCATTGATCTGTTGTTTTTAAAAGAAACTGAAATATTTTTAAATTTTTAAAGGAATGTGGGGGTAGAAGTGAGTATCATAGCCTGTAAGGCAAGGTCTCTTTTTATATAGCTTAATGCAAAAGAGATATTTTATAATACATATAATAACAGGTTAGAAAGTCTTTTTTTTTTTTTTTTTGAGTATTCATTTAATTTTATTACATGTTTTTTCATCCTCTAATGATAATAATTCAATTGCAGAGAAAAGCTCATGTTAGTTGTCAGGTTTTTACCCAAACCGGTAATTAGATTTTTTTTTAAAAAAACATCCTGGTAAAAATAACAAAACTCTTATTAAATTTTTTTTTTTAAACTAGTAAGACATATTTAAAATAAGTGATCTGAAATAGTTGTGGGGTGCAGTATTTCATAAATGCCATATACCTGCACAGTGCAAGGACTCCATGGAAAAATAAAGACCAGATCTCAGAAACTTTCTGGTAGGTTGCAGAAACATATTGATTTGTCTTTAAGTTATTTACTCTCATAAATATTTGATCTAGAGGGGTGCTTGCGTCTTTTAGTCGGTTAAGCGTCTGACTCTTGATTTCAACTCAGGTCAGGATCTTAGGGTTGTGAGATCGATTCCCACCTTGGTCTTTGTGCTGGGTGTGTAGCCTGTTTTAGATTCTCTCTCTCTCTCTCTCTCTCCCTCTGCCTGACACCTCCCCCCCAACTTTCACATACTCTCTCTTCCCCTCTTAAATGTTTGAGATAAAAACAACAGCCAGCTCTTTGAAAAAAAAAAGGTCTTATACAACTTGTTTTGTATATTGGGATGGTCTCTGATTAACTTTTAGATCAGGATAAAAAGAGACAAAGATAGGTTTTTGAAAATTGTTTTATTAGAATAGAGAAATGAATACTAGAAACCCAGTAAATGGTAAAAATGTAGATTTCATTTTGTTCTTCAAGTATTATACATTATTATAGGGATAGTTGAGGGATGTAGTCAGAATACTTTCTGGTTATTGAGTTATTAAGAGTTCTTAAATATTATGCTTTTGCTTTGTTAAAGATGGCTTTTTAAAAAGATGTATTTGAGACCCACTTAAATTGCTAAGATACATCTTTTCTTCCCAAAGGATTTGTTCCTTTCCTATCTTCACCTCATACTTTGTTCATGGTTTGAAGACTGGAACTCTTACTCTTTTATAGATGAGGTGATTTTAGATGATTCATAGATAAACATTTCTTATCTTAAAAATTAATTGTTGATTTGAATATATATTAAAAAACTGGTTTTTCATTGGATAATGCTATAATATATCCTTTTAAAATACAGGTGTTAATTAGTTCAGGCATTTAACAAAAAGTGCTTTAACAAACACCCCCTAATTATCAGAAGCTTGTGGCTGAAAGCTTAAGGCTATAAAAGTTACTTCTCACTGATGTCTCATTCGGATGCTCTTTGAGTGGGTCTCCTCCAAGAGGTGACTCAGGAATTCAGGGCTCTTTTCTTGTATCATTCATCCACTTTGACATCCTTCACTTCTAGCAGCCAAACAGGGTTTAGTGGTGGGAGAATTAGTTGAGAGTTTTGGGGGGGGTTCTGGTCTCGAGGTGGTGGGAATATTGCTTTGTCTCTTTGCTCCAATATTCAGACCTAATTATAAGGAGACCTAATTATAGTGCCTAGGAAGAGGATATGACATTGATAAGCATCTAGTCAAGTCTTTGCTGTAGTGAATTTAAATTGTGAATTTATAGAAACATAGTAGTTACTGGGTAGGAGGTGCTTAAATGCCTGAAACTTTGGTAAACACTGGAATAGAATAATTTCCTAGGACTTTGAAGCTGGCCTCTAAGATTATTTCCAGTTCACGCAATACAGTTATGTTGTTCTGTATGTGTTTAGTTGGTGGTAGGGAGTAGGATAAATGTGGATTATTGAATTATAAAATACTGTTTTAGAATTGTTTGACCTAATAGTAATGAAGCAGACTTTTCTGTGTTTTTCATTTTTAGCAGTAATGTTTACTTTGCTTATTTAATGCGACAGTCATGCCATGTGATAGAAAAGTATATTATTTTATCAAATACAGTGGAACTCTTTTTTAAATGGTATTTTCAAAGCAGGTAAACTCATCCCTTAAAGGCTATCTGTTTGTAACTTGATCTGTTTTAGAGAGGGAGGGAAGGGAAGGAATGTGATTTATCTATTCTATTTGAAACATGTTGTAAAGATCTGTATTCTTGTTTACTTCATATAATGACCAAGATCATATAATTTCTGTACTTTCTGTTGGCCCACTTTAATTTGGCTGCTGGCTTCTCTAGTTACTCCTGTTTTATCTTTGGTCTTTTATTGCAAAGAAATTAAGGAAATTTAATGTTTATCCTTAGCTCTTTGGGGAAGATGTCTATAACGGGAAGTAGTTATTAATAAATATTAAAATCTGTTACCCAGATGACTAGAATAGCACTAACTTTTTTTTTTTGCATCAACCCTCCCTTTTAAAGTAAATATTTCTCATTTTTATTATTTGTGTGACACTTAAAAATCTGTTTCTCTTCTTAGCTCCTTTTTCATTAAAGTTCTTTTTTTTTTAAGTTCCAATAAAACAAACTATATTCTAATGACTTTTAATGGGTGAATGAATAAACAAACTGTAGTACATTCGTACCATGGCTTGCTACCTAGCAGTTAAAGGAATGAACTATTGATGCGCATAGTAACTTGAAACTCTTCAAAGAACTTAAGCTAAGTGAAAGAAGCCCCTTTCTAAAGGTTATATACATGTATATTCTTAAAATGATTTTAGGGATAGTGATGTTACATGAATCTATCATATGTTAAAATTCTTAAAAACTACTCCAAAAAATCAATAAAATTAAAAAATACCTAACCAATTTGAAAGACAGCAGAAGTATTTTAGTTCTAACTGATTAATAGTTAGATTAAATGTTTCTTCACATATCTTTGATTCATATTTGTATTTCTTTTATGTATAGTATTTGCCCCAGTTAGATTTATGTTTGTTTTTATGTGATTATTGAGACACAATTTGCATATGACACAATTCATTCTTTTTAAAGTGTATTATTCAACGAGTTTTGACAACTGATTCCAGGACCCACAGTCACAATCAAGATTCAGAACATTTCCAGTTTATCCAACCCTTGCCAACACCCCTGATCTGCATTCTGACAAAATAGTTTTTGCCTTTTGTATCCTTTTCTCCTTAGTTTTAGTGGTTTATCCATGTTGTATGTGTCTGTAGTTTACTTCTTTTTATTACTAAATAGAACTCTACTACGTGGAGGTACCATGATTGTGTATCCTTTTACCAGTTGATGGGTATTTGGCTTGTTCACAGTTCAGGCTGTTACAAATAAAGCTGTTATAAACATTTACCTTCAGCTCTTGTGCACATAAATTTTCGTCTTTCCTGGCTAGATGCATAGGAATGGAATTCCTGGGAATTCCATTAAGTAAGTGTATATTTAACTTTGTAAGAAACTGCTAGATCATTTTCCAAAGTGGTTGTGCCATTTTGCATTCTTACCAGCAAAGCACAAGATTTCTGGTTGCATTACATTCTCATCAGCCCTTGTATTTAGCCTTTCTATTAAGTAGGTAGGACATCTCATTGTGGTTTTAAAAAAAGCAAACAAAAAAAAGTTTTTATTTTGAAATAATTCAAGACTTAGAGAAGAGTTACAAAGATATAGAGTGTACCCTTCACCTAGCTTCCCATAATGCTAACATCTTCAGTAATCTAGCATAGTGTTCTAAATGAGAAATTAAAATTTTAATTTAATGAGCTCTCATTTCCCATGAAATGTTTATCCCTTTAAAACATACAATGCCTGGGTGGCTCAGTTGGCTGAGCATTTTTCTTTGGCCTGGGTCATAATCCTGGGGTCCTAAGATCAAGTCCCACATTGGGCCCCTTGCTTAGAGGGAGCCTGCTTTTCCCTCTGCCTGCTGCTCTCCCTCTCTGACAAATAAATAAATAAAATATTTAAAGAAAATAAAATATACAGTTCAGCAGTTTTTAGTATATTCACAGAGCTGTGCTACAATCACAAAGTCAATTTTAGAACATTTTGTACATTGAATTGCCTTGATGTGCTTGCTGAAAATCAGTTGACCACAAAATTATTTATGGACCCTTTAATGTTCTGTTCCATTGATCTAGATGTCTATCCTTATGCCCATATCATACTCTCTTGATTACTATAGCTCTGTAGTAAGTTTTGAAATTGAGAAGTGTGAGTCTCCCAACTTTGTTCTTCTTTCTCAAGATTGTTTTGTCTACTTGACTTCCCTCCCTTCCATTTTCATTGAAATTTTACTATCAGTTTGCCAACCTCAATAAAAAAGTGTGGTAGGATTTTCATTGAGATTTCATTTACAAAAAGATCAATTTGGGACAGCCAGCATCTTAACTATATTGAGTCTTTTGATCCATGAATGTGGAATATTTATGTGCTTATTGACTCTTAGTTAACATCTTTTAGCAGTATTTTGCAGTTTTCAGGTATTGTAATATATTTTGTTAATTGTATCCATAAGTATTTCATGTATTTTAATGCTATTTTAAATGTTAAATAATACATTTAAAATTATCAGTAGTCATTTTTTCATTGCTCGTATATACAGTTGATTTTTCTGTGTTCTTAATGCATTAGTTTTAGTAGTTTTTTTTTTGTAGGTTTTTTGGGATTTTTTAATGTAGGCAATCATGTTATTTGCAAACAGTTTCACTTCTTCCTTTCCATTGCCTTCCTTTCCGTACCTTTTAGTTATTTTGCTTATGTTTTACACTTGTTTGGAACTCCAGTACAATGCTTAGAAATCATGAGAACAGATAGCCTTGTCTTATCTGATTTTAGGTGGAAAGTATTCAGTCTTTTCACCAGTTGGTATAATGTTGGCTATAGGTTTTTTCGTAGATTTTTTTCTTTAATCAGGTCTAGGACATTCTCTTCTATTCCTCCTCATACTTTTCACATGAATATATGTTGAATTTTGTCAAGTGCTTTTCTATATCTTTTGAAGTGATAATTACATCTTTCTTTATTGATACATGGTGAGTTACATTGCTAATTTTTTTAAAGATTTTTAAAAATTTTTTATTTGACAGAGAGATAGCACAAGTAGGCAGGGCAGCAGGCCACCGGAGTGGGAGAAGCTCAGACTCTCTGGTGAGCAGGGAGCCTGAAACGGGGCTCGATCCCAGGACTCTGGGATCGTGACCTGAGCCTAAGGCAGATACTTATCCAACTGAGCCACCCAGGTGCCCCACATTGACTAATTTTTTAAATGTTGAGCTGCTCTTTGATCCTGGCATCAACATGAGTAGGGAAAAGTTTCCTGTTTTGTTGCTCGAATTTACCAGTGAAGTCATCTGGGCAGGGAATTTTCTTTTTTCTTCCTTTTAAAAAAAATTTTTTTTAAATAAATAAATAAAAATGTTATAAATTTTTTTTTGGTATAGCTTTAACTGTAGCACACATTTTGATATGTGGTATTTTTATTTTCATTCAATTAACTTTTCTAATTTTGTGATTTTCCTTTGACCTATTATTTAGACCTGAGTTTTTAAAATTTCCATATATTTGGGTATTTTCCAGGTAACTTTCTTCTGATCACTTCTAGTATATGTTC
This sequence comes from Mustela nigripes, assembly GCF_022355385.1. Taxonomy (NCBI): domain Eukaryota; kingdom Metazoa; phylum Chordata; class Mammalia; order Carnivora; family Mustelidae; genus Mustela; species Mustela nigripes. The sequence continues at coordinate 132,873,342 of NC_081559.1, forward strand.
TCTTTTGTTCAGAGAATATAATTTTTGTTATTTTAATATTTTTAAGTTCATGAGATTTATTTTATAAGTCATCAGTTAGATTTTCATTTGCCTTAGAGACTGTGATCTTAAGTGTGTATATTGTAAGTTAATTTTGAAATACATGTTATTAGTGAAATTAGGGTTGGAAATTTTCTTTAGCTCTCTGAATTGACTTGTAGAAGAGTTTGTATAATTAGTCATGATTGCTGAATAATCTTGGGTCTATAGAAATATTTTCAGACATTTTCTTAAAATGTTTTGGTATTTTCCATCAACCAACAGCTAACTCACAAAATTAATTTGGTGGGGCGCCTGGGTGGCTAGTCAGTTGATTGTTTGAGTCTTGATTTTGGCTTAGATCATGGTATCAGTATCATGGGATTGAGCACCATCATGGTATCAGGGTCATGGGATCAAACACCCTGGTGGGCTCTGTGCTCAGATAGGAGTCTCCTCCTCTCCTCTCTCTCCCTCTGCTCCTCTCCCAGGTCATGCATGTGCATGCTTGCTGTCTGTCTCTCTAAATAACTAAATCTTAAAAAAATAAAATTTTAATTTCAAAGTATTTAGGCTTATAAAAAAAGATAATTAAATAAGGAGTGAAAAAGTTTCAAATATTGTTTACTGTAGCTATCACATGATTTAGTCCTGGTCTGATAAATTGTTCAGAGAGTAGGACTATTTTCCCATTTGTTAATCTATAATATTTTCTTTTGTTATTCTTTTCTTTGTAGAATTATTCTGCAATGCTAGTAGTTTTATATTAAATGATATGGTATACATTTTAAATAAAGGCCATTTTTCAGTGGCATCTTTGCAGTTGGCAAATTATACTCTTCACCAAAGCCCTTTTTTTAATTTTGATTTTTAGCTGATTTTAAACCTTTCATTATTCAAACCACCTCACGGAAAGACAGACAAGGAGTGACTACTTGATTGACAGTGTTTTCCAATAAGTAGTAATATGGAGTTGTGATTGTTTAATCTGATAGTCTTAACTAATTATACACTCTGCTGACATCACTTTCTTTTTACATAAATAAATTCACAACAGTGAAGTAACACATGTTCATGTGTTTGTTTACTTATAGAACATTTATCTCTTAATTTATGGTTTGTCTAAGTGAATATCAAAATGAGATTGCATTCCCTGAACACTCATTAATTTGGTAACAGAGCTCAGGTTATCATCTTAGAAGGAGCGAGCTTGATATACCATACTCTTCTAATAGAAAATGGAAGAATACTGTATGTATTGTTATTTATAGTGACTTCTCATTTATATGGAGTGCTCTTATGCTGTTCTAGTGAATATTGGATGATGAGATAGTGATCTCCTATTTGAGTTTTTTTTATGTAATTTGGTGACTTTAAGGACCACAGCTGTTAGTTCATGACCTCAATTTTATCATCATCCTTCTGTTTTCATTTACCTTCCATATCCAGGATTTAGTGATGGGATAGATCCCAGGATTTGGTGATGATTGCAGGAGCACCTAGCTACTTTTGCCTTACCAATTCTTGGTAGTTCTTTTGCAATCAGTTTCTCTGTGATTTCAACTAGTCCCTTATTATCCCAGTTGTTTTGTGGAGAAGAACTATTTTTTATTTTGTTACAGCTTGTTTTTAAGATTGACTTGTTGTTTTACCTGATTCTTTGTGCTCAGATTTTTGTGATCTGTGTGTGGTATCTACTGCTTTGTGACAAATTATGCAATGTGTAATGTTTTAATGTAACAGACATTATCTTGGGGTTCTGTAAGTCAGTTTTTGAATGGGTTAGCTGGGTATTTCTATCTCAGGATCTTTCATGAGTTTGGGGTCCAAAATAGCTCCTAGGGCTATAGTCATATGAAGGCTTGACTGGGACTGGAGAATCTGTTTTCAATATGGCTCCCTCACATGGCTCAGGAAGCCTCTGTTCCTTGTCATAGGGGCCTTTCCATAGGGTTCCATCAGTGCCATTATGATAGAGTAGCTGGCTTTCTTCAGAGTAAGTGATCCAGTAGATCAAGCAAAATGGAAACCATGTCTTTTATGAAGTAGTCTTGGAAGTCATATGCCATCATCCTGCAATATTTTATTCATAAGAAGTGAGTTACTAACTCTGGCTTATGCTTAAAGGGAGGGGAATTGAACTCCATCTTTTAAGGGAAGACCATCAAAAGAGTTTATGGATATACTTTAAAACTCTGTGGTACATGATTATATTTTTTCATTAGAAATACTAATGTGGTTGAAGAAATGTCACTATGACTTGTTTTGAATTGTTGCTGTTCTGTATTAAAGAGATGCCAACTTCTTAAGAAACATAGATATGAATATAGTTTTTATGAGTTGTCAAAGATCTACTGACATTCTTAAGCTCTCTACTGATTTTGAGTTTGTTTTATAAGTTATTTTTTGAAAATCTTAGAAGTTTTAATAATTCTGTTTCTATTTTCAGGGCTCCAAGACACCATTGATTTATTCCAACTCTGTCTTGTTTTCTCTCTGATTCTCTACTTTTAGAAAATGTATTAAGTGTACAAAAGTGTATGTGTTGAAATAAATGGCTTATTTTTCCCTCTCAGCTGATTTGAATAGGATGCACAGACAAAATATAGATGCCTACCATAACCCAGATGCAAGAACATATGAAGATAAAAGGGCTGTTGTATCTCTAGACCAAAATTTAGCCACCTCAAATGCTGAGAACCTAGAAGATTCTACAAATAAAAACTCAGGTTTTTAATCACATTCTATTTTTTTGTTTGTTGACATTTCTAAAGTTGTTCCATAGCATTTCTCTTCTCTTGCCTGACAAAGGTCATATTGTGATTTTGAAAACTTGGTTACACTGAGTCAGGAAGCATTATATGTTATTCATAATACCTTTTCTTAAATATTTTGACAAATGTGAATAGGGAAATATACTTTGCTTCTTAATACTGTGTATTTCTTCTCAGCCTTTAGCTGTTGTTAAAATTTTTATTTTGCTGGTGGGAAGACTTTCTTAAAATCAAATAGTCTCTTCACACATATACAGACAAATAATCTCTCTTGCTTCTTATACCCATAACTATTTGAATTAGTGAAAATGCATCAGATGTGATATGATCTATTGTACAAATAAATTGCTTATTTTTATTATTTTTATTTTAGTTGTTTATTTTTTACTTATTTTGTAATCATTTGCCTCCCCTTGTGAAACCACAAAGGACAAAGAAATGAAGTTTAATTTTTTTTAAAAGTTTAATTCTGTATCTGGTCACATCTCCCTTTCTTAAGCAATATTTTGATTTTTTATGGAACAACATCCTTGAATTAAAGGTTCTATAAATAAGAAATTATTCAGTAGCTTTCTTTATGACTTGACAGGGAAACTTGTCATCTTTCTTTATCAAGTTTATATGAAAATATGTTACATATTTTAAAATCAAAGGAAATTTAAAAGATATATCTATCACCTTGCACTGTATTTTGATGCCTGTAAAAGTAATCATTTATTTACTACAAATTCTATTTTTGTACTTCCACTAAAGTTTTGATTTTAGACTAGTAAAGAGCTTTACATTAGAAAGTCCTAAAATATCCCTGACTGATCATTTAATCTTCAATTTAAAAAAAAATTTTTTTAACCCATGACTGCCTCTCCAAACAGACACATTTAATAGGCAGATATGATTAGAATCACCAGCCTTTCATCTTTGATGGTAGCACTAATCTCTGTGCTCTTTTTGAACATTTTAGGAGATGTGCTACTTGTGGTTTCCATGGACAACTTTTACCACTGTTGGATCTCTAATTATGAGAAAGTGCTTTCTTACTTTAACCCACAATAGATTTTTACCTAGTGGATTGAGTCTTCATTTTTAGAGCACTAAAATTGAATTTTTAAATTTTTATGTAATTATTAATTTGGCTTCCACTCTTTGTATCAATTCATTGTGCAGTAAAAACACCTTTCATTTTATTGAAGGGAATTTTTATTTCTTTGGATACATCATTATTTTTCTCTTTACTTCTTTCTTCTACTAGTCTGTATTGAGATCCCAGTTCTACGTACTCCTTCTCTAGCCTTTCTTCCACACCTGGTGTTTGTAGTTGTGTCTTCACCCAGAACTTTCTCTATCATGTTAATAATGATTTAGGTATCTAGCTCTGCTTATCAAGCAGAAACTTAACTTTGCTTATCAAACAAAAACACTGGACAAAATCAAGTTTCTGTGACCCTTTCCCAAGAAAATACGCAAGCTGAATGATTATATATCACAGCAGAATTAACTGCCTATTGCCTTTCTGAACAATGCCAGGGTTTTGGTATGTTTACACATACACATACACATGTGCCATTTAATATTTTAAAGGCCTTAGGGAACTTGAATATATCTTAAAATTGAATGTTATAATGTGTGCTTATGTTTTCTCTTCATTAGTCCTGTTTGAGGCCTTTCCTCAAGTTCATTTTTTTCTTTTACTTTATGGTTCTAGGATGCAGAACCATATTTATGAAGCCCATACTAATATGACTTAGTGTTTGCTTATTAAGATGCCTATATACATTGGGTTAGAGCATGTGTTTCTCTATGATTTTATTTTAGTCATGTATTTTTTAAAAACTGCTTACTTTTGAAAACTTAATTTTGTTTTGCTAATCCACCTTTTCATTATAACGTTTTAAGTATTGAGTTGACTTTCTGCTGATTTATTCAAGTAAGCATTAGTAAACTTAAGCACAAAGGAAAAATAGGCCTAAATGGCAGCTAAACTGCAAACATGAGTAAGAGAAAGAAATGCTTTAGATTGATGGTATAAAGACTAAGTCAGTAACTAAAAAATAATATAAAAAGTTATGTGAGGCTTCCCTGCATTTGAAGAAAGACTCCTGGGGTATCATTATTTTTCAGGTGTCTTTATGAAATCATTTAATCCTTCCCCAGAGTATTATCCTTTTTATAGGAATATATAGCATATTTTTATTGTTCATGTTATATACCATTACTTTGAAATTTTTAAAAAAATTATTGCAGTGATAAAAGAATCATTCTAGTTTGTAAAAAATGTTTTCAGAGCTGGCATTTTAACTATTGTGAACCATAGATGGAAAGACTTGGAATTACTGATTTGTCTTAGAAGACAAAATTTTAAAATATATGTATATGTACTACATTTTAATATATAATTAAGAATATTCTTAAGAAGAGGGTATTTACATAAGAATTTAAATGTACTTTTTTCTTATACAAATTTACTTTAAAGTCTGTCCTGTAGTTAAAGTTGTTTAGGCTATTATCTTTGTTTCCTTGGTATCTTTCAGGTATAGACATAGTAGATTTTTCAACTCTATTTTTGTTTCACCCTTTTTCTTTCTCTCATTAGTTTTCAGCTGGTCTTCAGATTCTAATCTCAGCCTTACTCTTCTGATTTTTGACCTCTCGACTTCCGTAGTTAGCACATATATTCACAATATGGAATTAGTAGCAAAGTTTATTTTTTAACCTTTATATTTTCTAACCATTGAGTAATGGTATGTTTTTTGCAAAATTTCTCTTTCAAGGTTATATGCAAACACAGAGCTCTCCTTTTGCTCGGGGAAATATATTTTGTGAGCCTCCAACTGAACTTCAGATTAAACAGCAAGAATTATACAAGAATTTTCTTCGTTTTCAGGTGAAGTGCTTATTTTATCATGGTTTCAAAGTTTTAGCAAAAATTTTTTTTTAAGATTTTATTTATTTATTTCATAGATCACAAGTAGGCATAGAGACAGGCAGAGAGAGTGGGGGAAGCAGGCTCCCTGCTGAGCAGAGCACCCAATGCAGGGCTCCATCCCAGGACCCTGAGATCATGACCTGAGCTGAGGGCAGAGGCTTAACCCAGTGAGCCACCCAGGTGCCACATTTTGTTAGGATTTAATAAACTAAACTTGCAAAGATTTTATTCACGGGATAAAGAATAAATTCTAAAATATCTCCACAGTTATTTAAGATAATTTAATTTACATCAGATATAGGTAGTATTAAAATGATATTACTTCATTTATATCTGAAAAGGGAATATAGAGACATATTAGGCATGCCAGTTGTCCTACTCCTTTTTAAACTTTATTAAATCATTAATTGTTAAAGAATTCTGACATTTCTAAAACGGAATGAAATAAAATATTCACTTATTAGGCATAGAATGAATATGTCTAGATGCTTAATGGGTTAGTAGAAAATCAGGGTTTTTTTTCCAAATGATTTATTCTTGACTCACTAGAGTTTGTAAATTATTAAAAATCAGAAGTAATCACATTTTGCCATTATTTGCCTCATTTATGTATGTAAGCAAATAGCATTTTAAAAATGGTGGAAATGCCCAAAGGAAGACACTTGAGTATCCAGGGTTTATTAAACAAACAGAATGATTGAATACTCATACTGTGTCTACTTTTGTGCTGAATACTAGGGGTGGAGCCTGAGGTGAAAGAGAAGGACTCCTAATTTTCTTCTCACCTCCATGCCCCTTAACATCCCATTATCAGATTCATCCTATGTCTGGGTGGTCTCCTTTTGATATGATTTCTCATGTTATCTCAAAAACTGGTAGTAACTTTTCTTTTCTACAGAAAATATCCAGATTCCTTAGTCCAATATCAAAGGCTATCCAGTCTAATCCCAACCTCTTAAATTCTCCTTAAAAAGTTCTACTTAAATATGTCAGCTTTCTAATCCTAATTATTGTGGACTCTTCAATAAGGCAGTGATGTAATGGGTATGGGGTGACTGATCTGGCACTAGTGTTTAAGATGTATTTTTGAGGGATTTAAAAAATTGGAAGCAGGGGTATTTTACTAGAGTGGCAACAATGGAAATGGATAGAAAGACCTTTGTAAGGATCAGCAGAATGGATAGAGATATTGAATGCAAGAGAGTGGCGTCAGAAGTCCCTACAGGGGGTGCCTGGGTGGCTCAGGTCACCCCTGGGTGGCTCAGGGGGTGCCTTCAGCTCAGGTCATGATCTTAAGGTCCTAGGATCTAACCCCGCATTGGGCTGAGCAGGAAGCCTGCTTCCCACTCTCTCTCTGCCTCCTTCTCTGCCTACTTGTGATCTCTCTCTATCAAATAAATTAAAAAAAAATCTTAAAAAAAAAAAAAGAAGTCCTACAGTATTGGCCACTCATATAGCTGCTGATTGAGGGTCAGAGAGTCACCTATTGAACTTGAAATGCCCTGTGCTGTACTGCCCATAATGACAGCAAGTCAAAATTATGTAACTGCTATTATACTTAACGAGTGTTAGCATGGTTTAGGGTAGAATTAAGGGGGAAAAACAATCTTGGAATTATATAGCCTTTTATTATTTAGAAGGTACGTTTGCATATAATATCTCATTAATCTTCAGGCTCACCGAAGAATGTATTATTATTTCTGGTTTATGACATGCAACTAAAATCCAGGCTAGGATGCTTACCTCTGGTGGCAGAGCCAGCAAATTGTGAGGCCAGTGCTTGAATCCAGGCCTCCTGACTTTAAGTATCATACCTGTATCATACGCACTTAAATTTTTAGAGGGCTCTAAGAGTCTTTCTCTCTGGAGAAAAGTAGTAGTAGGGGAAGGTTTGACTATGTCAGTTTTTTGACTAAGTTTAACCTTCAGTTCTCCCAGCCTATAAATCCTCAGTGCACCTGCGAATGGATTGCTCTTGAATGGTGGCTTACATATTTTTCTTTTGGCAGCCCCTTAAAACTTTCTCTCACGAGCAAAATCTAACACAAAACTCAAAGAAAATTTAAAATATCTAAATGGTATTTATTATTACTATCAACACTGAAGTGTCAGACAGGAAGTATCCCCAAACTTAAATGTCAAAAGAAATGTTATAAAATGTTCAAATCTGTGTACCAAGATGGAAGCCTTAGCTCCGTGTATGCATAAAAAAGTTATAGTGTTAAAGTTAATGCAGCAGAAGTCCTTATGTGGTTAAAATTTGATAAGTAATGTACCATTTTTAATTACAGCTTTAGACATAATTAACTTTAATCTTTTCAGCTGTAGGATAAAATTTGGTAAAATAGATGCAGGACCCTTGATGCACCTTTGTATTATACAGCTTGAAAACAGCTGACCTAGATGATAGATTTCCTCTTTCTGTTGAACTGCTGTGTAGCATTCTTTTTAAAAGAGATTTTATTTATTTATTTGACAGACAGAGATCACAAGTAGGCTGAGAGGTGGGCAGAGAGAGGAGGAGAAGCAGGCTTCCTGCTGAGTACAGAGCCCGATGTGGGGCTTGATCCCAGAACACTGGGATCATGACCTGAGCCGAAGGCAGAAGCTTAACCCACTGAGCCACCCAGGCGCCCCTGCTGTGTAGCATTTTTGTTGGAATGGCATTTCTGTGGATTTCTTGGGTGTGTGATCCATTTATGGGTGTGACCGGTAATGGATAAGTGACTTTGTAATTGTGAGTGTGTGTGTGTGTGTGTGTGTGTGTGTGTAGTAAGAAGAGGGAACTGAGTGTTAAATATGAGGTTTTGTTGTATAGATCATAAAGCACTCCTTGGAGATATAGATCTTAATAACTCTTTTTACCAGATGACAAAGCTGAGTAAGAATGTCTCCTTAAAGTCACTCAGTGAGTTAAGTATTTTGTGGAGCTGGAATTTTACTCATAACTCAACATTACATAATGTAGCCTCCCTAATAAATATAGGAAACTGAAAAATTTAGGAACTTAAAAATAGGGTATGAATGCTGAATTCATAGGATACTACAAAATATTACATGGTATTCTAACTTCCATTAGTTTCCCAAAGTAGTAACTAGGTTTAATTCTTTATTAGATTGAGGAAAAGAAACAAAGAGAGGAAGCAGAGCGAGAGAGACTGAGAATTGCAGAGGAAAAAGAAGAAAAACGGCTTGCAGAACAGAGAGCGCGAATTCAGCAAGAGTACGAAGAGGAACAGGAAAAAAAAAGGGAGAAAGAGGAAGAGGTGCATTTTTTTCCTACATTGTTTTTCTATTTACCCTGACAGTGAAATTTTTATTTTGTCTTGGAAAGGTATTACAGAGAAGAACAATCCTAGAGTACATTTAGAAAATTTCAGATCATTATCCATTTATTGGATACTATTGTATTGAAGTAAAAACTAAGTTAAGAAAAGAGATAAGTGATGATTTTTTTAAGCCAAAAATTAGTTTAGGCTGACCAGGATGTCATAAAAGATGCCTAAAACTTTATTGTTAAATAGACATCTTCTTTTTGTTAAAAAACACTTTATCATCTGTATCTTCAATTTTATCTCTTTATTTCAAACAAATAAGGCAACAGGTATTTGAATGGACTACAGGATGTATGTTTGGAGTGTTGTATTTTTCTCTTTAAAGCAAAGGCTAAAAAATGAAGAGCTTATTCGGTTAGCTGAAGAAAGACGAAAAGAAGCAGAAAGGAAGAAGAAAGAAGAGGAAGAAAAACATAATCTGCAGCTTCAACACTACTATGCAAGAGAAGATATAATCGGGGAAGAAACAAAGGTAAGTTTCAGACAAAAATGTCAATTAAACCTGTAGTTTAAACCACTTTCACTGTGGCCTTAGCAAAAGGGAGAGTGGAGGAGTTGCTTTTTTCCCCTCCCTTCCATCATGCTACTTCATCTCAGTACAGCGCACTGAACTTCCTATATAGGTCATGCCATTGCTTTGCTGCTTTTTGTCCCCCAGTGAATATAAGAGGTTTATTTACCTTAGTCAGTCTTGTTCCCATGATCTATGGAGTAGCACCCAGCCAGCTATTCGTGAGAAGAGTTAGGTGCAGAAATGGAAAGTGTCTGGAAAGTTTTGTAGCAATTTGTCAAAGTAATTTTATGTCTGTTGGATCTCTAAGAAAGTTGGACTTGAATTGTGTAATGTCTTTTTAAAACTTTTTAATGTATTTGGTATTTCATTTTTACTGTTTTACACTTTTATCCTTGATGGATTGGAAATTTAAAAAGAAACTGCTGGGTCACAGTCGACTGGTTTGAAGTCAGTATCTGAGACTGGTTGATATTCACCATTACATGTGTGGTCAAAGTTATCAGAGGTTTTCTCTCTAGGAAGATACTTGGCCCCTATGAAGCTCCAGTTTACACCCTTGGTCATTTTTCAAAGCTGTATTTCAAAAAATTTTATATGCATAAGTATCCCTGGGGATTTGTTAAAAATGTATCTTGAGGTCTTACATACAAAGTGTCCGGTTTTAATAAATCTGAGGGTAGTCCAGGAATCTGCATTTTACAGGCATTCTTGGGGGTTCCGATGTAGTTGGCCTGTGGACCACATCTTGAAAAACTCTGTATGTGCTGTAGGTTTAGCCCAATTTAATTACAAACTGAGGGTTGCTGGGGGGAGGGGGGTTGGGAGAAGGGGGTG
>NC_081559.1:132883839-132981156 GCF_022355385.1 Mustela nigripes
TAGGGCACCTGGGTAGCTCAGTGGGTTAAAGCCTCTGCCTTTGGCTCAGGTCATAATCCCAGGGTCCTGGGATCGAGCCCCGCATCGGGCTTCTGCTCAGTGGAGAGCCTGCTTCTCCCCACTCTCTGCCTACCTCTCTGCCTACTTGTGATTTCTGTCTGTCAAATGAATGAATAAAATCTTAAAACAAAAAAAAAACTAGCCATTATTATTATTATTATGTTTCATCCAGTAGTGCCTAAAACATGTTGCTGTTTAACAATAAACTGTTTTATTGTTGCTTTTAATAAAGGCCATATCATTGTATATATTAAAAAAAAAAGAAAATGGTTTTCAAAAACTTAGATTTATACGGACATTATTTCTTCTAAGCAGCATTCACAGAAAGACTACTTTTAACCAGTGGGCTCATCTAGTGTACTTATGATGTAGTTTGGTATACTACAGACAACGTGAGCCATTTTTGATGGGTTCAGATACACTAACTGATTTCTCACCTCAGGATTTTATGGTGATAGAAGTAAGTGTTTGCAGTTAGAATCTGCTGAAACATTATTTGAGAGAAAATTTATAAGTAACACCTGTGTTTTTTGTTTGTTTTATTTATTTTCAGTGTTCTAGTAATGTTAGGCAATACCATTTATTCTTAAAGTTGGATATATATTTATTCTACCTTTTAAAACATTATTGAAATATCATGCCTTCATTTTTTAAATTAATAGCATTTATATTTTTTAGAACCATGTTAGGCTTATAGCGGAGTTGAATGGAAAACACAGAGAATATTTTCTTGTAAAATTATTTAAAAATAAAAGATAATTGTTAGTTTTCCAGTTATGTTCCTGCCAATTTCTTATTATGTTTAAGAGAAAATGCTTTCCTTAGGAAAATACAGTTTTATGAATGTTCTAGTTCAGTTGTGAAGTACCATAGTTTTAAACCAGTTTTATTCCCTTTAATGTATTTTGCTCTCAGTTATGAAGTTATCATTACTAGCTGTAATTTTTCTTTTATTCATTTATGCCTGATATATTTTTGTCCATTTTCTTAGTTTTTACCTTTGTGTCACCATTTACTTTTTATTTAGCTTGTATATTTTGTTTGTTAAATTTGGTTTTATGTGTTTTTTTTTTAATTCAGTTTTTTATCCTAATCAGAGAATTATCTTTTGAGCAGTGATACCTAAATCCATCAATCCATCTGTTTTTATCATACCCAATATATTGATCATATTAATTGAATTTCTGACTTTTTTTGTTCTTTTATGCTTCCTTGATGGTTATTTGTTTTCTCACTATGTGGAGCATGCTTTGTTTGCTTCATCCTCTGTGGTCTTTTAGAAGGTTTCTTTTGTTTTTATAATTGTGCTTGTGGGCATCTAGTGGTCTTAAGAAAAAAGAAAATCTATTTTTAACTTTGTCAAAGTCACCAGTGAAAGTGATATTTGATTTTGTACCATGCAAAATGAACAGTTCAACATCCATACATATAGTCTGGGCTGGGTGTTTTTTGTTTTGTTTTTGTTTTTTAACCAGATAATTATTATTGGATTTTGTTGGGAAGTTTTATGTTCTCTGCATTTTGATTTTATGTGAAGTTGGGAGCTGTTAACTTGATTATGCCGTAAACTGAAACCCTCTTTTATTTCTTATGGAGACATAGAATGCTGTTGTGATCTGGAAAATTCCCTCATTGTGATGCTTTTGGTGACAAGGGATCTAGGTTTTATAGGTTGATTTATATTATTTTCCAGAAAATAGTTTTTGTGTTTTGTATTGTCCTGTTTCTTTTTATTATTAAGACAAGTGTTTTTCTTAGTTCTATTTTTTGTTTTTGTTGTTTTCCTAATACTTGGTATGCTGTTGCTTTACTTATGTTTGTTGAATTTTTTTGTTCTCATCTGAGAGTCCTTTTGTTTTAAAATCTAAATCAATTTATGTTTATCATAGCTGATGTTTTCGATCTTACATAATTGAATTTCTGACTTTGTTTTGGTAAAAAGTATTTTATTAAATAAAAACAATAGCATTCTGAACTCCCTAAATGGTGTTATTAACTATTAGGAGTGTTTGTGTACACAGACACACATATATGTATACATACATGTATGTGTGTATGTGTATATGCATACTTATGTTGGTGTGTGTGTATATATATACATATTTGTTTATATATGCGTGTGTGTGTGTATAAATATACACACATATATATGTATATACATATATATACGTATAATTTTTTTCCTCCAGCGCTTGAGACAGCCTTCTCCTGTAGTTCCTGCTCTTCAGAACAAAATTGCAAGCAGACTTCAAAGACCTCCTTCAGTTGACAGCATTATAAGTTCCTTTATTCAGGTATATATTTTTTCTTTTGATTTGTTAATCTTAGCTAAGTTATTTCCGATGATGGGAATTGAATGAGATTTTTTTTTTATTCATCATATTTAGCTATGTTATAGTTTTTCAATTCTGAAATATAGACAGTGTTTGCATTTATTTGTTGTATCAGCTGTAACTGATAATGCTTGGTGTCATAAAGTTTAAATTCTTTTGACAGAGTATAATTTAGCAAATGGTTTTTGTCCAACCCTCTCAAGGCCTTTTCTTTGGTAATATATTATCTGGCTAGCTGTAGTTATGCTAATGAAGTCCCTTAAACTTTTGACTGAGCTGTGATCAAAAGAGAGCTAGGAGAATGTTCCAGAAGAGTTGATCCTTGAGTTGACTCTTGAAGAATGAGTAGGAAGTTGCCATAATGAGGAGGAATCAAAATCATGGAAGTGTAAACCATATGACACAAATGGAGAAGAATACACCATGGTTTGGGCTGGCCTCAGAAGGCCTGACCAGGGCGTCAACAGAGTTAGACGTCAAACCATAAGTAGGATGTTGTAGGGAGTTTGGCTTTATTCCCATAAATGAGTGAATACCAAATGGACTAATTACCAGAATAGACAAAGCAAATGTTAGAACATTGTCCTGAATCCCACCCTCTGAGATTCTGATTTAATAGGTGTGTGGTAGATAATGAATGGGGATGCTTTGTAATACTTTAAGTAGGAGAATGACATGTCATAAGTTGGAGAATGGCCATATTTGTTTTATATAACGTTCTCTCAGGCACTGGTGTGAAGATGTATTTTAGAGGTTGGGTAAGACCGTAAACATGGGGAGAAGTTACAGTGGTTTTGCAGGAGTCCAGTTGTGAGACTTTTAGGACTCAAAGCCAGTGACACTAAGAACTGAGATTGGGTGAAAATTTTAAGACATATTTAAGAGACACAAGTACTGGCATTTACAGACTATGTTTATGGGGGTAAGTGTCAGTGACAATTTTCAAGTTTCTTGTTAGATTTATATAGAGTGGGTGGTTGAAGATACAGTTTGTGGCTAAGGAAGGAGCTCTCGACTGGTTTTGTAGATTTGGAAGCCACTAACATATTTCCTTGTCATATTAGTACAGTTGTCTCGGATGAATTTGGGGGAAGTAAAAAGAGCTGAGATTGGAATACCAGGGAATTAAAAATTTAAGAAGCAGAGAAAGGAAATAAAGATAGAGAACGTGACAGAGAATGGCAATATCAGTTGCTACTGGCCAAGTAAAATAAGGGTGTAAAATGCCCATTGAATGTGTTATTTGGGGATCACCTGCTGACTTTGGTAAGAGCTGTGTTAGTGGAGTGATAGGGTAGAAGCAAAGGTAGTAGCTGTGTGGTGAGAAGTGAATGGGCATGAGAAAGTAGACACCGTGTTGCATCTATTCTTGAAAGGATGGCTGTGGAGGGAAGTAGAGAAGGGATAGTAGATGATGATGAAGGAGGAGGTAAGAATCTTTTTTTTTTTTTAAGGATTTTTTTTTTTTAAGATTTTATTTATTTGAAAGAGAAAAAGAGAGAGAGAGAGAGAGAACATAAGAAGTGGAGGGTCAGAGCAGACTCCCTGTGGAGCAGGGAGCCCGATGTGGGGCTTAATCCCAGCATTCCAGGATCATGACCTGAGCCAAAGGCAGTCATTTAACCAACTGAGCCACCCAGGCACACAAGAAGGAAGAGACTTTTAAGCATAAGCTGAGAAAATAGAGCGATTGGAGGAGGTCGGAGTCACTTACTAGATACAGAGGACAGGTGACAGGATTGTATTTGGATGAAGCAAGGACACTTCCGTTGTGACGGGAAAGAAAAACACATGTTAGGTAAGTGTATAGGTTGGATAGGGGGAAATCTGGTTCCTTTTACGTATAGTTCCTTCAAAAAATTTTTCTTTTCAAGCTTCTGAATAGGGAAGACATACTGAATGTATCTTTGTTATGATTGTTAAACAGGAAAGTTCCATATCCAGGGCACAGTCTCCTCCGGTACCTGCCAGGAGAAACCAGCTCCGTGCAGAAGGTAGAGTTAACTATTAAGTCTGTAACTTGTAATATTTCTCTTTTAAGCTTTTTATTGAAATAATTAAAGACTCACAGAATGTTGCAGAAGAGCATAGTGAAGTCCTGTGTACCTTCCTGCAGCTTCCCTCAGTGGTACTATCTTATATAGAACAGTAACCAGGAACTTGGCTTGGTTGGTATGCTCTACAGACCTCCATCAGGTCTCACAGTTTTAACACAAAGTAATTGGTGTGTGTTTGTGTTTGTGTGTGGTTCTGTGCGTTTTTATTATGTATAATTTGTATAACTACTGCACAATCAAGGTATAGAACTGTGGCATCAGGGGTGCCTGGTGGCTCAGTGATTAAGTGTCTGCCTTTGACTCAGATCACGATCCTGGGGTCCTGGGATTGAGACCCACATCAGGCTCCCTGCCTCTCCCCTCTTCTTATATTCTCTCTCTCTCTTTCTCTAATAAAATCTTTAAAAAAAAAACAAACCGAACAAGAAGAACTGCGGCATCACCGCAAAGTAACTCTCTTATGTTGTGCTGCTTCTTTATAGTTGCTCTCTCCCCAGCCCAAGATATTTCTAAAGTCTGGCAGTTCCTGTATTTTCAGAAATGTGTGTATCTTATGGGTATTCATAAATATGATCTGTATTTATAAAACATTAAAAATGACTTTCATAAAATTTTGTCTCTAAGCATTTTAGTTTTGTGTAAGTGTGGTTATGTTTTAATGTTTAATCTTCTGTGATTATGCCTGTTTTAATTTTTACTTGTTAATGTGAATTTGCAGAGGAGAAAAAAAATGTAATTATGGAGTTATCAGAAATGAGAAAACAGCTTCGTAGTGAAGAACGGCGTCTACAAGGGCGGTTGCTACACATTGACAGTGATGATGAAATTCATATAAGGCAAGTTTCAACTCGAGTTTTTTGTTTCTTCTTGTGTTTTGTTGTTCTTGTCTTCAGGAAAAGGAGTTCCACATAAATCAGAACCTATCCAGTAATTCTACAGTTTTGGACCAGGATTATTTCTTTATTTTAAAATCGCATATATTAGAATGGATAAGTAGCATGCTTAAGAAAAGTTTTTAACAGGGCGCCTGGGTGGCTCAGTGGGTTAAGCCGCTGCCTTCGGCTCAGGTCATGATCTCAGAGTCCTGGGATCGAGTCCCGCATCGGGCTCTCTGCTCAGCAGGGAGCCTGCTTCCCCCTCTCTCTCTGCCTGCCTCTCCATCTACTTGTGATTTCTCTCTGTCAAATAAATAAATAAAATCTTTAAAAAAAAAAAAAAAAAAAAAAAAAAGAAAAGTTTTTAACAGATTGTTGGTGAAATTGTAATACTGAAATAGCCTTTTCCCTGAAAAGAAATATAGCTAAATAATTATATCCTAGTGGAGGGACTCAGTGCAACCAATCTAAAACAGTATATGATTTATTAAGTCTATTTTTGTTTGTAACATGTGATAGGTTTCCTTTTTCTTTTTTCCTTTTTTGGCAAAGTGGCTTTTTCTTTAACCAATATGCTTTTACTTTTTTTTTCATGTAAATTCAATTAATTATCATATAATGTATTATTAGGTTCAGAAGTAGAGGTCAGTGTTTCATTAGTCTTATGTAATTCCCATGTTCATTACTTCACTTGCCCTCCTTAACGTCCATCACCAGTTTACCCTAACCCCCAACCCCTCTCCCCCCAGCAATGCCCAGTTTGTTTCATATGATTAAGAGTCTCTTAGGGTTTCTGTCTCTCTCTGAAATTTTCTTATTTTATTTTTTACCCTCCTCCCGTAAGATCTTCTGTTTTGTTTTATAAATTCTGCATATGATTGAGATCATATGACAGTTGTCTTTCTCTGATTGATTTATTTCACTTAGCTTAGATTTATTTCACTCCAGTTTGATCCTTGTCATTACAAATGGCAATTTCATGGTTGAGTAGTATTCCATTATATGTTTATATCACATCTTCTTTATCCATTCATCTCTCAGTGGTCATCTGGGCTCTTTCCATAGTTTGGCCATTATAGACATTGCTGCTATGAACATTGGGGTGCAGGTGCCCCTTTGGATCACTACGTTTATATCTTTGGGGTAAATCTCTAGTACTGTAATTGCTGGGTCGTAGGATAGCTCTATTTTTAACTTCTTGAGGAAGCTCCATACTGTTTTCCAGAGTGGCTGCACCAGTTTGCATTCCCACTAACAGGGTAAGAGGGTTCCTCTTTGTCCCACATCCTCAGCAACATCTGTCTTTTCCTGACTTGCTGATTTTAGCTATTCTGACTGATGTGAGGTGGTATCTCATTGTGGTTTGGAATTGGATTTCCCTGATGCCGAGTGATATGGAGCATTTTTTCATGTATCTGTTGGCCATTTGTATGTCTTCTTTGGAAAAATGGCTTTCATGTCTTCTGCCCATTTCTTGATTAGATTATTTGTTCTTTGGGTGTTCGGTCTGATAAGTTCTTTATAGATTTTGTGATGCAAGCCCTTTATCTGATAAGACATTTGGAAATATCTTCTCCCATTCTGTTGGTTGTCCTTTGGTTTTGTCAGCTGTTTCCTTTGTTGTGCAAAAGCTTTTGATCTTGATCAAGACCCAGTAGTTAATTTTTCCCTTTGTTTCTCTTGCCTTTGGGGAAGTGTCTAGCAAGAAGTTGCTGTGGCTGAGGTTACAGAATTGGCTGCCTGGATTTAGGATTTTGAAGGATTCCTGTATCACTTTCAGGTCTTTCATCCATTTTTATTCTATTTTTGTGTATGGTGTAAGGATATATGATCCACTGTCAGTCTTTTGCATGTGGCTGTCCAATTTTCACAGCACTCTTCAGTTGTTGAAGAGACTGTCTTTTTTCCACTGGATATTATTTCCTGCCTTATTCAAGATTAGCTGACCAGAGTGTTGAGGGTCCATTTGTGGGTTCTCTCTACTGTTCCATTGATCTATGTGTCTGTGTTGTGCCAGTATCATACTTTCTTGATAATTAGAATTTTGTAATAGAGCTTGAGGTCCAGGATTGTGATGCCATCAGCTTTGGTTTTCTTTTTCAATATTCCTTTGGCTATTTGGTGTCTTTTCTGGTTCCACACAAATTTGAGGATTATTGTTCCTGCTCTGTGCAAATAGTTGATTGTATATTGGTAGGGATTGCATTGAATGTGTAGATTGCTTGAGGTAGCATAGACATTTTAATAATATATGTTCTCCCAGTCCATGAGCATAGAACATTTTCCCATTTCTTTATGTCTGCCTCAGTTTCCTTCATGAGTGTTCTGTAGTTTCTGTAGTATAGATCCTTTGCTTCTTGGGTTAGACTTATTCCTAGGTATCTTAGGGGTTTTGGTGCAATTGTAAATGGAATAGACTACTTCTTTTTCTTCTGTCTATTTTTTGTGTATAGAGATGCAGTTGATTTCTGTGTATGATATTATAGCCTGCCACTTTGCTGAATTCTTGTATGAGTTCTAGCAATTTGGGGATGGAATCTTTTGGGTTTTCCACATAGAGTATCTTCTTTACCAATTTGGATGCCTTTTATTTCTTTTTGTTGTCTGACTGGTGAGGCTAGGACTTCTAGTACTGTGTTAAACAACAGTAGTCACAGTAGACATCCCTGCCGTGTTCCTGACCTTAGAGGAGAAGCTCTCAGTTTTTCCCCACTGAGAATGATATTCACTGTGAGCTTTTCATATATGGCTTTTATGATGTTGAGATATGTTCCCTTTATCCCTGCACTGTGAAGAGTTTAATCAAGGAAGGATGCTGTACTTTGTCAAATGCTTTATCTGCATCTATCAAGAGGATCATATGGTTCTTGTCCTTTCTTTTATTAATGTAGTGTATCAATCACATTGATTGATTTGCAGAGGTTGAACCACCCTTGCAGCCCAGGAAAAAATCCCACTTGGTCGTGGTGTATAATCCTTTTAATATACTGTTGGAGTCTATTGGCTATGGTCTTTCAGTTTTACTTTTGGATCCTACTGGCTAGTATCTTGGTGAGAATTTTGGCATCCATGTTCATCAGGGATCTTCTTGGTCTGTAATTCTCCTTTTTGGTAGGGTCTTTGTCTGCTTTTGGGATCAAGGTAATGCAGGCTTCATAGAAAGGGTTTGGAAGTTTTCCTTCCATTTTTATTTTTTGAAACAGCTTCAGAAGAACAGGTATTAATTCTTATTTAAATATTTGATGGAATTCCCCTGGGAGGTCATCTGGCCCTGGGCTCTTGTTTCTTGGGAGATTTTTGATTACTGCTTCAATTTCCTTGCTGGTTATGGGTCTGTTCAGGTTTTTTCTTTCTTCGTGATTGTTTTGGTAGTTTATAAGTCCCTAGGAATGCATTTATTTCTTCCAGATTGCCTCATTTGTTAGCATATAGTTGCTCATAATATGTTCTTAAAACTATTTCTATGGTGTTGGTCATGATTTCTCATCTTTCACTCATGATTTTATTAATTTGATTCCTTTCTCATTTCTTTTTGATAAATCTGGCCAGGGGTTTATCAATCTTATTAATTCTTTCAAAGAACCAGCTCCTAGTTTCGTTGATTTGTA
Source organism: Mustela nigripes (assembly GCF_022355385.1). Taxonomy (NCBI): domain Eukaryota; kingdom Metazoa; phylum Chordata; class Mammalia; order Carnivora; family Mustelidae; genus Mustela; species Mustela nigripes. The sequence continues at coordinate 132,892,773 of NC_081559.1, forward strand.
CTACTGTTCTTTTGGTTTCTATTTCATTGATTTCTGCTCTGATCTTTTATTAAATTTCTCTTCTCCAGCTGGGGTTAGGCTGTATTTGCTGTCCTTTACCAGCTCCTATAGATATAAGGTCAGGTTGAGTATTTGAAACCTTTCTTATTTCTTGAGAAAGGCTCATACTGCTGTATCCTTCCCTCTTAGGACCCCCTTTGCTGCAGCCCAAAGGTTTTGAACAGCTGTGTTTTCATTTCCATTTGTTTCCATGAATTTTTAAAATTCTTCTTTAATTTCCTGGTTGACTCATTCATTCTTTAGTATGATGCTCTTTAGCCTCCATGTATTTGAGTTCTTTCCAACTTTCCTCTTGTGGTTGAGTTCTAGTTTCAAAACATTGTGGTCTGAAAATATGCAGGGGGTGCGCCTGGGTGGCTCAGTGGGTTAAGCCTTTGCCTTTGGCTCAGGTCTTGATCTCAGGGTCCTGGGATCAAACCCTGCATTGAGCTCTCTGCTCTGCGGGGAGCCTGCTTCCCCCCTCTCTCTCTGCCTTCAGCTCTGCCTACCTGATGCCTCTCTCTTTGTCAAATAAATAAATAAAATCTTAAAAAAAAAAAAAAGAAAATATACAGGGAATGATCCCCATCTTTTGGTACCAGTTGAGACCTGATTTGAGACCCAGGATGTGATCTCTTCTGGAGATGTTCCATGTGCACTGGAGAAGAATGTGTATTCTGTTGCTTTAGGATGGAGTGCCCTGAAGAAAGGCACTGTGATGGACTGTGAAGTCCATCCGGACTAGTGTGTCATTCAATAGCCCTTGTTTCCCTGTTGATCTTCTGCTTCGATGATCTGTCCAATTCAGTTCCTGGGGTGTTAAAGTCCCCTACTATTATTGATGTGCTTCTTTGATTTAGTTATTAATTGGCTTGTAATTTTGGCTGCTCCCATGTTAGGGGCATAAGTATTTACAACTATTAGATCTTCTTGTTGGATATACACTTTAATTATGATACAGTATCCTTCCTCATCCCGTATTACAGTCTTTGGTTTAAAATCTAATTTGTCTGATACAAGAATTGTTAACCCAGCTTTCTTTTGATGTCCATTAACATGATTAATGGTTTTCCACCCCCTCACTTTCAATCTGGAGGTGTCTTTCAGTCCAAACTGAGTCTCTTGCAGACAGTTGTATGGATGGGTCTTGCTTTTTTATTCAATTTGATACCCTGTGTCTTTTGGGGGCATTTGGCCCATTTACATTCAGAGTAACTATTGAAAGATATGAACTTAGTGCCATTATATTACCTGTAAAGTCACTGTTTCTGTATATATTGTCTCAATTCCTTTCTGGTCTATGTTACTTTTGGGCTCTTTCTTTCTTTCTTTTTAATATTTCTTCCAGGGCTGGTTTAGTGATCACAAATTCTTACAGTTTCCATTTGTCCTTGAAGCATTTTTATGCTTTCTTCAGTTTTGAATGAGAGCCTTGCTGGATAAAGTATTTTTGGTTGCATATTTTTCGCATTTAGCACCCAGAATATATCATGCCAGTCCTTTCTGGCCTGCCAGGTCTCTGTGGATAGGTCTCCTGCCAGTCTAATGTTTCTATCCTTGTAGGGACCTCTTGTACTAAGCTGCTTTCAGGAATTTCTCCCTGTGTCTGAGATTAGCAAGTTTCACTATTATATGTCAAGGTGCTGACCTATTATACCCGATTTTGAGAGGTGTTCTCTGTGCATCCTGGACTTGAATGCCTATTTCCTTTCCCAGATTAGGGAAGTTTTTGCTATAATTTGCTCCAGTACACATTGTGCCCTACTCCCTTTCCTCTACTGGGATCCCATTCTAACATTGTTTTGGTTTATGGTATCACTTACCTCTCGAATTCTCCCCTTTATAGCCAGTTGTTGTTTATGTCTTTTTTTCTCAGCTTCTTTATTCTCCATCATTTTATCTTCTGTATCACTAATTCACTCTTTTGCCTCATTATTGTGACAGAGCCTCCATTTTTTTAAAAAGATTTTATTTATTTATTTAACAGACAGAGATCACTAGTAGGCAGAGAGGCAGGCAGAGAGAGAGAGGAGGAAGCAGGCTCCCTGCTGAGCAGAGAGCTTGATGTGGGGCTCAATCCCAGGACCCTGAGATCATGACCTGAGCCAAAGGCAGAGGCTTTAACCCGCTGAGCCACCCAGGCGCCCTAGAACCTCCATTTTTATTGCATTTCATTAATAGCCTTTTTTTATCTAGTTCTTTTATTTTTTCCAGGATAGGCTTCTGTAATGTCTTCTATACTTTTTACAAGCCTAGCTAGTGCTTTTATAATCATTATTCTGAATTCTAGTTCTGACCTTTTATTCACGTCCATACTAATTAGGTCTCTGGCCTTGATAACTGCCTCTTGTTCTCTTTTTTGAGGTGAGTATTTTTTTTAATTTTTTATTTTTCATAAACATATATTTTTATCCCCAGGGGTACAGGTCTGTGAATCGCCAGGTTTACACACTTCACAGCACTCACCATAGCACATACCCTCCCCAGTGTCCAAAACCCCACCCCCCTCTCCTAACACCCCTCCCGCCAGCAACCCTCAGTTTGTTTTGTAAGATTAAGAGTCACTTATGTTTTGTCTCCCTCCCGATACCATCTTGTTTCATTTATTCTTTTCCTATGCCCCAAACCTCCCATGTTGCATCACCACTTCCTCATATCAGGGAGATCATATGATAGTTGTCTTTCTCTGATTGACTTATTTTGCTAAGCGTGATACCCTCTAGTTCTATCCACGTCATCGCAAATGGCAAGATTTCATTTCTTTTGATGGCTGCATAGTATTCCATTGTGTATATATACCACATCTTCTTGATCCATTCATCTGTTGATGGACATCTAGGTTCTTTCCATGGTTTGGCTATTGTAGACATTGCTGCTATAAACATTCGGGTGCATATGCCCCTTCGGATCACTACATTTGTATCTTTAGGGTAAATACCCAGTTGTGCAGTGGCTGGGTCATAAGGTAGCCCAATTTTCAACGTTTAAAGGAACCTCCATGCTATTTTCCAGAGTGGTTGCACCACCTTGTGTTCCCACCAACAGTGTAGGAGGGTTCCCCTTTCTCCACATCCTCGCCAGCATCTGTCATTTCCTGACTTGTTAATTTTAGCCTTTCTGACTGGTGTGAGGTGATATCTCATTGTGGTTTTGATTTGTATTTCCCTGATGCCGAGTGATGTGGAGCACTTTTTCATGTGTCTATTGGCAATCTGGATGTCTTCTTTGCAGAAATGTCTGTTCATGTCCTCTGCCCATTTCTTGATTGGATTATTTGTTCTTTGGGTGTTGAGTTTGCTAAGTTCTTTATAGATTTTGGACACTAGCCCTTTATCTGATCTGTCATTTGCAAATATCTTCTCCCATTCTGTCAGTTGTCTTTTGGTTTTGTTAACTGTTTCCTTTGCTGTGCAAAAACTTTTGATCTTGATAAAATCCCAATAGTTCATTTTTGCCCCCGCTTCCCTTGCCTTTGGTGATGTTCCTAGGAAGATGTTGCTGCAGCTGAGGTCGAAGAGGTTGCTGCCTGTGTTCTCCTAAAGGATTTTGATGGAGTCCTTTCTCACACTGAGGTCTTTCATCCATTTTGAGTCTATTTTTGTGTGTGGTATAAAGAAATGGTCCAATTTCATTTTTCTGCATGTGGCTGTCCAGTTGTCCCAACACCATTTGTTGAAGAGGCTGTCTTATTTCCATTGGACATTCTTTCCTGCTTTGTCGAAGATTAGTTGACCATAGAGTTGAGGGTCTATTTCTGGGCTTTCTATTCTGTTCCATTGATCTATGTGTCTGTTTTTATGCCAGTACCATGCTGTCTTGGTGATGACAGCTTTGTAAGAGAGCTTGAAGTCCAGAATTGTGATGTCACTAACTTTAGCTTTCTTTTTCAATATTCCTTTTGCTATTCAAGGTCTTTTCTGGTTCCATATAAATTTTAGGATTGTTTGTTCCATTTTTTTAAAAAAGATGGATGGTACTTTGATAGGTATTGCATTAAATGTGTAGATTGCTTTAGGTAGCATAGACATTTTCACAATATTTATTCTTCCAATCCAGGAGCGTGGAACATTTTTCCATTTCTTTGTATCTACCTCCATTTCTTTCATGAGTACTTTATAGTTTTCTGAATATAGAGTCTTTGCCTCTTTGGTTGGTTTATTCCTAGGTATCTTATGGTTTTGGGTGCAATTGTAAATGGGATTGACTCCTTACTTTCTTCTGTCTTGTTGTCAGTATAGAGAAATGTGACTGATTTCTGTGCATTGATTATATATCCTGACACTTGACTGAATTCCTGTACAAGTTCTAGCAGTTTTGGAGTGGAGTCTTTTGGGTTTTCCACATATAGTATCATATGATCTGCGAAGACTGCTAGTTTGACTTCTTCTTTGCTGATTTGGATGGCTTTAATTTCCTTTTGTTGTCTGATTGCTGAGGCTAGGACTTCTAGTACTATGTTGAATAGCAGTGGTGATAATGGACATCCCTGCCGTGTTCCTGACCTTAGCGGGAAAGCTTTCAGTTTTTCTCCATTGAGAATGATATTTGTGGTGGGTTTTTCATAGATTGCTTTGATAATATTGAGGTATGTGCCCTCTATCCCTACACTTTGAAGAGTTTTGATCAGAAAGGGATGTTGTACTTTGTCAAATGCTTTTTTCAGCATCTATGAGAGTATCATATGGTTCTTGTTTTTTCTTTTATTGATATGTTGTATCACATTGATTGATTTGCGGATGTTGAACCAACCTTGCAGCCCTGGAATAAATCCCACTTGGTCGTGGTGAATAATCCTTTTGATGTGCCGTTGAATCCTATTGGCTAGTATTTTAGTGAGAATTTTCGCATCTGTGTTCATCAAGGATATTGGTCTCTAGTTCTCTTTTTTGATTGGATCCTTGTCTGGATTGGGGTCAAAGTGATGCTGGCCTCATAAAATGAGTTTGGAAGTTTTCCTTCCATTTCTATTTTTTGGAACAGTTTCAGGAGAATAGGAATTAGTTCTTCTTTAAATGTTTGGTAGAATTCCTCCGGAAAGCCGTCTGGCCCTGGGCTTTTGTTTGCTTGGAGATTTTTGATGACTTTTTTCAATCTCTTTACTGGTTATGGATCTGTTCAGGCTTTCTATTTCTTTCTGGTTCAGTTGTGGTAGTTTACATGTCTCTAGGAATGCATCCATTTCTTCCAGATTGTCAAATTTGTGGCGTACAGTTGCTCATAGTGTGTTCTTATAATTGTCTGTATTTCTTTGGTGTTGGTTGTGATCTCTCCTCTTTCATTCATGATTTTATTTATTTGGGTCCTTTCTCTTTTCTTTTTGATAAGTCTGGCCAGGGGTTTATCAATTTTATTAATTCTTTCAAAGAACCAGCTTCTAGTTTCGTTGATTTGCTCTACTGTTTTTTTGGTTTCTATTTCATTAATTTCTGCTCTGATCTTTATGATTTCTCTTCTCCTGCTGGGCTTAGGGTTTCTTTCTTGTTCTTTCTCCAGCTCCTTTAGGTGTAGGGTTAGGTTGTGTACTTGAGACCTTTCTTGTTTCTTGAGAACGTCTTGTACCGCTATATATTTTCCTCTCAGGACTGCCTTTATTGTGTCCCACAGATTTTGAATCGTTGTGTTTCCATTATCATTTGTTTCCATGAATTTTTTCAATTCTTCTTTAATTTCCTGGTTGACCATTCATTCTTTAGAAGGATGCTGTTTAGTCTCCATGTATTTGGGTTCTTTCCAAATTTGCTCTTGTGATTGAGTTCTAGCTTCAGAGCATTGTGGTCTGAAAATATGCAGGGAATGATCCCAATCTTTTTTTTTTTTTTTAAAAGATTTTATTTATTTATTTGACAGACAGAGATCACAAGTAGGCAGAGAGGCAGGCAGAGAGAGAGAAAGATAGATAGGGAAGCAGGCTTCCTGCGGAGCAGGGAGCCCGATGCGGGGCTCAATCCCAGGACCCTGAGATCATGACCCGAGCCGAAGGCAGCAGCCCAAACCACTGAGCCACCCAGGCGCCCCAATCCCAATCTTTTGATACCGGTTGAGACCTGATTTAGGACCGAGGATCTGATCTATTCTGGAGAATGTTCCATGTGCACTAGAGAAGAATGTGTATTCTGTTGCTTTGGGATGAAATGTTCTGAATATATCTGTGATGTCCATCTGGTCCAGTGTGTCATTTAAGGCCTTGATTTCCTTGTTGATCTTTTGCTTGGATGATCTGTCTATTTCAGTAAGGGGAGTGTTAAAGTCCCCTACTATTATTGTATTATTGTTGATGTGTTTCTTTGATTTTGTTATTAATTGGTTTATATAGTTCGCTGCTCCCACGTTGGGTGCATAGATATTTAAAGTTGTTAGATCTTCTTGTAGGACAGATCCCTTGAGTATGATATAGTGTCCTTCCTCATCTCTTATTATATTTTGGCTTAAAATCTAATTGATCTGATATAAGGATTTCCACACCTGCTTTCTTCTGATGTCCATTAGCATGGTAAATTCTTTTCAACCCCCTCACTTTAATTTTTTTAATTTTTTTTTTAAAGATTTTATTTATTTGACAGACAGAGATCACAAGTAGGCAGAGAGGCAGGCAGATAGAGAGTGAGAGAAGGAAGGAGGCTCCCTGCTGAGCAGAGAGCCCGATGTGGGACTCGATCCCAGGACCCTGAGATCATGACCTGAGCCGAAGGCAGCGGCTTAACCCACTGAGCCACCCAGGCGCCCTCAACCCCCTCACTTTAAATCTGGAGGTCTGTTCAGCTTTAAAATGAGTTTCTTGGAGGCAACATATAGATAGGATTTGTTTTTTTATCCATTCTGATACCCTGTGCCTTTTGATTGGGGCATTTAGCCCATTAACATTCAGGGTAACTATTGAGAAATATGAATTTAGTGCCATTGTATTGCCTGTCAGGTGACTGTTACTGTATATTGTCTCAGTTCCTTTCTGATCTACCACTTTTAGGCTCTCTCTTTGCTTAGACGACCCCTTTCAATATTTCCTGTAGAGCTGGTTTAGTGTTTGCAAATTCTTTCAGTTTTTGTTTGTCCTGGCAGAGATTAAAATAATCTCTCACTCTAATTTCAATGATAGGCCAGCTGGATATAGTATTCTTGGCTGCATGTTTTTCTCGTTTAGTGCTCTGAATATATCATGCCAGCTCTTTCTGGCCTGCCAGGTCTCTGTGGATAAGTCTGCTGCCAATCGAATATTTTTACCATTGTATGTTACAGACTTCTTTTCCCGGGCTGCTTTCAGGATTTTCTCTTTGTCACTAAGACTTGTAAATTTTACTATTAGGTGATGGGGTGTGGACCTATTATTGTTGATTTTGAGGGGGGTTCTCTGCACCTCCTGGATTTTGATGTTTGTTCCCTTTGCCATATTATGGAAGTTCTCTTCAATAATTCTCTCCAGTATTCCTTCTGCTTCCCTCTCTCTTTCTTCTTCTTCTGGAATCCCAATTATTCTAGTGTTGTTTCATCTTATGGTGTCACTTATCTCTCGAATTCTGCCCTCGTGGTCCAGTAGCTGTTTGTCCCTCCTTTGCTCAGCTTCTTTATTCTCTGTCATTTGGTCTTCTATATCGCTAATTCTTTCTTCGGCCTCATTTATCCTAGCAGTGAGAGCCCCCATTTTTGATTGCACCTCATTGACAGCTTTTTTTATTTCAACTTGATTAGATTTTATTTCTTTTATTTCTCCAGAAAGGGCTTTTATATCTCCCTAGAGGGTTTCTCTAATATCTTCCATGCCTTTTTCTTTTTTTTTTTTTACAGATTTTATTTATTTATTTCCCAGAGAGAGATCACAAGTCGATGGAGAGGCAGGCAGAGAGAGAGAGAGGGAAGCAGGCTCCCTGCCCAGCAGAGAGCCCGATGCGGGACTCGATCCCAGGACCCCAAGATCATGACCTGAGCCGAAGGCAGCGGCTTTAACCCACTGAGCCACCCAGGCGCCCCTCTTCCATGCCTTTTTCGAGCCCAGCTAGAACCTTGAGAATTGTCATTCTGAACTTTAGATCTGACATATTACCAATGTCTGTATTGATTAGGTCCCTAGCCTTCGGTACTGACTATTGTTCCTTTTTTTGTGGTGAATTTTGCAGCCTTTTTATTTTTTCCAGTTAAGAGTATAAGAAGGAGCAAGTAAAATACTAAAAGGGTGGCAAAAACCCCAGGAAAATATGCTTTAACCAAATCAGAAGAGATCCCAAATCTTGAGGGTGGAGAAAGGGGATAAAAAGAGTTTCAGAAAGAAAAAAGAAAAGAAAAGAAAAGAAAATTAAAAAACGAAAAGGGAAAACAAATAAAGAAAAATATATATATATTAGATAAACTAGTTAAAAAACATTAAAAAACAAAAGGGTAAAAGTTAAAAAAATTTAGCAGAAGAAAAAAAATTGAAAAAGAAAAAAAATTAAATTAACTGCAAGACTAAAGAATCATGGGAGAAAGCTGTGAGTTCTGTGCTTTGCTTTTTCCTCCTCTGGAATTCCGCTGCTCTCCTTGGTATTGAAACTGCACTCCTTGGTAGGTGAACTTGGTCCTGGCTGGATTTCTTGTTGATCTTCTGGGGGAGGGGCCTGTTGTAGTGATTCTCAAGCCTCCTTGTCTGAGGCAAAATTGCACCGCCCTTACCACCAGCCAGGCAGGCTGAGTAATCCGCTTCGGTTTGCTTTTGGGAACTTTTGTTCCCTGACCGCTTTCTGTAGATTTCCGGAGGAGGGGAATAAAAGTGGTGGCCTCCTGGTCTTCTGCTGGGAGTAGCCGAGAGCCGGGGCCCCCACCCCTCAGTGCGCCCTCAGAGAACAGAGCCCACTTACTCCCGTCTCCCTGGCTTCTGGCCATGCTCCGAGCCACCGAGTCTGTGACCGGTTCAAGGTAACCCCGAGCTTGGAGCTTACTCCTCGGCTCTGCCTCTTCCCCGTTCTAATACCTGCAAGCTCTGCGACATGCAGACACCCCCGATCCTTCCGTGACCCCTTGGGGCCTGGGGCCACACTGACCACGTGTGGGCTTCACCCTGGTTTAGCCTCTTGAGCGTTGTCCCTCAGCGGAACAGAGCTTTTAAAATTCCTGATTTTGTGTTCCGTTGCTCTGCCGCTTGCCGGGAGACACCCCCCCCCCCCCCCGGTCTATCTTCCTGTCGCTTTCGATTCACTTCTCTGCCAGTTCCACCTTTCAGAAAGTGGTTGATTTTCTGTTTCTAGAATTGCTGTTCTTCTTCTCTTCGATCTCCTGTTGGATTTGTAGGTGTTTGCAATCTTTAGATAAGCTATCTAGCTGTTCTCCTGCTAGCTGAAGTAGTCTCAGCCTGCTACTTCTCCACCATCTTCACTCCTCCCCGAGGTTTTTTTGTCTTGTCATTCTGTCCAGAGAAGAATAGATGAACAAGAGAACAAAATACTAAAGTGGCAACAATGACCCCAGATAATTTTAGAGGAGGACTTATATATATTAATTATAGTTTATAATTATTATAACTTATATGAATTACAACAGATTATATAATATATATTATATAATAATAAATTATAGTTTATAATTATATAAATTATAATTTATATTAATTATAATAATCAGAGGAGACGTGAAACCAGAATAAATAAAAATTTTAAAAAGGCAGTGAGAGAATATAATCAGACAGGTGAACAGAACAGAGCAATACACTGGACCCTGTGTGTAGTTTTGTCTGTTTATTAGAAAACTAGATTCCAAAATTGTATGGAAAGAAAAACTTAAACATATTCAAAAATAAAACTAAATACAATAAAGTTTAGAATGTTACTGTAAACAAATGAGAATTAAAAGACAAATAAAGGGAATATCAACAGACAGCTGAACAGAACAGAGCAATACACTACATCCTGAGTATTTTGGTCTGTTTGTTAGAAGAAACTGCATCCTAAAATTGTAAAGAAAGAAAAACTTTCATATATGTACAAAAATAAATTTAAATACAATGAAAGGCTAGAATGTAAGTGTAAACATGAAAATTTAAAAAGATTTTTAAAAAGTTGATAAAAAATAAGAAATTGGTTGAAAAAGAGCAGAAAAATTAAAATTGAAAGCCTAAGAATTGTGGCAAAAGACCATAAATTCTATATACTGTTTTCCCTTAGTGCTGGAGTTTTGCAGTTCTGTTTAATGGCTAAACTTGGTCTTGGCTGGATGTTCTTGTTGATCTTCTGGGAAAGTGTCTGTTCTGCTGATTCTCAAGTGTCTTTGCTTCAATCAGAACTTCATTGCCCTTGCCAGGGGGCCATGCTAAGTACAGTGGTCCAGTTTGCTCTGTGTGGTTTTGTTCCCTGAAAACTTTCTGCTCTACTTTAGAGGATGAGAATGAAAATGGCAGCCTCCCAATCTCTGGCCCCACACTGAAAGGTCATGGCCCACTCCTCAGTGCCCCCTCACAGATAAGGGGTCAATTACATCTATCTCCCTGGTGTCCATATGTACTTCTATGCTCACTCAGCTTGGACCAAGTGTTTCTATCTTAGGCATACAACTCAGTTGGAGTCTCCAAACCCTGAGCCTCCTTTGGCGCACACTTGTGCCACTGCTTCCCTGGGGAAAAAAGTTGGGTTGGTTCTGCCGCTTGGTGGACCCCTGCTTGGAGTGCAGTTGCCAAGCTGTTTGGTAGTTCATGATTTATGGAAACACTGACAGCCACACCTGGGCTTTCTGATTGCAGCCTGCTTCCCCATTTCAAACCCTAGGAGCTCTGCCACCCTTAGGCATCCCCAGTGTTTCTGTGACCCTGAGGATCCTAAGACCATACTGTCTCACCTAGGTTTCTGCTCTCTTTCAGCACCTGAGTGTGCCTTTCAGGCAGGGCCATCCCTTACTGATTTTTTGCTTGGCTGCTGTATCAGTTTCTGATGTTGGCTTAGGGAGGCTCCCTCCCCCTGAGGTTTACCCTCCCATATATATAGCTTTGGATTCATTTCTCCACACCTCCTACCTTGCAGAAAGTGGTCGCTTTTCTATTTGTAGAGTTGCAGCTATTCTTTCCTTAGATCTTGGGATGAGTTCATAGGTATTCAAAATGATTTGATCGCTACTGGTTGAATTCCTGTAGCCAGACAAAATTAAGGTCTGCTGTTTCTCTCCTATCTTGGACTGTCTCCACCAATATTCTCTTAGACTCTTAGACATTCTTGAATTTTATGTAGATTAAGTTGCCTTCATAAAACATTTATCCATACCTGTTGAATCTATTCTCTGCAAAAATATGGGATATTTAATGTATATTTATTTAGCCTAATATAAAACATTTATATTGAGTGTTTTATCTGTCCTTCCGTACTGCCAATAATATATTTATGGTGATGATGATGGTGGTGGTGGTGGTGATGGTGACAGAGATGTTGGGGTCGGGGAGGAAGAAAGTAGTAGTACTTTTTTGAAGGAATACCAGAAATACTAGCCCTAATCATGAAATGTTTGATAGGATTAGACTTAGTAAAGAATGAGTTTTTGGTGGCACACCGTTCTTCCAGGTTTATCTGAGAATGGACTCTTTGTCTCATCACGGAAATCAGTGAGTGAAAATAATTAATTTCAGTCCTTATGTACACAAGGCAAATTGGTGCAGAAGTTGCTTTGTAAGCTACTCTAAGTGGTAGGGAAGTCCACGCTGAGAAAGAGATAGTTGAAACAATACTAGAAAATTATGAGGACATTGTCTTTACTTTCCCTTTTTTAGTCTTCTACAAAATCAGGCACAGAAATTTAGTCTTTGAGGTGGAAAATGATATAGGAACAAAAAACTTCAGAGTTGGAATAATCATAGACAATTACATTTTTTAAAAAATATTTTATTTATTTATTTGACAGACAGAGATCACACGTAGGCAGAGAGGCAGGCAGAGAGAGAGGAGAGTAAGCAGGCTCCCTGCAGAGCAGAGAGCCTGATACGGGACTCGATCCCAGGACTCTGGGATCATGACCTGAGCTGAAGGCAGAGGCTTTAACCCACTGAGCCACCCAGGCGCCCGATAATTACATTTTAAAACTATGTTTTACATTTTCCATCAACAATCTATTTTATAAAATACTGACTTTCTAGAAAATAACTTCTAGATTATTAAACATTTCTGATCATTTTTGCCAAAAGGACTCATAAATTTTTTAAAGTACTATTCTTCAAACTGCAGATTGCAGTCTTTTGGTAGATTTTAAAATCAATAAAGTGGATAACTACCACACTTATTTTTTAAAAGGTTTTTTTTTTTTAAATAAATGATTTATCTAGGCATCATTTTAAATTAAAGAAAAGTTGTAAACATAGTACAGAGTTTCCATATGACCCTCACTTAGTTTTCCCAATTGTTAACATCTTGTGTTACTAGAGTCTGACTGTCACTAATAGTGGAACATTACTACTAAATTCCAGACTTTTTTGGATTTCTCCTGTTTTTCTATTAATGTTCTCTTTCTGTTCCAGAATCTAATCAATATAGGTACCACATTGTATTTATTTGTCATATCTCCTAGTCTCCCCTGTTCTAGGACAGTTTCTGAGTCTTTTCTTTGTTTTCATGACTGTGACAGTCTGGAGGAGTATTGGCCAGGTAGAATCCTATAAGAATATCTCCCAGTTTGTGTTTATCTAAAATTCACTCATGATTAGACTGGTGTTAAAGGTCTTTGGACAGAAGAGCACAGGTAGATGGTCCTTTCATCACATTATATAACAAAGGTATATGGCATCTACATGACATTCCTGGGGATGGGAACCTTCATCATTTGGTTAAAGTAGAATTTGCCAGGTTTCTCTGCGCAGTTACTATTATTAGGACAAGAATCAACAAATTTGGCACACAGCTTAGGATGTAGAATTAAGCTCCATCTCCTGTAGATGGGGTTAGTTATCTATATATATTATTTAGAGCTTTTTTGTAAGAAATATTTGTCCCTTCTTGGGGAGCTTGGGTGGTTGAGTTGGTTGAGCATCAGACTTGATTTTTGCTCCAGTCATGATCTTGGAGTCATGTAATCAAGCCCCACGCTGGGCTCTGAGCTCAGTGGGGAGTCTCCTTCTCTCTCTTTCTCCTTTTGCCCTTCCCCCTGCTCGTGCTCTTGCGCTCTCCCTCTTTTTCTCTCTTGAATAAATAAATCTTAAAAAAAAAAATTGCCTCTTCTCTTCCCTTTATTGATTTATTCAATTTTGTATATATTTATTTTGTACTTTGGGGTATAATCCATTCTCCGTTCTTTCTGAGCACTTCCTCTTTGGTATTATAAGACATACTCCAGAATCCTCTTGTATCTCCCCTGCCCCAGCCCTGAAATCAGCCATTTCTCCAGAAAGCCTTGTTTCCTCATGGAGAATGGTATTTAGAAACCAAGCTCTGGATGTTGGGTATGCTTGCTGGGTGTCTTTGCTTCTGGATCCTATTAGTGGACAGAGCTAGATAATTTAATATATATATGTTTACTAAGTCATAAACATATCTGTCATTATTCCTGGTGTATCATTTTGTATATTTATTAAATTTATAGTGATGTTTAAGACTGTAATCCAGTGGGGCGCCTGGGTGGCTCAGTGGGCTAAGCCGCTGCCTTCGGCTTGGGTCATGATCTCAGGGTCCTGGGATTGAGTCCCGCATTGGGCCCTCTGCTCAGCAGGGAGCCTGCTTCCCTATCTCTCTCTCTCTCTGGCTGCCTCTCCATCTACTTGTGATTTCTCTCTGTCAAATTAATAAAAAAAAAAAAAAGCTTTAAAAAAAAAAAGACTGTAATCCAGTATGTGATAGGAGTTTAATATAGCAGCTTAACCTCCAAGCTTGGTTGGCTAAGTAAACAGAGTGAGAAAATTTCAAAAATACAGAATGGCTAGATAATGAAATGTTAACACATGCTGGTAGTTTTCAATGGACAATTCGATTTTATTTATCAACTATTTCTAAGTAATTGAGAGGTCAATATAGTTTTTTTAATTTACTTTGTGATGTTATGAATGTCTTCACTATTGCAGCTTTGCATATTTAAACATGCATGTTTAACTTATTGACACTTATTTTCTTTGTTTCATTCATAAATTGAACACTGTACTGTCTTTTGACAAACTAATACAAGAGAAGCCAGGCAGCTTTTCAGTTTTCTCATTTTTAAGTGGTAACAATAATTTTTACCCCATGAGATTTTAGTGAAGAATAAATAGATGTACGTATTTGAAAGTACCTTGTAAATTCTACATGCTAACTTAAGTTAGAGAATATATGTTAGATTGCCATCATTTAGCAAGAACTGGTTAAATACATTTACTTTGGTTTAATTTTCAATATGTATCACAATGGGAGACATTTGAGTTGATTCTTTATTCCAGTTTTATAAATTGTTTCATAAAAAGAATCTCTTATTCATTAATTAAGCTCACATTTTTGAGCTCTTACTTTGTGTTAGGCACAAAACAAATATTAGGCAGCTCATATCCAAGGAAGATCTAATAATCTAATTCCTAACTTAGCAGCCTATTTAACTTATAGCCGTAATGGAAACTAGGCAGTTTAAACAGAGTTTAATGGCCTCCTAGAAGCCTTTTTAATATTTGTTTTGCATTATAATGAATCTGTGTTGCATTTCCTGTCACCCTAGGTGGCTTACTATTTGGAGGTCTTTGTCAGCCTTGGCAGGGTACTTTTGTGACCCACGTGACTCCTTACCCTCACCAGGAAAGGAAACTCCAGGAGAGCTGTGGTATTGCCTTTTGGGATCTGAGCTGTTCCCATCTAGGTGCTTAGGGAAGATTAGTGGAATGAAGAAATGAAGGCAGGAGTTGGGCCAAGCCTCTGACAATTATAGCTTAAATCCTCATTTTCAGTAATAGAAGGGCCTATCAAATGCTGCAGGAAGTACTGGTAGGTCTTTCCTTTCAGGGCTAGAGACACTGTCCCCCATCCCTTTCCTCTTCTTGGTCACTCCCCCAGAACCCTAACAGGAAACTCACTAAGCCCCCTGCCCATTACGTTAACTTCCTAGGTACCACAGAAGTAGAGTATTAAATGAACTAATTAGATAATTGAATTCCCTGAAAGGCCTTGTAAAATTAGTGTTGGAGATTGTGGATAGTACCCTTTATATTGGGAAGTGTATTAATACCATATTTCTCTGTATAATTTTTATTTTAGGCTGAGGGGAAGATAATATTTATTGATTACCTAATATATGTCATATACAATGCTGGGTACTTTACAGTGTATAACTTCACTTAATTAGAAGGAATAGACATCATCTGCATCATACAGATGATGAAGTCAAGGTCAAACTGCCAGAAAACAGCAAAGCTTGTCTTTGAATCTTGGTTTTGCTGACTTCAAAGACTATGGTCTTTCTACTATGTGAATATTCTAAGATAAAGCTAACTCATTTATTCTCCTAATAAGGGCCTTTACATCAGAATATCTTGAAAGAGTACACTGACCTTTACTATATTTTTTAGTATAGGAGATTGAAATAACAGATACTAAAGTTTTGTAATATCGTGTGATAGAAGATTCCAAATTTTTTGTAGAGGGAGTTAAATGTAAGCTCTGATTCGCCTCACATTAAAACACATTTACCTAAATTTGTGTTCTGTCTATAGGAAAAGAGAAAGGAATCCCATGGATATATTTGACATGGCTAGGCATCGGCTACAAGCTCCTGTCAGAAGACAGTCGCCTAAGGGCTTAGATGTTACTACTTTTCAGAATATTCATGACTTCAATGAGCTGAAAGATAGAGGTGAGTAGAATGCTGCTCTGAGATACAGCCTGTGTTCTAACCATATTCAAGTGCTTATTTGTATCCTTTTTCTAAAGTAAAGTTTCATTTAGGATACCTATTTTAAAAAATGATGAATAAAATTTCTATATATTTTAGTTCTTCACTTTACCAATCTAGTAGGTGAAACTTGAGTTTGACTAACTCTTTTCTTTTGCAGAACATACAGCTTTTAAAGCCTCTCCGGAGTCGATTAGATCAGGTAGACTAAAGAGAAGAGTAGCACTTGTCATTAATGGAACGGCG
This sequence comes from Mustela nigripes, assembly GCF_022355385.1. NCBI lineage: Eukaryota > Metazoa > Chordata > Mammalia > Carnivora > Mustelidae > Mustela > Mustela nigripes. Next base: position 132,908,829 of record NC_081559.1, read on the forward strand.
ACAAGGCAAGCTGAGCTTAAGAAAGAGACTGAGAAGGAACAGTCAGAGTGACTGGAGAATGTGGTATCCCGAAATCTAAGGGAAGAGAATATGTCAAGGAGAAGGGATCATTTAAGAGGAATAGTGCAAAGCGTTGGTTGGATCAGAAGTCACTGGTGACCTTGGTTAGATCTTTTTCAGTGGAATTAGGGTACCAGAAGCCCATTAACATGGGAATGAGGATTGACTAGGAGGCAGAGTGTTGGAGGTAGTAAGCATAAGACAGCTCCTGGAGGAGGTAGGCTTGGCTGGGAAGAGCTGGGAGAACAGGGTAGAATGCTAATGTGAAGGGCTGTGACAGGGTAAGAGGTGTGTGTAGGGTATGGGAAAAAGAAGGAATGAGGAGAGCAGGGTCCCTGAGTAACTCAGGCAGGAGCAAATGGAGAGTATTTGAAGGAAGAGAGTTGAGAAGATTTGATTTTGATGTAGCACTTAGAAGGAGCAGAGAAAGCTTAGTAGAGAAATAGGATTACCAGGAGACACAGGTCCTAGGAGACTGAAAATGTATAGAGGAACCAAAATGTGTGTTATATGTGATTTTCCTTTTGGACCATGTAATAGAGCAGGTTTTGGAGTCAAAGTGGCAAATTGTTGGATATGTGGTCATATGATCTACCAGATGAACCAGAACTGAACTTTTCTTCTTTTTGCTTTTTAAATTAGTATCTATTACAGAAAGTTTTGAAAACACAGAAAACTAGAAAGGAAAATCACCTTGCTCAAACCACCTAAATATAAGCACCTAAATATAAACACCATTCATATTTCTAGTCTTCTTTCTGAGCCTATTTAAAACAAAAACAAACAATAAACAAAAAACAGTAAAACTGTTACTTAATTTTCTCTTTTGTTTTTCATTTAGATTTATAAGTGTCATCAGTTACATTTACTGTTGTCTTTTAATGCTATGATTTATTGATAATTTACTATATGCCAGGCAGTGTATTAAGCCAGTAGGTCTCAGAGTTTGGTCAGGGGACCTGCGCAGTCAGACTGTTTTCATTATAAGCCAAGACATTATTTGTCTTTTTCATGCTTATTCTCACATGGGATATGGTAATGGTGATAACTTTTGATCATAAAGCTTTTTACATATTTAGGATAATTTCTTCAAATTATATTCCAACAGTATAATTAGAGATCAAAGGGAATAATAGTTTCAAGGCTTTTTAGATATATGAACTACATTTTGTTCTCAAGATTTAAAAGTTAAGTTTTATCATTTTCATTCTGCTCACCTCATATTCTTGAACTTGTGGCATAGATGAATTCTTAGATTGTCATTTCCTCCAATAATGACCTCTCTCCTAAAGTTCCAGCCAGTCTGTATTTATCTTGCTTTTTGCATATTTACAAGGGTGAAAATATTAATTGGCTTGATAACATTATGTTTTCATTTTTTTCAGTATATTTTAGGGACTGGCTTCGATTAGTGTCTAATGGCTCCCTGAGTTGTAGCTGTGTGACTGACTGCGTGGCTATACGTGTACATAGTTGCCCAGCTGTGTGCTCTGGAGGGAAATCTTGGGGAGTGGGGAAGTACGGATGGGGAATGCATAATAAGCTACTGCTTGTTCTGGGGTGGTGTGGTGGGGGAGTTCCTTTTAATGTTGCTAAGTTTGTGAAAGGCCATTTACTTACAGAATATTAATTTCGTGTTCTTGAGTTTTATGATAATTTTAATACATTTTGACTTTGGTGATACATTATTATTCCTTGATTTTGAAATTACATTCCTCATATGTTTACTGAAGTTTTATAAAATCTCCTTTGGAAACAAGATTGAACTTACCTATATATTTTTTGTACTAGATTCAGAAACACGGGTTGACCTGAAGTTCATGTACCCAGATCCTCCAAGAGATCACCACACCTTAGAGATCCAGCAGCAAGCCCTGCTAAGAGAGCAGCAGAAGAAACTGAATAGAATGAAGATGCAGGAAGGTGCTGAAGGTAAGAAATCGTCATTCCTATCTCAAAGAGTAGCACTGGGTTGTTTGTTGTTGTTGTTAGCCTTTTTTCTCTCTGTTGTTGATTGCAGTCCCAGGCAGCTTCCCACTGGTAGCTCCATGCTCACATGGCCCTTTTGGCAGATAGCCCCAGAAAAGGACAGGTCCCCGAGAGGGCTCTGATGGGTGTGGCCGAGGCACGTTGTGGGTGAGAGGGGTCCAGGGAGGATGGAGTACCTCAGCTAGGCCACGTGACATCTGCAGCAGGAAGTAGGAACCAAGGGAAGGAGTGCTGGGCAAACACTCCAGTGCCCTGTGGGGCATTTCTTTGCCATGTGTGTCTGACAGGTTTTGGTAGGGCATAAAATCTGTTCAGGGACACTGGGCTGTGAATGTGTGTTTGTATAATCAGCCAATCAACAGGTGCTTCCTGAGTGCCTGTGGTGAGCACAGGTACTGATGCATATCCAGGGGATGTGGTGATGAATGAAATATGCTGTTGCTGTCAAGGAGCTTATACTTTGTTGGAGGAGTTAGAGGCTAAATAAGCCTAAGCGTACTGAGCGCTGCAAAGGAGAAATCTAGGGTCCCATGGGAGTATGGAACTGGGGGTAGGGAACTGTGGGTACCCACAGCAGAGTGGGGGTAGCTGCCTCACAGAGCACAGCATCTTGTGGGCCCCGTTGGCCTAGAGTCCTGCAGGCCGTTGAGGGTGGCAATGGAAAATAAGTCCTAAAACACAACAGTCCAGTAATAAGAATAAGACATTCTCATTCTCAGGCCTCAGGATCTGAGGAAACTTTTTTGACCATGAGACATAATCACAGGAATAAGTTGCGCACCATTTTAGGCCCAGGTCAAGGCTTTGATAAAGATTGATATAGGGGAAGTCTTTCATCCATCTGATACAGAACTTTTCACAATGGTCTCATCACCCTCTGACAGCATGGTAACCCACATTCTATGGCATGTCATCAGAAAAGAGAAACTAGTACATTTTTAACCTTTATAAGCATTTTGGTGGAATATTTCCTTAGGAGACCCTGCTGATCTGATGTGGTGCAGTCTTGGCATATTCGGCTGGTTAACTGAAAAGTAGTCCCCAGGTGGATAGATGCAGGTGCATTTGGGCACCGAGGGTATCCATCTTCCACAGCAGCCACCGACCAACTTCCAGTGAACTCTATGATGACTGAGTTCATAAGAATGTGGTTTAAATATGGTAAAATAATCACAAGCATGGTATAAAATATTCTAAGAAGGAGTATAGGCTATCATTCATTCGTACCCTATTTATTCCTAAAGGCAGTCCCTAAAGGACAAAATGCACTATTGGATGCACATAGGAAAACTGGTCAAATCAAAGAGGAGGGGGCTTTGGTTGGGGCACCTGTGTGGTTCAGTAGGTTAAGCCTCTGCCTTTGGCTCAGGTCATGATATCAGGGTCCTGGGATCGAGCCCCACATTGGGCTCCCTGCTCAGCAGGAAGTCTGCTTCCCCCTCTCTCTCTGCCTGCCTCTCTGCCTACTTGTGATTTCTTTCTGTCAAATAAATCAATAAAATCTTTAAAAAGGGGGGGGGGCATTTGGTATACTTCCTCCAGAGACTCTGTGTAACCAGGTGCCTGGAGCTGAAAAATTCCATGCGAGGGACCCGTGTTTAAGTCCACTCAGCAACTTTCTACCCAGATTGTGGAAATATGAGTGAAGCTTGAAGAATCCTGCATTATTTTCTTTTCCTGCAGACTTCACAATGATTTTTACTTTTGTCTATTCAACTAGAATGGATGCTGAACTAGTTATAAATATATTTATATATATAATTATAAATTAATAAGTAATAGCTTAACATTCTAAAATGTGATAGTTGAAAAAATTTACAGTAGAGAGCTAGTCACAAAGGATATTGTCAAAGTTTTTATTTTTAAATGTTTTTTCTCCATTAACTACAGCTGACTTGGATGCCATCCCAAGTGCTAAAGTACGGGACCGCAGAATGGTAAGAAACCAGTTACGATTTTCCAAGCTAGTTTTTGGGGGATAAAAAATTTTTAGGAATAAGGTAAGTGAGTAATCCAATTTTGAATATTGAGTTAAGAAAGAATTTAACTCTTGTCTCATCCCTGTAGTGGGTATTCAGAGATGTATTAGTGGAATATGTAGAGAGAAAGCATATTGTTATACGAAGTATATTGTGGTTACAAGACTTCAGGGCTAGGCTGTTCAGGTTGGTCTGTTTTTAGCCGTGTGACTTCAGGCAAGGTATTTAATCTTAGTTTTAAACATGGTAAATTTTGAGATGCCTGCTAGACAAACAGTTGGAACTGGCAAGTAACAGACAGGTAAGGGAGTTCAGGGGAAAAGACTGAGGTTGGAAATAAATTTAACCTTCATACACACGAGTAACAGTAACAATATGATTGCATTTTCAGATTATAAAGGTAAGGCTCAGCTCAGCTGTTTTAGTAGCCCAGGGTCACCAGTTGGTAGCTGTTGGTGCTTCATTTGAAGTGATAATGATGTTGCTAATAGCTACCAGTTAGAGAGTGACCACCCTATCTGTGCTAGGTACTTGATGTTTATTTCTCTCAAGTATACAAGATATGCATTCTTTCTGTGACGGAAGAGGAAACGGTGGGCCCATGATCACGCAGTGGTAAGCTGCACAGCCCAGGCTTGAAACCAAGGTGGTCTTGAGAGCTCCTCCTTGTCCCCATGCCATCCCTATTCCTGAAATCTCTGCAGGTTGGTAGGTTTCTCTGAATGTGGCAGCCACATTTCTCAGTGAAAAGATACTGAAATTTAACCAAAATTTTAACCAAAATCCCAGATTAAAATAACAAAATAACACCATATTTTGCTGAGTAGTAACTCAGCAGAAACAGCTTATCATGGCTGTTACCAAGAAGCTAATAAATTTTGGGGTCCTCATCACCCTAGAAACTGGATTGTATAGCAAACACAAATGAAAAGTGGGGCAGGTTGTCATGGAGAAGATAGAGCTTACCTGGACTTGGATCACTTTTCAGATACATGAAGGACTCTGATGAGCAAGAGAGGCTGGGTGGTATGCGGTGCTAGGAACATCTGGTTCAGACCATTTAGTAAATATTAGAAGCTGTTCATGCCAAAAAGCAAAAGTAGAATCAGTAGGTGTTAAATGAAAAAGGAAAGTTAAATGCAACCTATGGAAGAATTCAGTGATAATGCTGTGAATTCTGATAATGCTGTGTATTAGTGGAATGTATTTAGAAATTAATGGTTAGCTCTTCAGTGGAGTGTTCTAGCACATCCTAGAAATCTGCTGGGGAAGTGGTGGTATGTGACTTTAGGCTCCTTCCAACATATAAGGAGACAGTATTCTCTGTGTGTAAATCTGTTAATCTCTTATTTGAGAGCTCATTATAAACACAATCTTAGTGGTATTTTCCCCCCTACTCTTATGTTTCCTCTGTATCTGTGCTCTACCTTTGTGACAACTGCTGTCTCATAGGGCTGTCATTGTCTGAGGACACAGCCCTCTCTCCCCCATGAGATTACGATCCACTCCACAGCAGAAACTCTTACTCATCTTTGTTCTGGCATGGAGGAAATAATAGGAAGTACACTGTACAAATAACTGAAAGAATGAATGAATCTTGGCTGTGGTTTAAAGACTTAATTTTTATTTATTTTTTAAGATATTACTTATTACTTATTTGTCAGATCAAGAGAGAGAGAAGAGTTGGTGGAGGTGGCAGGCAGAGGGAGATGCAGACTCCCTGCTGAGCAAGGAGCCCCATGTGGGATGTAGTCACAGGACCCTGGGATCATGACCTGAGCCAAAGGCAGATGCTTAATCAACTAAGCCAACCAGGTGTACCAGTTTAAAGACTTTTAATGTTTAATTGGGTTCATTGCTTCATACTGTTTTCATCGCAGTATTGTGACCCTAAATAAAACCGGTCTTTCTTTATTGGGCACTGGAATGTGGTGTAGGAGGCAAGCAGCCAGTCCTACCTTTCTCCATTCATTTTTTGCTAATTTTTGGAACAGTGTAGAGACTTGTGCCTCTTGGTACAAATTTGTTGTTTTTCCATACAGGACTAATAAAAATCATTAATACATGATGTTTCTTTTAGCCTAGAGAGGACTCCGATGATTTCTTGAAAACTTCATTATTGGAATCTGATAGTGCTTTTATTGGTGAGTATATTTCTTTTACCAATCTAGTTACTTAAATATTAAGCATTTATATTTCTTTTAAGTATACTTCTCCATACTTGACAAAATGAGCACTTCACTCTCTGTTTTGCAAGGTGGTAGAAAGGGAATGTTCTATTTTATTAACTTAATAATTATCAAATATGACTTACTCTGATTTTAAAAACTTTGTAACTAAAATGAACTTTAGTAGTCATAGGAAAGGTTCACACAAAAACCTGTATGAATTTTCGTAACAGCTTTACTATAATAGCCAAAAACTGGAGTCAGCCCAGATATCCTTCAGTAGATGATTGGTTAAAGTATAGTACATCCATTCAGTGGAATACTACTAAGAGATCAGTGCGTCAGGATCAAGGATATTTTATCAGTATTAGTATCCTGGGTGTGAGACTGTTGTTGCTTTCTTTTGCAAAACATTACCACTGGAGGGACCTGGCCAAAGTATGCAAAGGACCTCTTTGATTTCTTAAAACTGCATGTGAATCTTTCAATTTTAAAAGGTCATAAGGATATTCTTAGTTTTAAGGAAAAATAAATCTCACAGTACCTTTACTTATATTCTTAAGTACTGTAATGCACATGTAATTATGTACTCTGATCATAAGCATTTCTGCTGTCTTAGGGCCATCAGGGAATTAAATATCCTACATACTAGTTGTATTTCATGAGATGAAAATTCCAAACTAGCCTATACTTTTTTAGTGAGTGTTTCTTTTCAGGGTGTCCTCCAGGGTGTCATATTGTGGAGAGTGATTACAGATAGAGAAACCAGGAGGAAGGAAATAGGATAGGGAGGTTGTCTATGGAGGCATCAGGGCAATGTGACCTATTCCTGCCAAAAATTAAGACAGTTTGGGGCACTCAAGATTGTGTCTTGGACTATTTCATTATATTAGACCAAAGATATAGCAATCTCTCTTCTTGATATCCCACAAATATCCTATGGTCATGACTGTTACCACTGTTCTAGTGAATGTGGGTAAGGCTTTTTCTCTAGATGAGAAAGTTCTGAGGATCTAAATATGTAGCATGTTGACTACAGTTAACAGTACTGTACTATAAACATGAACGTTGCTGTGAGAGTGGAGTTTTAATGTCCTCACCATAACAAGAACAGCAAAATGGCAATTCTGTGAAGGAGGAAGAGGATGTGTTAACTAGCCTTCTTGTAAAAAAAAACATTTTGCAATATGTAATTGACCCTTGAACAACATGGGTTTGAACTGTGCGGATCCACTTCTCTGTGGATTTTTTCTCTGTAAATACAGTACTGGGGAAAGTGTATTTTCTCAGTAACATTTTCTCTTCTTTTTTTGGAAGAAAAAATATATATATATATATATATATATATATATATATATATATATATATACACACACACACTTTTGGACTCCTCAAGTCAATTTACTGTTGACTTGAAGCCTTACTGATAACACAATTAACACATACTTTATATGTATATATATAAAGTATGTGTTAATTGTGTTATCAGTAAGGCTTCAGGTCAACAGTAAATTTTTTGAGGAGTCCAAAACTATATGTGGCTTTTCAAACATGCAGGGCCCCTGCATTGTTCAAGGGTCAGCTATATATGTAATATCAGATCATCACATTGTACACCTTAGACTTACAGTGTTCTATGTCTGTAGTAAATTAAGCTGGAAAAAACACAAATTGACTATAAAAAAGAAATTCTATCAATAATAAGTTTCTAAAACAGAAAGCACCAGGTCCAGATAGCTTCATTGGTGGATTCTCCCAAATGTTTAGGGAAGAATTCTATCAGTTCTCTACAACCTCTTCCAGAAAACAGAAGTAGAGGGACACATTCTGAGTGTCCGCATTACCCTAATACCAGACAGAGAAGAGTGCAAGAAAACTACATACCAGTACCTCTCATGAACATAGATGCAAAAATTCTCAGGAAAATATTAGCAAAATGAATTTAACAATGTGTGAAATACCACAACCAAGTAGAATTTATATCAGGTAGGCAAACTTGTTTATATTCAGTTAATATAATTAATCAAAATGTAATCATCCTATTAACAGGCAAAAGAAGAAAAATCACATGATCAGTATCAGTAGATGCAGAAAGGCACTGAACAAAATCCAACACCCAGTCATGATAACTCAGCAAATTAGGGCTATAAGGGAGCATCCTCAGCTTGATAGAGAATATCTACAGAAACCGTACAGCCAACATCATATTTAATGATGAGGAAATAGTAACTTTCCTGTAAAGACCAGGAAACGGCAAAGAGGTCTCTTCTCACTGCTCCTCAACATCATTGTGGAAGTCCTAGCTGATGTGCCAAGACAAGAAAAGGAGGAATACAGATTGGGAGGGAGAAATAATACTGTCTTTGTGCATAGATGATATGATTGTAGGAAATCTGATGAATAAAAGAAATCCTGGTACTAATAAGTAGTTACAGCATGGTTGCAGGATACCAGGTCAAAACACAGAAGTCAGTTGCTTTCCTAGATGTACCAGCAATGAACAAGTGGTCTCAGAAATTTAAAACACAGTATCACTCACATTAGCATCCCCTAAAAAAGAAATGTGTAGATACAGATCTCATACTGATTTTATTATGAGAAAAACTATAAAACACTTATGAAATAAAACAGGTGATTTCATGTTAATGGATTGGGAGATGCAATATGGTTTAAGATACCAGTTCTTCCCAACTTGACCTATAAATTCAGTACAATCCCAGTCAAACTGATTCTCAAGTTTATATGGAGAGGCAAAAGATCCAGAATAGCCAGCTCAGTATGTAAAGAGGACAAAGGTGAAGACTGACACTTCAACTTTATAAGTTAATAGTAATCAAGTGGTTTGGTATTGGCAAAAGGATATACAAATAGATCAGTTGAACAGAATAGAGTCTAGAAATAGAGCCAAACAAGTACATTCCATTGTTTTTTGACAAAAGAGCAAAGGCAGTTCAATGGACAAAAGATGGTCTTTTCAATAAATGGTGCTAGAACAACTGGACATCTACATGCAAGAAAAGGAATCTAGACACAGATCTTACGCCCTTCAACAGAAACAACTCAAAGTGGACCATAAACCCAAATGTAAAATGCAAAATTATACAACTCCTAGAAGATAACAGAGGAGAAAACCTAGAAGAACTTAGGGATGATGATGACATTTTAAATACAATACCAGAGGTGTAATCCATTAGAAAGAGATTGGATAAGCCAGACTTCTTTAAAAACTTTTTCTTTAAAAACAGTGTCAAGCGAATGAGAAGAAGAGCCAGAGACTAGGAGAAAATACTTGGCTAAAGACCCATCTGATAAAGGAATGTTACCACAACCAAGTAGAACTCTTAAAACTCAACAATAAGGAACAATTCAATTAAAAGATGGGCAAAAGATCCAAACATATTTCACTAAGGACCTACAGATGGCAAATAAGCATATGAAAATATGTCTTTAGGGAAATGTAAATTCATAACAAGATACCACTGTTAGAATGGCCAAGATCACAGGAACTCTCACTCAGTGCTGATAGGAATGTAAAATGGTACAGCCATCTGGGAGACAGTTTGGAAGTTTCTTAAGAAACCAAAACATACTCTTAACAATCCTGCAGTCACACTACTTGATATGTACACAAAGGAGTTAAAATTTATGTCCATACAAAAATCCACACACAGATATTTACAGCAGTTTTATCAGTAATTTCCAAGAACTAGAAGCAACCAAGATGTCTTTCAGAAGGTGAATGGATAAATATACTGTGATACAACCAGACAGTGAAATATTATTATTCTGTGCTGAAAAGGAATGAGCTACAAAACCATGGAAAGATACAGAAGATCCTTGAATGCATTTGTATGAAAGAAGCCAATCTGAACAGGCTACATACTATAGGATTCCAACTTTATGACCATCAGGAAAAGACAAAACTATGGAGGCAGCAAAGAGATCAGCAGATACAGAGGAAGGAATGGATAGGTGGTGCACAGGAGAGTTTTAGGGCAGTGAAGCTATCCTGTGGGTATTGTCATACTGGATACATGTCCAAACCCATGCAATGTACACCACCAAGAGTAACCTAATGTAAATTACAGATGTTGGGTGATAATGCGTTAGTGCGGGTTCACTGATTTTAACAAACATACCACTCTGTTGATAGCGAGGTAAGCTATGAGTGTGCGGACGGGGTGTTTTCCACCCTGTTTTCGTCTTTTTTTTTTAAAGCAAGTGCATTAATGGTTGGGTATATACAGAAATCACAAAACTTTATTTTTGGAATTTTAAAAAACCACATCTCTTTCAGTAAAATGTAGTTATTGCTGCCTTTAAAAAAGCTGTACGTTTTAAATATCAGAAATTTGAATATCACTTATAGGGCAAATGGTAGTATTGTATCAATATTAAATTTCCTGAATGTGATAAAGGTATAATGTAGGAGACAGTCCTTGTTCTTAGATAGTACATACTTCACTATGTGGAGATGAAGTGTCAACTTACTGGTTCACCATTAACACCATCACCCCCCATATAAAATAAAGTATATGTGGCAAAATAAGAATGGTGATTTTAGGTATTTATTGTATTATAACTTTCCTTTAGGTTTTTCAAAATAGTCTTTTAAAATAAAGAGTTGGAAAAATTCTAAATGTTCTAAATGGATTACCTCCACGATCACTAGAGAGGTTGTGATCAAAAAGACTGATAATACCAAGTGTTGGTGTATGGGTTAACTAGAACCTTCTTATATTGTAAAATGATAGAACCACTTCTGAAAATGGTTTGGTAGTTACTCAAAAGGCTAAACATAGAGTTAAACAGAATATCCAGCAATTTCACTCCTAGGAATATACCCCAAAGAAATGAAAACATATGGCCACAAAGACATGTACACGAATGTTCACAGCAAATTAGTAACTCTCAACTAGAAACAATTCACAGGTCCATCACCTGGTGAATACATAGATAAAATGTGTATTCCACAAAAGTTACTGAGCTGTTTGTGTACATTTGTAGTAGCTGAATTTTATTATATGTAAATAATACCTTAAAGCTAGTAAAAAACAAAGTATTGGTTTAGCATGGAGTAAAAAAATTTGAAATGATGGATGTTTAAGGCTTCTCCTTTGTGTGGTCTTCCTAGGTGCTTATGGCGAGACATATCCTGCCATTGAAGATGACATCCTCCCTCCGCCGTCCCAGGTGCCCTCTGCAAGGGAGCGCAGGAGGAACAAACAGAAAGGACTGGACTTTGTATGTATGAAGTATCTTTTTCTTTTTTCCCTTTTCAGTTTAGGAGAGGTCCGGGTTCTGACCATTTGGTCCACAAGAGACTCGTTTTAAGCCCAAAGACACCCCCAGATTGAAAGTGAGGGGGTAGAAAACCATTTATCATGCTAATAGACATCAAAAGAAAGCTGGGTTAGCAATTCTTATATCAGACAAGTTAGGTTTGTTTGTTTGTTTTAAGAGCGAGAATGAGAGAGAGAGTGTGACAGAATACACTAGCAGGAGGAAGGGACAGAGGGAGAAGCAAGCTCCCCGCTCAGCTGAGAGCCCGATGTGGGACTTGAACCCAGAAGACTGGGATCATGACCTGAGCTGAAGGTAGATGCTTAAACGACTGAGCCATCCGCACACCCTGAAACAAATAAGATTTTAAACCAAAGACTGTAATACAGGATGAGGAAGGACACTATATCATAATTAAAGTGTTTATTCAACAAGATCATCTAATAGTTGTAAATATTTATGCCCCTAACATGGGAGCAGCAAAAAATACAAACCAATTAATAACTAAATCAAAGAAACACATCAATAATAGTAGGGGACTTTAACACCCTGGGAACTGAAATGGACAGATCATCGAAGCAGAAGATAAAAGGGAAACAAGGACTTTGAATGACACACTAGACTGGATGGACTTCACAGATATCTTCAGAGCATTCCATCCTAAAGCAACAGAATATACATTCTTCTCCAGTGCACATGGAACATTCTCCAGAAGAGAGCACATCCTGGGTCTCAAATCAGGTCTCAGCCGGTACCAAAAGACTGGGATCATTCCCTATATATTTTCAGACCACAATGTTTTGAAACTAGAACTCAACCACAAGAGGAAAGTTGGAAAGAAGGCAAATACATGGAGGCTAAAGAGCATCATACTCAAGAATGAATGGGTCAACCAAGAAATTAAAGAAGAATTTTAAAAATTCATGGAAACAAATGATGAAAACACAACTGTTCAGAATCTTTGGGCTGCAGCAAAGGAGGTCCTAAGAGGGAAGGACATAGCAATATGAGCCTTTCTCAAGAAATAAGGAAGGTTTCAAATATACAACCTGACCTTATACCTAAAGGAGCTGGTAAAGGACAACAAATACAGCCTAAACCCAGCAGGAGAAGAGAATAAATAAAGGTTAGAGCAGAAATCAACAAAACAGAAACCAAAGGAACAGTAGAATGGACCAAGGAAACTAGGAGCTGGTTCTTTGAAAGAATTATTAGGATCAATAAGCCCCTAGCCAGACTTATCAAAAAGAAAACAGAAAGGACCCAAATAAGTAAAATCATGAATGAAAGAGGAGAGATCATGACCAATACCAAAGAAATAGTTTTAAGAACATATTATGAGCAACTATATGCTAACAAATGAGGCAATCTGGAAGAAATGGATGCATTCCTAGGGACTTATAAACTACCAAAACAATCACAAAGAAAGAGAAAACCTGAACAGACCCATAACCAGCAAGGAAATTGAAGCAGTAATCAAAAATCTCCCAAGAAACAAGAGCCCAGGGCCAGATGACCTCCCAGGGGAATTCTATCAAATATTTAAATAAGAATTAATACCTGTTCTTCTGAAGCTGTTTCAAAAAAATAGAAATGGAAGGAAAACTTCCAAACCCTTTCTATGAAGCCTGCATTACCTTGATCCCAAAAGCGGACAAAGACCCCACCAAAAAGGAGGATTACAGACCAAGATCCCTGATGAACATGGATGCCAAAATTCTCACCAAGGTACTAGCCAATAGGATCCAAAGGTACAATTGAAAAACCCTCTGCAGTAGGCGCCAAAAGTACAGTAAAAGGATTATTCACCACGACCAAGTCTATATATATTAATTAATTATATATATAACATATATTTCAGCCATCAAAAAATGAAATCTTGCCATTTGCAGCGATGTGGATGGAACTAGAGGGTATTATGCTAAGTGAAATAGGTCAGAGAAAGACAATTACTCACTCATATGTGGAATTTAAGAAACAAAAGACAGGATCATAGGGGAAAAAAGGGGGTTAAAAAAAAACAGAAAAATCATAAGCGACTGTCAATCATAGGAAACAGAGTGCTGATGGTTGCTGGAGTGGGGATGGGTGGAGGGACAGGCTAATGGAGATGGACATTAAGGCGGGCATGTGATGATATAATGAGCACAGGGTATTATGTAAGACTGATGAATCCTAGGCCTGTACCTCTGAAACCAGTAATATGTTACATATTTATTGAATATAAATTTTTTAAAATGTTTGAAAATAAATAAGTAAAAGTAAAAAATATATTGTGGTGGTCCAGTAATGAGTGAGCACTTGCTGTGGATAGAGGTGACTTTAGGCTCCACCACCAAATAGTTCCCTAACCTTAGTAGGTCATTGAATTCTGGTACCTTGGCTTCTCTGAGGTAGTGTTTTCCTATCTCCTAGTGTGGTTATAAGCCTAGCAGTCCCTGGCACAGAATGTTCATTCCACACCCTAATCTTCCTCCTCCTCTGTTGCAGAATATTTGGATTTCAGAAAGTACAAGAAGCAATTGATAAACGTTTATTGCAAAGTATGCTTTATCCTCTTAGACACTTAAGCCTACTATAAAGTATTTTGTTCAGATAACCTGTCCAAGGTCACATTCTATAGGAAGGCTGATATTCAACCTATATTCTTTTCATAGAATGTGTGCAAATTTTTTTTTTTTAATTTATTTGACAGGCAGAGATCACAAGTAGGCAGAGAGGCGGGCAGAGAGAGAGAGAGAGAGAGAGAGAGGAAGGAAAGCAGGCTCCCTGCTGAGCAGAGAGCCCGATACGGGGCTCGATCCCAGGACCCTGGGATCATGACCTGAGCCAAAGGCAGAGGCTTTAACCCACTGAGCCACCCAGGTGTCCCTGTGTAAATGTTTTTATAGTATACCCAGTAAAAAGCCCTTGTGACGTTGTGTACTTTGTTGACTAGATAACTTTGGGCAAATTCTTAAACTGTTGCTGTCCTATATATGTGACATGGAGATACAGTTAGATAATATATATGAACCATTAGCACTGAATCAGGTCCACAAAGGATAAATGCTGTTATTAGCATTATTTTTTGTTTGTTTGTTTGTTATTAGCATTATTACATGTGTAGCTTTAGTAGGTGGAAGTAACTTGTTTCCCCAGCAACCATCAGTCTACTTTCTGTCTCCATAGTATTTCCTTTTCTGGATGGATACACAGAAATGAGATATGGTCAAGTTTTAGCATGTCAGTACTTGCCTCCTTTTTATTGCTGAGTAATAGTCCTTTGAATGGGGATTCCACATTCAGTTTATCCATTCAACACTTGATGGACATTTGGATTGTTTCTACTTTTGTGTACAAGTTTTCTGATGATTTTCATTTCTGTTGCATGCATACCTAGCAATAGAATTGTTGTGTTATAGAAGTAACTATGGTCAACATTTTGAGGAACTGCCAGACTGGTTTTCAAAGTGGCTACACCATTTTATACTTCCACTAGCAATAGATGAAGGTTCCAGTTTCTGTATCATGGCTACACTTGTTACTGTCTCTTTTATTATAGTTATTATAGTCATCCTAGGGAGTGTGAAGTCTCATTGTGGGTTTTTCATTTCCCTTATGATGTTCAGTATCTTCTTTTAAGATGTCTGCAAATCCTTTGCCCATTTTCTAATCAGGCTATTGTTGATTTGTCAGTTATGTATTTGAGATTCAAGTCCCTTATTACATGTATGATTTGCATAGTTTTCTCTCATTTTGTGGGTTGTCTTTTACATTGTTGATGGGAGTCCAACTTACCAATCTTCTGTTTTATCACTTGTGCTTTTGGGGTCTAATAATTAGAAACCATTACCTAACCCAGTTACTTGTGTTTTCTTCTAAGGAGGTCAGAGATCTACTCTGAGTTAATTTTCGCAATTGATGTGAGGTGTGGGGATCCAAATTCATTCTTTCGCATTGTGGACAATCCAGTTGTTCCAGTAACATGTTGTTGAAAAGGCTCTTCTTTCCCCTAGTGAATTTTGTTGGCCTTTTTGTCCATAAATGTAAGGGTTTGTTCCAGGACTCTATTCCATTGATCTGTAGGTCTCGCTTTAAGCCACTACCACCTGAATTGATTACTGTAGCTTAATGGATTCTTAGCCCGTTGTTTCACTTTTTTTTACCTTTTGGGTCCTAAAATTTCCCATCTTCACCCAGCCTGGCAGCATTTACATATTATTATCACAGATGCTGTATCTTTACCTGAGCCTGCATGAATAAACACCAGAACTTAAATGGAAATCTGTAGCATTTATATTCTACTTTATTCCTTACACTATATATTTATCAGGAGCAAGAATATTTTTAGGTTCACTGATTGAGGTCAATGTTTGTTTCAAAAATTCTCTTTTCTAATTACAGGATAACAATCATCCTAATATGCCACCAGATGGTCTCTCTTTAAGATCTGTGTCCAGTATAAATATTGATCAGCTTAGGATGAAAAATGAGGAACGGATGCGAAAACTGAATGAACTTCAGAATAAACTGATTAATACAGGTAAATGGCCAGTCTTAAGGGACTACAGCACATTCTGTAAGAACTCAAACAGTTTACAAGAAGTTTTACAGCCAAACTTGTTGGCTGGGGGACGATGCAGTGAATTTTGCAATCCCTTTGAGTTGTAAGGCCTAAAACCACAGACACTATCCAGGAAAACCTGGACTCCGGATCAATTTTTCATCACATTCTACCAGAGAGGGTATGCTTTTTGAGTGGATTTTTTTTTTCTTTTTAAATTTTATTTATTTGTCAGAGCACAAGTAGGGGGAACAGCAGGCAGAGGGAGTAGCAGACTCCCTGATGGGCAAGGACCTTGATGCAGGACTTGATCCCAGGACCCTGGGATCATGACCTGAGCTGAATGAAGGCAGACGCTTAACCAACTGAGCCACCCAGGTGTCACCTGAGTGGATTCTAAACCGATGAAATTTTTATTACATATATCCAGGCTCTTTGCTTTCATCAGGGAAAATGCTGGTTAGTATCAGCATCTCACTCCCCTTACCGAACTGAGGAATTATTAGAAACTAATTTGACAACTTTGAAGTCTTTAGAGAACACATCTATTATGAGTTTATAGTACTACGAACAAAATTTTTTTTTAACTTTTTTGCTTGGCTTTTAGTGCCATAGACAAAGCAAAGCAGCCCCAGGTTGATGTTTCTTTTTAGAACAGAAGCCAAGGTTTAGTGTTTTTCTTAGGGCTTCATGGTCTCTCGTTGTTTGGGTGACCAGCAGGATGATTCCTTAGGCAGCTAGTGAACCCCTCAGTACTAGTTTTAGTGAACAATAGAGTGGTCTTTTGGGACAATTCCCTTTAGTCTGTGAGGCTACATACAATAAGCCTAATAGCAATCTTCCTATCTTTAACACTTCATTTAAATTTAAAACTATACTCCTATAATCTCTAGGAGTCAGGGTATCATATGTTCTGGTGGCAGTTCCATATCAAATGCCAGCACATATGGTAAACTGAAGCAGTACTTTTCATATCGTACCTGAAAAAATGTGGACCAGTGAGAAAACAGTTCTTTAAGTCTGCACTGAGGATTGCCTATTCTTAAATTTCTTTTAGAACCAGTAAGGGTGATTCATAATTAACAGGGGTATATTTAAATTGAAAAAAGTAGAGCATTTAAAGAATCTCTTACAGGTTTTTAGCTTCTAAACTTCTTTTTAACATTGTCCTTTCAAACAGGAGCTTTTTGGTATGATGTGGAGTGACTGCTTATTAAATTGACTGCACATATCCCTTTGCTGGGCTAATTCTTCACAGACCGGGAGATGTTTAAAAAAAAAAAAAAAAAGACATCACAGGGTAGGAAGGCAGATTTTCCTATTATATCTAATAAGTAAAATACAGAAATAGTTGAGTATATTCAATTAAAGAATGAAACTTAAGGACCTACCTTTTAATGGAGTAGACAACAACCTCTTAGATTAGGTACAAGAATGGATGTAATTTCATCTCCTGTCTACCTGTCTAGTGCTTTCCTAAAAGGATTTCCTCTCCTTAGAGCATCGGTAATAGGTTTGGAGTTTCTAAAACTTCGCTGAACTTAAAAGTTTTGTAAGGTTGCATACACTTCTGCAGTCAGCTTAACGTTTATCGCTCTTTACTTTGCTGTTTTGGAATCCCTGTGGGTGTTGGCACCACAGAGTCACCTATTCACTTGACCGTTATTTTCCTACCTCTAAATGAGGGACCTGGACAAAAGAGTACTTTGTAGAACGTAATCCTGTGGAGAAATGCAGGGCTGGAATGGCTTAAATTACAGGAAGAGATCTGTGTGCATTTCAACTCCTGGCCACCAGTGTTACCTGAGTCATGTCCCTCTTGCCTCCTTTAGATGATGAGAGTTCACTGGTTGACCCAGATGACATGAAGCATGTGGGGGACGATGGATCAAACTCTGTAGCCACTGAGCCCTGGCTCCGCCCAGGCACCTCAGAAACGCTGAAACGGTTCATGGCTGAGCAGCTGAACCAGGAGCAGCAGCAAGTTCCTGGAAAACCAGGCACTTACAGTTGGCAGGGCCTGTCTACAGCCCATGGTTAAAATAAATCTGTACTGGACCAAGCAGTGCCTTTTAAGGTGAAAGGAATGTCAAATCGGAACATTTAATAATACGTGTGCTACTTTTGGCCCTGTTACTTACCCAAGTATCATCTGTATATAAGGTGTTTTTCCCCTATGATGATGTATAATAAAGATGTATATATTCTGTACATAAATAAAAGGCAATGATTAATTTATAGAATGTATAATTATACAGAATTATTTTTGCATAATTTTGCCATAAATTGGGGTGGTAATGAACTCTTGGAATCAACTACCATATGTGCATTATTTTAAATTCTGCTTGTCAGTAAGATAAGGTGAATAAAACAAGTGTCTTAACAATACTGTAAAACCTGAATATGCTTGTATGTACATTTGCCATTGGCAATGCTATTCAAAATAATTCATTTAATAAATACATTGGTTGTAGCTGAGTATTTCAGTTGCTAGGTAATGAATCAAATGTGCTAGTTATTTCCATGTCTTTTACAGCTACTCATTCAGTATAAATGATGGGGCAATCATAACTGATTTTATTCCCATAAGCCATACATTAAATACATCTTTTTGCCTGTTTATGCAAATGAAGGCATTACGTTTACTAATTTATATGACTTAACAACTACTCAATAGAAATAAATTATTTTTTATTATCAATGTCAATTTCTTATTTTAACTGGAATTGAGGTTTCGAGACAAGGTGTTTTAGAAGTTGAAGACAGGACCACCCAGGGTCCAAGGACAGAGACTAGAATTGTTGCTGTGCCATCATGGACCCTTGGATAAGTGAGTCAAGTCTTCCTAATCACCCCATAAGTGGTACCTTTAAAAAAGTAGAGATTAAATCAAAATCTGGGAAATAATTCCTTGGTCTTTAGCATTATGATGGCTGAGAACACCCCCAGACACTCCTTCTTGTACATTTCCACTAATGGAACTAATGGCGGACAGTGTAGACAAGTTTACTACAAGTGTGAAGTTTCTCCATTTTGAATTTTAGCTATGCATATTTTATACTCAACTTTGTAACCTAATCATTGTTTCTTTTACGTGAAGATTTTTCCTCTTATATCTTCATTTGAAAGTATCGTGAAAGCCTCTGTCTCCTGTGGGGAGGGTCCTGAAACTATACCACAAAATAACAAACCACCAGGTCATCTGAAACACTTACCCATCAGATAGATTGGAAGGTCATGGTGGTTCCCAGCTATGAAGGTAGGTGACTCCCAGCTCTAGTATCTATCTGGGCTTGCACGGGGCTGTCTTGGGGGTAGTAAATATGTTATACCTATAAATGCATTGTTCAGTAACTCATCTAAGGTATGAGAGCAAAGACTGAAGACTTATATTTTTAAACACAATCATTATCTTAATGTTCCATTTTTTGTTCAATGCCATAGTATCACACAACTCCTAGGACACACAATGACCCCGACAAACTGCCCCAAAAGTGACTTCAGCTCTCTTAGCCTTCACACAGTGTAGCCTTATTTTGGGTTACATAATTTTAATTATGAATAACCTATGGCTGAGAAAACATGATCCTAATGCCAAAAGCTGAAAAATATCAGAACTAAAGAACACTGAATTTGTAGTTCTGGCCAAGAATATTCCTAAATTGTTCAGCTTTTAACAAAGAATCAATGAAACCTGGGGCTGTAGATTACACAGGTTTTGATTGCACTGATGAAATAATCCAAAAACTTTATTGACCTATAACCTGATTAGAATATGCCAGATGAGAATCAATATTGTACAGAAAGTTGTACAGAATTTTTTACATAGAAAACTTTACATCTGTACCATATACATTTTATCCATCTGAAAAAATTTTCTACATCCACTGTTAATACGGAATGCTTGACAATCTTGTCTTTTTTTAACCATCAGAGCACAATTCACAGTATGAATACATTTCCAGTAAATCTAACTCCCCCAACCATGCCAGATTTGTTATTTTAACATATTCAACATTAAATTCTGTACATAGAGTAAAATCTACATCAAGCCCCGCCACCCAAAAGAAAAAAGAAAGTGACAGCAACCTAGATTCATTTTGCAGTGATTCAAGTTTCGGTCCATGAAGGATCAACTCTATTTTAATGGCTCATCTTTAGAAGCCCTAAGAGAAGTATATTACAGGTAGTTAGGTCAGTAGGAGTATTTTCTACTTTTTTTGTTGTTGGTCATGACAAGTGTCAGCCACAACAGCTTTCTGGGCATGTTAAACCCTCAAATTTTCCACCCCCCACAAAAAAGGGCAAAACCAAAACCCCCACAAAATAAAAAAGACAAAAAAAGTTCAACCCAAATGTTTAGTGCATTTGACAAAATATTATAGGTATTTAGCAAATGAATAAGAAAATAAAGAAATTAAAATAAAACAGTGCAGGAAGAACTATATAATGTTTAAGATTTTTATATTACAGACCTGCATCTCTGTACATTTTTCACAGAAGGATGATTACCAGTATCTCAGATAGCCTGAGTGTGCAAAAATCTTCAGAATAAGAATACCATAGTTGCTAAATATCTTTTACCATGAACAATAATTTCTTCTTCTCCCTCCCACCCCCCAATTATAAACATTTTATCCTTCAAAATACAGCTCTCCTGAGTTGTACTTCTTGCAGAAGTTCAAATCTTTACATCTATAGTTCTTTGGGTAAAGTTTTACTTCCACACCTGCTGAAAATGTATGGGGCTCTCCCTGCTGCCACGGACAGGGAAGGACACATGAACACAAGCTGACACTGTGGAAACAGGCTTTCTGCTCAACATGAGCCCAACATGACAAACAGAATCCACCAGATTACTAAGTAGGGACTGGAGCACTGCAAGTTTGAGTTACAGTTCTAAGCATCTTTACCAGTAACCCTCAAACACTGCAATTCAGAGAAACCGTTTTTCAGGTAGGAAACCTCAGCTCCAAGGTCCTTTTTAAAGAGCGGAGGGATGTAAACGCCAACAGAAAAATACCGAGTTGCCATCATTGCTTATTTATTCCAAGTTCCTGTTCAGGTGGTTGTGATATCTGAAAAACTACTCCAATTCGCAGAAAAAATCTTCTAAGAACAGCACGAAGTTCAGGAATCAAATCAAATTGCATAATTTCACATAAGAGAGGGTAGTAGAATGAAGCATGAGCTTTAAACTGGGGAGAGAGGGAAAGAAATGGCTCCATTAGCAGTGCTTGCATTCCAAACCACAGAACCTTCTGAATCAAGCTCCTTCAGGGGCCCGCACTGATCAATGAAGACAGAGGAAAGGCATCTGTGTAAAGCAGGGACCGTACGGATTATGGAACTGAAGAAGGGATATTCAAAAGATTCACTCAAATGTTATTCAATTACCTACCCTTATTTTGAAAACCATTTCCCATTACATTTCCTTGACAAACTTCTGACAAACTTTTAGTATCACTGCTTTTCCTGGGTAATAAGCAAAAGTAAGAAGACAAGCAGGAACCACGGTTGAGGTTTTTTTTTAATAAGCTATGGGTTATTGAAACAATCTTGTTTCTTGAAGAAAATTTTAATTTTTATGGAAAATTCTACCTAACACTGTGATATAAAATTGCAATCTCCAGGCAAAGATCAGACGTTCCACATTTATAGTTTAACTGAGGTACTGTGGTCGTCTTTGCTGGAGTTCCTAAATCCTCCACAGAATACAACTTGCCTGCCTGTTTTCTCTCTGCTGCTCTCCACACCCAACAAGGGACTAGAAAGGAGTATGATTGATGGTGCCACAGAAGCCCATGGTGGAACCAGACAGACTGGGGTCTGGAGGCCTTCCTGGCCACACAGCTGCTGGTGCCTTAGGTCACTTCTCCAAGCTTTATCCAGCCCAGGAGTCAGAGGTAAATGCAGGTAGACTAGAGCACATGACTTGGGATGAACATCTGTTCAACACCGAGTGACACCATCTTGACCCCAATCTCAGGCTACCTCACTAGGCACTTTTAAACCAATTCAGGGATCACAGCAACTGGCTTCCAATTATAAAAAGGAAAATGCATATTTTTAAAAATCTCAATGTATATATTTACTTGCATATGTTGTTGTATATATTTAGTTGCATATTTTTAAATTGATCATCATTTCTACCGCTTTCAAATTCTTAAATGAGTTTATGGCCCAATCACTAGGGTCCCTGTGTTACATGGAACCGATAAATATGCCAAAGGAATGGCTGAAGCCTGGAGCACAAGCCTCAGACCCAGAAACAGTGTTGGTGAGGACAGAGTATAGGGCCAGAGGCTGGGCAGGATGGCAGTTTTCAAAATGAAGCAGTAGCGACTTCAGGGGTCAGGATGGGACTTGCAAAGTGTGGGGGACCCAGAAGCTTCTCAGGGTGTCCCAAAGGATTCTGATTCCTTCTTTACTGAATCCCCTACACTGCTTAGACAACAAAGCAGGATGAGGAGGGAGACCCTCCTCATGGGAAATACCCATGAGGAAAGGGGCCACCGTGGTCCGGGACAAAGTGGCACCATGGCCTGCGCTTTGCTGGCTCCACCTCTGAGCCTCAAGTCTGCAAGCTGGCACCCCTGCCTCCCGCTTGAGCATGATGCTGGTCAGGCTAGAAATGCTGGGCTGGAGAAGACATCTCATACTTACCCTATTGTCACTTATCTTTAGAACTTTAGTTAGGAACAAAAGCAGTAAGTTAGTCCAGGCTTCTCGATGACTCTCTGACGTTAGAGTAAGGAAGTAACTTAGGGCTTCGCTGCAGACACTGTAACAGAGAAGGCTCACTTGACATGTGTTGCATACCTGCTGCTACAGGCATTCATAGAGCAACAACAGCTGGACGAGGTGGGGAGGGACTACTAGGAACTGATTAAGAGTCTATCTGCTAACACTAGCTAGTGTCAACATAAACGTATCCTTTTTAAATGAGAAGAAAACCAGACATTAAAGAAACCACTGCAATGTATCAGGAAACGCATTTTTCTGAAAGTTTCATTGAATTTCAGAGACCCTATGCAGCAGCACACGTACAAGCCTGGTGTTAAGAAACCAGGGCTGAAATCTGGGGCGGCTCTTCCCTACACGCACCGTGAAGGTGAGACACGTCTGGGTCTTGAAAATCTCATCAGTAAAGTGGGAAACAGGGACAAAGTCATCTCTTGAAGTTCTAAAATGTACTTAATTGGTCTCTGAGAACATCTATTCCCTGAGAATATATGCAGATACAATGAAGAAGACAGCATTCTTTCTGAATGGCATATTTCATTCTTAGCATGAGTTTAAAATTTAAAGAACAGAATCTCAAGCTGTCATGAAGTAAAAAGAGAATGCAAAAAAGGTAACACTAAACAAAACTCCAAATATTTTTTCAAACTAAATGCAGGCAGGTTTTCACTTTCACATATGACCTGTTTGTAAAAATACAGTTATCTGTGGCATGAAAAAGCCCCAAATCTCTAAAGTTTAAAATTTTAAGGGAGAAAACTTTTTTCCTGTCCTATAGCAGTAACAACAGACACGATCTGCTCATGTCATCAACTGTGCAAAAGTGCGTCCATCTATAGGACTCACAATCTAATTTTCACAATCTCTTCCTTAGGCCCCAAGCTATCTGAATGGTCCTGCAGCGGGACTAGGATGTGGACTCTGCCCTGAGTACAAACCTAGTAGCCTTTTCCTACTCTGTACCATGCAGCCACATGGGTCAAAGGCAGAAACTGAACCAAGAGTCTTACTTTAAAAGCCTCTGCTGGACCTCCTCCCAGGCACTAACCCGGCTCTCATCCATGTACATCCGGAAGAGAATGCGCAGCCCACACGCAAGGCTGCTCGTCTCCTGCTTCAGAAGGTTAGGTTTGGATTTGCCCTTGAAGCCTGCAGGAAAGGGAAGTTTCCAGGATTAATTTAGGAAGGCATCTCACAGAAAGACAAAAAGCCTTGTATGAAGGCACATTTTGTGTACATTCAGTTGTAGCATCTGCTGCTTACAAAGCAGTGCAGGAATTGCTCAGAGAAGGCACACCTTGAGACTGTGGGGGGAGATCAGTGGACTGGAGGCCCAAGTAGGAGGTAATTTCTAGGTTTAAAATGTTCGTCCTTTCAAGCCGGGGGCTAGGGGAAGGGCGGAATATGATATACAAAACCATGTTGGCCTCGGAAAGCAAAACTCCTCGAATGAAACTACACCTGAAAGCTCCGTACAGCTTATAGGAGGGCTCCTGGATGAACAGGCGCAGACCTCTCAGGAGTGAGAAGGTTTCAAAAGGCCACCAGCATGGTGAAGGGCCCAATGTATATGGAAACAGGGAACCTGGTGACGTTAGCAGGAGTGGTCCTGGTTGAATGGCAGAAACAACTTGGGTTGAATAAAGGGAAAAAAATGAATATAGACTATTCTTCCTGGAAGTTAGGCAATACAGGGAAAAGGAAGAGCAAAGCCATGAGCTTAATTAGGAGTTGAACAATCACTTTAGATTAAGTAAAATATGCAAATATAAAGTATCCAACACTATTTCACAGAGTTTGACGTTCAATAAACATTAGCTCTCTTTTTTTCTTCATATTTTGCTGCCTCTCACTCTTCCAGCACTTTTTTTTACCTGAGGTGCCAAACAACTATTTCTTAAGTAGAAAACCAGATGTCAGTTCAATTATTATACTTAATTATATACTCTATTTATATAATTAAATTATACCCCAAATTTTCCAACTTGTTAAAAAATATGCCTCCCTCCCTCAAAATATCCACTTCCATTCTGAGGTATGGCCATTCCCAGATAAGCACGGAGATGTCATCTGAATACATAGGCAAGGATATCACGTTCAGGACCTTTACACACTTTTTCTCATAAAAGGGCACCTTTTGTACGCTGACGGTATCGACAGGGAGGCCCAGAATGGGTCAACAACATGAAAAAAAAAATGTATAGTCAAATCAAGTAACAGACTGATTACACAAGGGGGAAACAAATTTCTCCTAGCAGTAGCTTATATTACACATTATAGTATATATTATAAACATATTATTATATACTATAATAAAAGTTCTGGCTGGTAGACTGCCTTCCTACTATTATTAAGGTAAAAAGTTCATATAGTGTAAAATGTATACACCCGAATTATACAACAATGAATTCTGATAAATGTACACCTCTGGTGCACAAGTGTTAATGGTGAACATTAAAATGTAATACTTGTGCGACTTACCTGCTTTCCACAGAGCAGTCCTCTGTTCGTTGTTGGAATTAAATGCTTTTGCAAATCTATGGGACTCTAATAAGCAGTCCAGTAGCTTAAAAAGTTGTTGTGATGTTAAAAAGCGGTACATTCCTTGATCTTGTGTATCAACTCGAACATCAAAGTCCACAGCATCTCTCTTTGGAAAACAAACCACCACAGCACATGTGTACACACACACACGTTCACAAATTTTAGTAAGTTTAGAGCTCAACATTCCTCAAAGTTCAGTTTTACGATCAAGCCACAGAACTCTATCTCTTTTATCGCAACAGGAAATAGGGAGAGGTCCATCTTTCGTTACTGCATTTCCAGAATCTTCCTTCCATGCATCCTCATCATCAAGGGCCACCTGCTATCTTTCCAATTCCCTCCTCCTATCTTTTGACTCCAGGAGCTCTTCTCTTGTCAGAGCCTACAGCCCTTCCTGTTCCTTCCCCGACTTAGGTCCTCTCTTCTCTTCTTAATCAGTTTAGACTCCATGCGCTCCAGTTATAATTATTCTCTTGCATAATCCCTCGCTCTTTTTAGATTAATTAGCTGGCAAAACCACCTACTCCACATCTACACCCACACAACAAACAGACTGGAGAAAACAGACTGGTTTTTAAAAGTGGGCTCTGGGTGTTGCCCAGCAATCCTGCACTGCCCTAGTCTGCTTTCCCGGATGACTAACTCATGTTTTCTCTTCTCTATGTATCTAGAACTCTCTTCCCAGCCTCATTTAGTGGATAATTTTTCTTCTCATCTCTATCAGAAGAGACATCCCACAAACTCTGTTCTGCAAGTGCCCCTGTCTTTTACATTCAGTTCTCTCTCTTCCCTGGAGCACTCTCATCAGGGAAAATGCTGCAATACTGTCAATCTTAAAGACAATACAAAGCAAACCCTTCTCTTGACCCCTTCCATCCTCCTCAGCAATTATTCTATTTCTCTATACCCCTTTACAGCAAAACTTCCCTTGACAGAATTAACAATATTTGCTGCTTCCAATTTCTCTCTTGTACCCATTTCCGTAATACTTTTGTCCCCAACATTACAATTAAACACAATGTCAAGGTCACCGAAGTCTACCAAATTGCTAGAGGGTGATTCTCAGATGAAATATTACTTGGCCCTCTAAGCATCTGACAAAGAATCACATCCTTCTCAAAACATTTTCTTCATTTGGCTTCCAGGACACCACTGTCTCTTGCTTTCCCCTTGCCTCATAGATTCTTATTCTCAGGCTCTTTACCAGCTGCTTCATCACTAGGAGCTCTAACCACAGAAGCCCCGGGGTCCCGGTGAGCGAAGCTCCTCTCAGCTGTCCACACCTACTGCCTAGGGCATGTCATTCAGTCCCATGGTTTAAAATGACATTTCTGTGATGAAGGCCCCTGAATGAAATCTCTAATGTGACCTAAGCTCTGAAGTCCAGACTGTGAAAGCCAACTTCTCCTCAACTTGTAAAAGCAGCCATTCCCCCCATGTCTGTACCTGTGCGGCGGCTAGGTTTTCGGCATCTTCCTTCTTACTTGTGGCTGGGAAGAACACAATGTTGTCGATAGTCTGGATGAGTTCCAGCTGCACAACACATTTAATCAACAGGGCGGCAAACAATTTTTGTTCTGGAAATTCTGTGAGGAAACCCACCCCAATGCACATGCAAACAAAAATTATTTTGAATCCTTTATAATTTCTATGACATTATAATGCTAAGGAAATATTTGTATGTATGAAGGTTATCTGAACATTTCACACTGAGGACATACTGCTTTTGCACATAAGCACTACTCAATAAAAAAGTAATCAATTTTTAGAAAAGCCTTACAAAATTAATGTTTTAAATAAACAAAAATATTCCCAAGGACTTAGAACAGTAAATAATGTTCAAAAAGATCCCACTACAACTTTCAAAATAAGATTTAGGTTATCCTTTAATAAAATGTAACAAATGGATTAAAAGCTAAGATTTTAGTAGCATTTACTAGAACTCGTTTGACCTTTGAATGTAAGTAATATAAAAACCTATACCAAAAGAAAACAATAGGAACCAGATCTGTGAGAAAGGAAGTGAGAGACAGCCACAAATTCTGACAAATGGGGTAATACTGAGGGTTAACCAGAGCACATATTTCATTTGGATCCAAGTTAAAAACTGTAGCACACTATATTTTTCAAATGTATCCATAAACAAGGAAATCTATAAAAAGCTATGCTAAGTACATGATCACAAAACTAACCAAACTTCAAAGTAACAAAATGCTCTCCATGCTGAGCAGGCAAGATGAAACACAGCTAATTCCTCTAGCCCAAAGGAATCTGCTCAACAAGGTATTTCTGACAATCCCCCAACCCATAAGGACATGTTCATAGAAGAACTTTGTATTTCCCTGACCGTCCCAGTTAAGCAAATGCTGAAGCACAACGTAGGAAAAGAGGTCTCAACTACTGAGATGCTGCAAGAGCAGTGCTGACATATGACTCCAAGGGAGGCCCAAGGTCATACCTCAATCCTGGGATGTCAGGGCCAGCTCTTCCAGTGAGCTTTCCAGAGGCAGGTGACTGCCCAACGGGAGCAGGCTGTTTACCACTCTAGGGCAACGACTGGCTCAGCACTGGATGACTTAGAATTCTTCAGTCTACTTTTGCATTTAGTACAAATTCCCTTTTGTGGTACCAATTTGTGGAACTTAAATTCATGTTTTAGGGACAGCAAAACAACTCACATGGATTTATTCTTATTGAGGTCATTCATTAATAAAGGTTCCTTTCCAGAAATGCTGTTGTATTTAATACTTACTACTAGATCACATATTAAAAAAACAAAACAAAACAAAAAAGAAGGAAGCCACAAGTCCCACAACTGTTCTTCTTCAGTGTCTTTTTCCTAGTCCTTTACCTCAGTCAGAGCTGACACATATCAGTCATTCCTTCACCTCCCCCATTCAAGTCCTAAAAGTCAGTTCCTAGAGCAGGAGACTCCTGAAAGCACAGCTGGGAGTCAGCTGACATCTGACAGGATGTGTTCTCATTAGTTCTAACATCAGCTGCTAAGGGTGGGAACAGAAGCAGGGTGAACTGAGAGTACACCTGACGAGGCTCCACTCTGATTAAATGGGCAAAGCTGGACCTCTCTCTGCTTTCTGGTGTCCTTGGAGGATAAGGATCTTAACTTTAGACTCACTAGCAATGACCAGCAGCCTGTTTGGGGACAATATCTGTTTGGACAAATTTTACAACTAGGGCTGGTTGATACTGCCAGAGTTATGGTAGGTGACAGTGTTACTGGTTCACCCAAGCTAAGCAAAGATTAACTATGTGGGACAGCAGCTACAGAGCCAAGGCTAGATGGGGCAATCATGTTTTCTGCAAGTGTACATCCTACAGGCAGGATGAAGTACTCAGGTCTGTGTTACGATTCTTTGAGTAGGAGAGAGTCAGACAGCAGATGGCTGCCTCCATCAGACAGCAGAGGAGCCATCACCTGTCCATTTAATGAAAGGGCTCACGGGAACATGGTGGCCATTTGTTCTTCTCCCAGCTCCACCTATTCTGAGTCAACAATCCCATGGTGAACTGTTCCCAAAGAACTTCAAGGGGAGAGGGAGAGGAGTGTCTAACAGAAGGAAAGAAGTATGAGTCCTCAGCTCAGGGTGGGCGGGGCGCAGCACTCTGCTCCAGTTAAAGGTACATTCCTAGATTAGCCATGTGATAACTTTCTAATATACGATGAGCACACCCTTCCTTTACAAAGCTAAGTGTACTTAAATTCCATCTTGGGGCTGAGAGAGAAGTCATTCACTATTCTGTCCTCAAGGCATGTTCCAGTGCAGACTAAAGCTGTCATGGATTCCTGCACAAGCCATGCTGTTCTCTAGAAACAGGAATCAAAAATGCAAATAAGCCACTCACCACTACCTATCTCCCTTTTAGAAAGTTTTAGCAGAACACAACGACTGAAGCTAGAAACTCCTTTCAAGTAGGACACCAAACCTATCTTCTCTCACGAAAGAGTATAAAGCACCTAAGATTAATAAAAAATTCTCTGAAAAAAAAATTAACTCAAAATGGATCAATGACCTAAATGTAGAGACTAAAAGCATAAAAAATTTTAAAAGGAAAACCTTCATGACCTTAAATCTGGCAATGGATTCTTAGCTATGACACCAAAAGCAAGAGCAAGAAAAAAAATGGGTTTCATCAGAATGAAAAACTTTGTGTAAAATGTTATCAAAGTAATATAAGACTTATAAAACAGAGAATATACATTTCTGCGAATCATATGTGACACAGGTAGAGTATCCAAAGTGTGTAACAAACTTAAAATTCAACACAAAAAGACATAAACCAATTAAAAATGAACAAAGAACATGAATAGGTATTTCTCCAAAGAAGAGACATACATATGGCATAAGCACATGAAAAGATCATTAGGGTGACTGCACAACACTGTGAATGTACCAAAAATTTTTAAGGATTTATTTATTTTAGACATGCACACAGAGGAGGGGCAGAGGGATAGAGGGAATCTCTAGCAGACTCCCTGATAAGCATGGAGCCTGACCCGGGGCACCATCCCAGGACCCAGGGTCACAACCTTAGCAGAAATCAAGAGCTGGCCACCCAGGCACCCCTGAAATGGTTACTTTTCTTATGTGAATTTCACCTCGTTTTAGAAAAGCAATTAGAGTTGTCCTGCTTTCCTCTAGGGAGGAGGTGGCTTTTCCTTGGTGTTGTAATTTTCCTTCAGTAAACAAAGTTGGATCAATTTTGTAAAACACAGAAGGGATTCCCCTTCTTTGTGAACAGAACTACGAGGGTGAGTGGAGAAGACGTGGTTTGGGGCAGCTGAGTGTAAAGGAGGCTGGCTCCACAGGAAGCTGGGTGCTCCTGCTTAGAAAACACTGTAGAGAAAGGCCCCTCAGGCCCCACTTTTGCAGAAAGGATATGGGGCTAACATGCAGAAGGGAATGGAGAGAGAAGACTCATGTGCTTGAGAAAAGACCTATGTGTCCGACACAAACATGAGTTGAAAGCATCTACGGAAAAAGCTGGTACTACAGGTATTAGTGGATGTCTAAGTTGGAACACACACGGTAACAGAGTGACTACACCATCAATTACAGTATATATTCTGTTAATATCAAAAGTAAAAGCAAACATTTCATCCTTTACCTATATAAAACAAAACACACTATTAGGAGACATAACTCACTTGTTGTATGTTTAATTTTGCTGACTTCTTCATTCACAGTAGAGACAGCAGCCAGTGGTGCTTGCTGTCTATTATCTGCAGATCTTGGCTGAACAGAATCCTGAATATCGACAGATTTCTGTGATATTGTATCCTAATAAAACAAAAAATTCATTATAAGTACAATGAATAAAACTTAAGGATGAAAACAGTTTCTGGTATGTTGTTTTTGAAAAAAATGATGTGTGTCATTATGAAAAGGACATTTTATGCAGTGTGATACCAGACACAATGAAAAAATTATTTAAAGTTACCGATGCTTGGGGGAAATCGGAGTGGGGGACAAACCATGAGAGTCTGGACTCTGAGAAACAAATTGAGGGTTTTGGAGGGGAGTGGAGTGGTGGGTATTATGGAGGGCACGTACTGCATGGAGCACTGGGTGTAGTGCATAAACAATGAATTTTGGAGCACTGAAAAAAATTTTTTTAAATAAAATAGAAAAAAAATAGTTACCTATGCTGACAGCCTTTAAGAGAAAATCTTCCTTTCTACCCCTCATTTGTTTCGGGCCTGGTACCACCCAAAAACAATTAAAAAAAATGCAAGGCTTCACTGTGTGGAAAAGCTAGTCAGCAATATTGATAAACTGTCATGAAACCTGTTTAAACAGAACACATATGTGGCAGCGGTGGGGGACATTTCTGCAAGCTTTGTGTAGGTGGTGCGCAGGAAAGCTTTGTAGGGATGAGTTTAGGGAAAGACATTCTGTCATCCAAAAGAACTGGTGACCAGAAAGGTCAGTGAGAAGCTGCGAGTGTGGTGTCAGGAAGAAAAGCTCAAGTCCAACAGAACTATACCAGACCTTCGCTCCAGCATTAAGTATAACCTTGGAAAAGCAAAGAACACTCTTTTGAGTTAAGGTTTTCTAACCTGAAAATGGAGAGGACATTTTTCTTGTAAGTTATTAAAGATAAGGTAAGAAATGCAAAGCACTAGCACAGTGTCAGACAATATGTGATAGCTGGCATTACTATTCTAGCTTTATTTTGTTATGGCAATACTACACACTCCAGGTAGAATCCAGAACATGGTTTTCAGAGGGACTGAGAACTCTAACCTAACAGTCTCAGCCAGAAGCGACCTTCACCTGGGTTTCTGCAAAGAAGGCAGAGGCTTACGTTCCCTAGAAAGAGTACTAATCAAAACTGATATTTTAACTTAGATTTAAAATGTCACAGTTTATGATTTTTCATTTGCTGTTTCATATAAAACGGGGGTAATGTACCAAACAGGTTCAAAAAATTGCTGAAAGGATCAAATCTGAAAATATTTTTTAACAGTGAAGTACTACACAAATCTAAAGCCATATTATTATTGTTATAATTGTTCTTACTCATCTTTGTATTTTTCATGTTTAATACACAAGAGGACTTTAGTAATAATTATATAGACCCAGTGGAGTAGTTGGGTAATTTATTTGGCCACACTGGCCTGTAATACATTCAAAAAAATATTTTCTGAAGATTTTACTTATTTAAGAGAGAAGAGAGAGAGACACACACACACACACAGAGTCCGCCTGCAAGGTGTGCATGAGCACAGGAGGGAGGGGCAAAAGAGGGAGAAGCAGACTCCTGGGAAAGTTGGGGACTCAATCCCAGGACCCTGAAAACATGACCTGAGGCGAAGGGAGACACTCAAAGGACTGAGCCACCCAGGCCCCTATAATGCACTTTTAGATAAAAACTTAAATGGGGGCGCCTGGGTGGCTCAGTGGGTTAAGCCGCTGCCTTCGGCTCAGGTCATGATCTCAGGGTCCTGGGATCGAGGCCCACTCTGCTCAGTGGGGAGCCTGCTTCCTCCTCTCTCTCTGCCTGCCTCTCTGCCTGCTTGTGATCTCTCTCTGTCAAATAAATAAATAAAAATCTTAAAAAAAAAAAAACAAAAAAAACTTAAATGGAAGAATGCATACAACAACACCTAAATTTGTAAGTTCTTTAAGGGAATGTTTATTGTTTAAAATTAACTATAAAAAAAACAACTCTTTTTAACTTGTACATTTTAAGAAGTATATTTTAAGGGGGAAACTAATCAGTTGACAATTAAAAATGTCTTACTGAATATAAGTAAAAACCATTTTTTTTTTAAAGCACTGGTTTTTAAAATTTTTTTGGTCATTGGCTCTTTTGAACATTCTGGTCATTTCTAAGAAGCTTCACCCCAGAAAACTAAATGTGCAAAAAACTAGGTCACAGTATTTGGGATTTAAAAAGTCTCCTTTACATCAGAGGAATTTTTTTTTTTAAGTTAGGCATATTGCTTTCTGATTAACCAATGTAAAAGAGGATGATTTTGAGCGTAATCTTTGCATTTTTTAGAATAGCTTTGTATCATGAATATGCTCACACTTCCCCTTTTAAAAAGGACCCTACAGTGAAAGAGGAGCTCCTATGAAAGAAATCTCTATGTATCAAAGTGCAGATATCTCCTAGCTATTCCAAATATAAAATGCCAGTCTCCAAATAAGATTTCAATTTTTGAAACACTACATATAATTAATATTAACTATATATAGAAATGAATGGGAAAATAGGTGGAAGGATAGACATCACAGTATTAAACACTGGAGTTGTGGCTGAAGGGGCAGTGTAAAAAGGGACTTGTATTTTTTACCCTATTTTCTGTACTATCAAAAAAAAAATTTTTTTTTTTAAATTAACTGGGTATTTTTCTATTTTTTGTTTTTAAAAAGTAGTTCTTCACCACATCAGTCCTGGACATGCACCTGTGCCGGATTGTCACACATGTCACACTGCTTGCAAGTTTGTGGAGATGAAGGAGAAGACTGACTGTTGTTCCAGGATAAGGTGGAAGACGGCCCAAGTTCTTGAAACCTGGTGATGTCACTGTCATTGATATGGCTGCTGACAAGCCTACTTGTGTCGAGAGCTTCTCTGACCATTCTCCTGTGGGCCATTCTGCTGTTCATGACATGAGACAGACAGCTGCTGTGGGTGTCATCCAAGCAGTGAACAAGAAGGCAGCTGAAGCTGCTAAGGTCACCAAGTCTGCCCAGAAAGCTTGGAAGGCTAAATGAATATTATCCTCAATACACGCCACCCCAGTCTTAATCAGTAGTGGAAGAACGGTCTCAGAAATGTTTGTATCAGTTGGCCATGTAAGTTTAATAATAAAAAACTGGTTAATGCTACAATGCATTGTAAAACCTTCAGAAGGAAAGGAGAATGTTTTGTGGACCTTCTGTGTGTATGTGGCAATTTTAAGTTCTTAATTTTTAAGATTAGTACTTTTAAATGGAAACCACTTGATCAAAAATCTATCCCAGAATTTTCAGACCCATTAAAACAAAAGTTTAATGAAAGAAACAAAAAATAAGTTAGGAAGTAGTCCTTTAGTGCATGGCAGGAAATATTCAGCTGAGAATGACAGTGTGGAAAATACTGCAACTTACTGGCAAACTCTAAGTTGTACAGAGAAGAGAAAGCAAAGGAAAGCAGAGTGAGAGAAGCAGTGGCAGCAGGAGCAGTAGCAGCTCTGAGAAGGCAGCAGCAACTCACAGAGGAGACTGTGAATTGGTCCTGAGGGGCACCGATGGCTCCCTCTATGCAACCCAGCAGCAGCCCAGCCTCTCAGCACTCACGCCACATGTGGTTCCAACAACTTTATGTGCACTACCTGACTTAATTCTAATCACAAGACTCACTCTAACATGAGGTCAGGTAACTTGCTGAGGCCACAGAACCAGTCACTGCAGGGCCAGGATTTCATTTTGGTCTCGCATCAAAGCCCACACTGCAAACTACTATACTATATGGCAGAAGCAGCAAAAGAGAAGCCCACAAAGCAAGCAGGGGTGAGCCAAATTTAAGAAAAACAAAAAAGAGAGCAAGCTCATTCCGGGCTTGAAACAGGACTTCGTTAGTGCTGGAATCTGTAATGAACAGACACCTCTTGCAGATCAGAGTCATGGAGCAATGTGGCCCCAATATACCACATGTGACTGTTCTCTAAAGATCAATTCAGAGTAGAACTCTTCTGTGAAATCTAACTTTCAGCCATTGACAATTATTTAGGAAATTTAAAAGTTGTGTGGGGGGGTACAAACTGACCAAAGGACACTAGTATGCTACCTCTGGCCTCTTGGGTTTAAATTTAATAAGGCCAGATTAAGTAATAGTACTGTTTTAATGGTAATTTCCTGATTTTGTTAATTTCCTGACTGTGCTTATGTAAGTACTTTTGTTCTTTTTTTTTTTTAAGGAAAAATACTAAAGAATTGAAGGAATAAAGGACATCTTATTTTTAGCTTTCAAAGAATTCTGAAGTTTGTGGGGGTGGGGCGGGACAGTGAGAGCAAAAGGAAGGAAGGAGGGACGAAGTGATAAAGCAAATGTAGTGAAATAACATCTGGAGAAACGTGGTGTCATGTAGTTTTATGTGTCAGCCTGTTTAGGCTATAGGATCCAGTTACTCAGTTCCAACACAAATCCAAGTGTTGCTGTGAAGGTATTCTATAGATGTGGTGAACAGCTACAGCCTGCTGACTTTAAGTAAAGGATATTATCCTCAATAATATGGCTGGAGCTTCACGTGATCAAGTGAAAGACCTCATGTCTCCCAAGTAATTCTGCCTGTGGACTGCTGCTGCAGCTCCCGCCCGAGTTTCCAGCCTGCCCGACAGATTTCAAATTATTGCCACCCATAATTACAGAGCCAATTCTGTGAAATTTAAATTAAAAAGAAGACAGATATATGCACATACATATAGTATACATACATGCATGGATAGATACAGATATTTCCCACTGGTTCCATTTCTCCAGTAGAACACTGACTGATACAGATTCTGGTACCGTGAAGTGGGGCACTGCTATAACAAATACGTAAAAATGTGGAAGTGGCTTTGGAATTGGGTACTGGTAGAAGCCAGAGGAGTTTTGAGGCATATGACAGAAAATGCCTAGATTGCCTTGAAGAGACTGTTAGTAGAACATGGACATTAAATTCAATTCTGGTGAGGATGCAGAAGGTGGTGAAATACATGATGGAGAAATCTGTCTTCTGTCACCCTTAAAGAATACACATACAGTCATGGAACAGAATGTGTACAGAAATACGAATGTTAAAAGTGCTTCTGGTGAGGTCTCGAAAGGCAATCGGGAACATGTTATTGGATAATGGAAGAAAGGTGATACTTGTTAAATAAGTAGCAGAAAATCTGGTTCAATTGTGCTGTACTACTTGCGTGGAAAACAGAACTTGTAAGTGATTAACTTTGATATTTAGCTGAGGATATTTCTAAGCAAAAGGTTAAAGATGTGGCCCAGTTTCTTCTTGGTGTTTATAGAAAAATGTGAGGCCAGAGAGATACTCAGGAAGGAACTACTAGGCAAAAAGAACCTAGCACTTGATAATTTGGAGAATCATGGCCTATCCAGATTGTGAAGGATGCTAAAATCAGAAAATTTATTGTTACCAAAACATTTCTTCGGATAGTTAGATAACATTTTGATGAAAGAGATTAGATGTGTATATCCAATGGATCCAATCAAACACCTCAGGAGAAGCTTGGAACAGAGAGAAAGTTATCCAGAAAGGTTCCATAAATAACACTCTTGACATGCATGAGGGACCCACGGGATTTTGAAAATGATATACTAGCAGAACACAGCCAGCCTAGACTCACAGGAACAGACATAGGATAAAAGGAAGATTATCAGATCTCTGGGATTCTACAGGCAGGCTACATGGCTGCAAACACATGCTAATCTTTAAGAAGAGCTGCTGGGGCACAAGAAGGAGCCACGGGCCCAGAAGGCAGAGTATAAAGGTACAGAGAACTATCCTCAGGCCTTGACTTTTTTTTTTTTTGAAAGATTATTTATTTGATTGAGAGAGAAGACAGAGAAAGAAGAGAGCATGAGTGGAGGAAGGGGCAGAAGGAGAGGGAGAAGCAGACTCCCCACCAAACAGGGAACCCGACTTGGGGTTCAATCCCAGGAACCTGGGATCATGACCTGAGCTGAAGGCAGATGCTTGACTGACTGAGCCACCCAGAAGCCCCTCAGGCCTTGAAAATTAAAACAATTTGTCTTGTTGGGTTTTGAACTTGTTTAGGACCAGTGACCCTTTTATTCCTTCCAATTTCTCTCTTTTTGAATGAGGATGGTTAGCCTGTGCTTGTCCCACCATTGTATTTTACAAGCAGGTAATTTGTTTTCTAGGTTTACAGGTCCACAGATGGGGACAGAAGATGCCCCCAGAAGAGACCACATACATGATCTAGATGGCTGTGATAATGAGATCTGGGACTTTAGATATGATGTTTAGATCAGATTTGGGACTTATTGATGCTTTAAGGAGTTCAAACTTTTGGGAATACTGAAATGGCATGAATACACATTTTGCCTGAAAGATGAACGAGCATGAATTTTTGGGTGCCAGAGGGTAAAGACTGCAATAGGTTGAACAGTGGCCCCAAAACAGTATATCTAAGTTGGAATCTCAGATACTTATGAAGGTTACTTGGAAAGAGGGTCTCTAAAGATGTAATTAAATTAAAGATTTTGAGATGAGCTGGCTTATATCTTATAGATACTAAAGAGATAGCTAGTGTCCTTAAAAGAGAAAGGAGAGACAGGTATGATACGTTACAGATTTGACTTTTACACAGACATTTAAAAATGGAGGGAGAGACTGGAATGATGAGTATACAAGTCAAGGAACACTGAGAGTTGCCAAGAGCCACTAGAAGCTGAAAAAGGCAAAAGAAGATTCTCCATTAGCGCCTCTGGAGAAAATGCAGTCCTGCTGATGCCTTAATTTTAGGCCTTTGGCCTCCTAGAATGAGACAATATATCTGTTGTTTTAAGCCACTACCATTTGTTGTGGTAGACCTAGGAAATAAATACATTGGGTGAAGGGTATATAAAAATTCTTTGAACTGTTACTGTAATATTTCTCATAGGTTAAATTATATCCAAATTAAAAATTTAAAATAAATACCCAATAATGTCTTTAGCTTGGCATGGAAATCCTTTTTAATTCTTCTTCTTTTTATAAGTAGGCTCCATGCCCATCATGGAGCCCAACACAAGGTTTGAACTCAGGGCCCTGAGATCAAGATCTGAACTGAAATTAAGAAGAGGATTCTTAACCAACTGCACCATCCAGGTGTCCCTTGGCATGGAAATCCTTACATAATCTCATGCCTGGCTCTTGAAATTCCCGACATCATTTTATTCTGTCTCAAACTGTCTACATTATAAAATAATTTAAAATACTTCCTTCATGGCACGTACAGAGATAAATTTTAGTCACCCGGGAATTTACCATTATGAAGCTTAACCTAAGAATTCTGGACAAATTTATGCCATCTTTTTAATTTATTTTTATTTTTTTAAAAGATTTTATTTATTTTGACAGGCAGAGATTACAAGTAGGCACAGGCAGGCAGAGAGAGGGGAGGAGGAGCAGGCTCCCTGCTGAGCAGAGAGCACTATGTGGGGCTCAATCCCAGGACCCCGGGATCATGACCTGAGCCAAAGGCCGAGGCTTTAACCCACTGAGCCACCCAGGCACCCCTATGCCATCTATTTTAAAGACCTGGACTCACAGAAAAGAATCTGGCCCATAGTGAAGTTACCTCTCACAAGCAATTTTAAATATGATTTATTTATGAAAACTTACCAGCTGTTTTTCATTCACAGGAGATGGAGGTGGGGGAACAGTTTCTCCAGAAGAGGGACGCCAGGTTAAGAGCCTTTAAAATACCAAAGTCACACCAATCACTGAGTGTGAAACAGGACACATCCAACATGTGTTTTGGAACAGGCATAAAAGTCACAAGAATATGCCCAATATAATCCTTCTCTGACTACTACTGAAAAAATCTAGTAAAAAGTTTAAAATATGTATTTCCAGAAATCAATCAACTAGCATGGGTCATCAGTTTAAAAAAAAATTCTGAAAGTTTCAAACACTTTAAACTCACTTTTTCTAAGTAGTAATGTCATTTAAATATTTCCTAAAGTGAGATTGAGAAAAGTTTGAGACTTTTCAAAAATTCACAGAACTCTTTAGATCCTATTTTTTTTAATGTATAAAAATAAATGAAATAAAATTTGGCCCAAAAGAAGAAACTAACTTGCCATCCCTGACTGGATACTTAGAATAGAAAGATGACTAAGGCCCAAGTTTTTGCTTCTGAGAAGCAGGAGATCCTGGGAAATGGAGTAGACAATGGTAGATAATAGCATTTCAATTCAATATGGAAAGAACTCTGGTACAGTTATTTTCTATTAAAAAATGCTTATTAGATGATCTTTAAGATCACGTATCTTAACCTGCATTTGTAATCCAATAAATTAAAACAGAGGCAGTTCCTAAAACAAATAAAAAAATAAGAATGTTCAGCCTGGCTGGTTTTTGTTAAGACTTCACAGGGACAACAGCTAGGCAAGACTTCATACTGTCTTTTGACATAGGTAAACTGACAAAAATGGATCACTTGTCAAGTACATTACATTGTTCCAATAAAATGTGCACTAAAAAATAAGAAAAGTTTGACCGGTATTTGTCCTTTCAGTATAGACCCACCTACAGACTGCTTTCCTAGAGGTATGTCCCTTTTGTTTGACTTCCAGTGTCTTATTTATTAGGATACTGACAAGGGGATCGTATCAGTGTAAACATATTTCACTCATGTCAAGAAAAAGTTTATGATGCTTAAAAATCTGAACTCCTAATTTTCATACATTGCTTTATGTCAGTACATACACATGTATCTACTTAAGATGCTTTAAGTAAGATTTAAAACATCTTATTAAGTAGATTTAAAAATAGTAAATCTCAAGTAAAACTTTCTGTAGGTCAGAGATCCCCAAAGTTGAGCTGGGAAGTAAATTCAAGTACGTCCTATAAATAATCCAGATGCTATTAGTCATTTAGTGAGACTACATCTCAGTTTCTCCATTGATTAAAAACTCCTTCACCACAATTCAATTCCAAACGAATTCATTAGAAGAGGACAATTAACTATAAAATATATTTATAAATAAATTTTCCTTATTCAGTCTATAGTAACTGAAATATATGTTAAGTTTTTTTGTTGCTTTTTTAAAATTCAAAACCACTGCTTGCTCTAAGCTGGATAAATAAAACCCTATTAAAAAGGAGAATCACCTCAATACGATCAATGATCATATGACGAATCAGACTGAAGTGTTTTGATTATAAAGAATTTAATTCAAGTATCACCTATGGTTTATAGAACTCTGATTTGAAATAAATACAAATTCATGGAACACAGAGGTTTTTCAAAAGAATTTGTTAAAAAAAAATAACTAAACTTTTTATGTCTATCATTCAATATACAAATATAAAATAAAGTAAAATCCTTACGCATGTGGGATTGTGGTTTTGAAGATATCCAGTGTGCAGTTACAAGTTTTATCCCAGATTTCTAGGGTAAATTTCTCACCATTCAGAATAACGACATTCTCTAAGCAGTTTGTACCAGATCGTGCTAACTGCTCATTGTCTGTAAAGAAAAGAGCAATTCATTTATGTATTGTCAGGGCCACATTTAACACTTTGTGTCACTATTTGCTATAGACGTACCTTGCTGCACACACCAGTAGAGCTGGGCAAAAATATCATCCAAAAGTACATCACTGAGTACCTCTAAATACTGAGTGAATACATCACAGATCGCATAAAGTGCATGATTACAAGTTGTAGTCATCCATTCAGCTTTCTAAGGCAAAAAAGTCATTAAAAGAAGGTCAGACCATTTGTCAACAACCAGAATTAAAGAAGAAACATGCTTGCATGTTTAAAAGCTAAGGCTGTCCATCTTCCTTTCAGACCACTTAACTTCACTCTAGAATATTACATTCACCTCAACTCACTGAGATCTATTTTTCTCCATCATTCTGTAACAATTTATGTAAAGTAATTAAATTTTTTGCATTATTTTTGATTTTAAAAATTATCACTGAATTATCTTGCTATTAACATTATAACTCTTCTCAAACAATATACATGAATATCAACATCTGGCCTTGCTCCATGATATGACAGAACATAAACGAGAAATACAGAGGAAGGAAATAGGAATTTATCTAAGTGGGTTTCGCATAAATTTAAAATAAAACTTTCATGCAGTATGGTTACTTGAAAATACCATAAATGGTTAATAGGGCCATACAAAATAAGTGTAAATAATTTATTTTTCTCAAATACATAAAGGACTAATCTGGACTAGTGATAATTTTCATGTACAGTTTTGTGCCAGTGCATATACACATGTCTACATTATCAGATGTTTTCAGTAACAGTCTACCTGTAGATTCAAAAATCACAGATCTAAAGTAAAACTTGCTGCAGGCCACACAGTCCCTAATGTTTCATTTAATACAGCTGTACGGGACAAAAGAAGAAAACCTGAGGCTCTCTCCGTACATTTATTGAGATTCATGCTATAATTGGTTTGTAGTAAAACACTGAAATAAAATAAATAAAAGTTATTACTATGTATTCTTTACTTCAGAATAAGAAGTCACTATGAATATAAAGAAAGCTACTGGTATCTGTAGTTGTGGCAATATTATAATGAGGAAAGAAACTGGAGTTCAACAAAAACACTGAAAACAACCAATTAATTAACTCAGTTCTATCCCCAAATAGGATTCTTTTTTTTATAAAGACATAATTTTTATTTATTATAATGAACAGCTCTCCAGGAACTTTTTTTCTTTTCTAAGTACTTGATTTGATCTACTAAACTGTATTAGGGAAAATACTCAGAAC
Source organism: Mustela nigripes (assembly GCF_022355385.1). Lineage (NCBI taxonomy): Eukaryota > Metazoa > Chordata > Mammalia > Carnivora > Mustelidae > Mustela > Mustela nigripes. The sequence goes on from NC_081559.1 coordinate 132,950,124, forward strand.
CTTTTAACTTATCTGTGTTAAATGAAATTTTTTTCTCTTACCTCTGTCTGCTGTTCTGGCAATTTCATGTTGTCAAAGATTCTGAAAACAATTCTAAATAAATCCTGCCACCAGTGTTTTTCATAAGTGTGGCCATAAGTTTTCATTATCTCGAACATTACTGTTAAACCCCTAAAACAATAAAACACAAGTGGGAAGCTATAACACAGAAAATATTCCATATCAGAATACCCTCTTAAAATAGTTCTTAGAGGTCATAAAGCTACTAAAAAAGTTTAAAACTGGTTTTAAACTAATAAAAGATATTCAGTTTTAAGAAATTTCCACTGTAAAACTGGTTTCTTTGGGATGCATCATGTAGGAGAAAATTCCAAAGGACTTGGCCTTAAAATGTTTTATTTCACTTTTCTCCCACTCCCACCCCATCATTCCAGCATTTTAAGATTGTAAATGAAATTAAAGATTGTGAATAATCATCATAAAATTGGTTTCTGGGAAATTTTTCTCAAAGAGTTACAGGACTTTTAGCATACAGGACTTTTAGCTTACATTTTAACCATTCATAGATTATCCCTGAACTAAAAGATTTATAAAACTGATCCATTAAGACATTCATGTGGCAGTTTGTTTCCTACTATATGCCAGGGATAGAACAATATTTGGCACATAATAAGTATTTATTGAACAAATAAATTGCTTAGTATCACATGCACTGTCTTTTGAATAAGTGTTAAAATTAAAACTCAACACTGCCTTCTTGATTCCTTATTATCTTCCTCTAAATAATAATCCCTTCATGTAATCATTAAAAAACTTGATCTGTTCTTTATATGTTACTTTCTTCTAGCAAAATAGGTATCTTTCCAGTAAGAAAAAAGTCTATATTTCTAAAAATTCTGATGGTAAGCCAAAACCAAATGTTATCTGAAAGACTCCATAAGGACTGGTTCACAGTTCAGCTCATTTGCTGCTATGCTACCTCTGGGTCTGGCACATAATAGGCTCTAACTATTTGTTAAATACGTGTGCAAATGGTACTTTGGTCCTATAGCAAGTTCACAGCAGTTTATTTGATCCATAAGTACCTAATGTGTATAATGAAAAGTAAAGGAGCCATAGTAAAGAAATTCCTGTGGAAGTAACATACTCTTCTTTTGGAGAAGCCTGCTGGAATTCATGTTTCCCCCTACAATGAACAAGGCTCCCTCTTCCTCCATCTCCTGAGCTTGAAATCCACCTCCTCCCACTCTAAGTAACCGGATGCTAAATCCCACAGCTAGGCATAAGGGGATGTGGGAATCCTGTTTTTTTCCAGGCCCACAAAGCAAACACAGAGCTACAGAGGTTTCCATGATTTTCACAGTTCAAGAAACCTTTTTGAAACAATACTTAAATTGCTGGTACAGGGAAAAAGAGTATGTGAGACCCTAGGTTAATTAACCAATCCTAAATCTATAAGATTTTAAGGTAATCAGATGAGAACACATGTGAAGGTACTGTGTAATTAACCTGTTACACAAATCATGAAATGTAATCTAAAATCAGTCCTTAAAGATCCTGGAATGAAATAAGAAAATGCCATTACTGAACAAAGTTTACTCATGTTTTTCCTCTCCTTTATTAACTAGAATACATATTTTCTCTTCTCCTTAACAACCAGAACTCCTTCATAATCTCAAGATGGGATATGGCAAGAAGGAAAGTGGGTGGTCCCAGACAAGAACAGGCTCAAAAACTAAGGAAGCAGGAAGACCCTTCATCTCTTTATCAAATAAATTCCTACAAAGAAACAAGGGCGGATATGTGCGTGTATGTATGTATGTATGCCAAGTTTATCTGATGTGTCTGTCATGATATATTAGCTGCTCCAATGATATGGCTGGTCAATTCAAAGCTATAAATCTCAGTAATTTAGTTTACATGAATCAGGGGCTATCTTGAATTTTATCAAGTTCCTAACAGGTCCACTGCCAAACAATTTTCAATGTCTAAAATGCTGTATACTGTTCTTGTGATTATGAAATTTTATTACAAATTCCCAAGGTTTGAATCCTATTTTGGACTGCTTACCTAATTTTATAAAAATTTCCATGATAACAAATAAAAATGAAGTTTCTTAGGATATGTATCACATTCCACCTTGGATGGGAATGAGGGTGGTTGTGGTATAAGAGGAGGAAGAAGAGATTCATTCCTTCATTATAGTTCTATCACTGATATCTTACAAGTCTCTATTTACTACCTTTCCAATTAAAAAAAAATCCAATAAAGTTAATTGCCCAAATGATTAATGATTCTCCCTAAAAAGAAGATGGGCTATATAAAAGACAGATTTTATTTAAACATATAATTAAACTCATGTTGCCTCAAGCATTTGTCGACAGGTAACAGGATATACAAATCAGTCATGTCAATTTGGCAGTAAAAAATGTAGGATAAAAATTTTCTATGGGATTAACATGAGCTGTAACTAAATGTGAACTGAATCCTCATCCAGTTACATTATATCCACAGAAGTTTCTTTACAAATAAACTATGTACTCATATAGATCTTTTACTGAGAATATACTTGTGAAAGAGTGTGCTTCTTTTTTAATAGACCTACATTATTCAAAACTCTGTTACTCTGAAGACCAGTCTTCAAAGAGAAATGGTTCTTTATCTAAAGTTCACCAAGGATGTGCAAAGAGAAATTCTTTTAGCATTCATCAGGAAATAATTTTGCTACTAACTTCAGTTTTTAATTAGAAACAAATGTATGAAAAGACAGAATGTGTAAACTATTAAATTAACAGAGAAGCCAAAACTCAAAGTAGTATGCTCGACTAAAATCTGAAGAAAAAGTAGTATTTCCATTTTTACTGTTGCTCCACTTAACATATTTTAAAATCTGCCTATCAAATAATGACTATATTTGATAAAACACATGACTTATGGACTTATGGCCTTCAACTACTGAACTTATGTTCACATAAGAAAAGTTAAATGAAGTCAAAATGAGCCTTTCAAAATTGTAGTTACAAACACTGATTGTTACCTGGTTCTTACATCTAATTTGCATCTATTGATGATACAGGATAACTCAAAGAGAATTGGGAACCATCCTCTCACCCAAACCCTGTCTTCCGGTGCCACGTTCATATCATCACTTGTGTACTCCTTGAAAGCCTTCAAGAAGAAAGGTAGATATACTTCAGGTAAAACACAACACCTGTGTATTATTTCTCCCCCCCAATTTTTTAAATGCTCTACAAATCAAAAGTGAGCCAATTTGATAAACAATTTATAGCAAGATAGAGATTGTAACTGTCTATGAAGAGCACTGCACTAAAGTCCTGAAGTTGGTTTCAGCTTCAAATCTTTCATCAGCTTTTCTGTATTATTATATTCGGCAGGTTAAACCAGGCTTCCATTTTTATCCTTTCCCTGGATTTTTATCCATTTTTATCCTTTCCCTGATAAGGCTGCATGTGCCTTATCAGCTACCTTGGGAAGTATGAAGGTCAAATGAGTCGATGCATGTAAAAAGTACTAAGCTCCCCCAGAGGTACACATTAGTATGTAGTAAAAAATCTTACTACCAAATTCTCTTGATGATAGTTAGAGATAGATTCAGATATGCAAGTTAAGGCTGGCGGCCAGGTTGCCAATTCAACTTTTTACTTCAGTGCTTGAGTCCACGCTCATCCACAGACAGCCAACTTCAGTACTGTACAGCACCACATGCAGGAAATAGTATGGGCTAACGGCTAAAGACATGGGATTCAGTTCAAACCCTAGGTCTCCTTTACTAGCCCTGCAACCATGGACACATTTTTTAACTTCTTTGTGCCTCAGATTCCTTATCTGTATGGGGCTGTAACACTACCTATATCATAAAGTTAAGAACATTAAACAAGTTAATACATGTAAAGTACTCAGAAAAACACCTGATATCTTTAGTAAATGACAGCTATCATTACACTTGGAAAAACAAACACCTGACACCTTTAATAAATGATAGCTATCACTACTAATCACTTAGGTCTGAAACAAGTTCAGATAATTTGGGGTTTACTGAAAACTAAATGCTTCATATTCCCTCAATTCCCAAATAAACTTTGATCTCAGACTGGAAATAAATACTCAGCAAAATTTTGTTTACTAAATGACGCTATACCTGAGGTCTATCAGACACATATTTTGCACAATGGCGAATAAGTCGAATTGCCTCCATACTTGTGTCTGGGAAAGCTGCATTGCACGCAAATTCAGACAAACACTTCACTGCATCCTGGAAAGAATCAATGGTCGCTGGAAAGTGTTTTTCAAACACAAGAGCTGAAAGGATGGAAAATATATCAAAATAATTTTTTCAATTATTATTAACTGCAACAAAAAAAACCAACCCCAGAAGTTAAAGCATACTTAAAGATGAAGGGTTTTGATGTCTAACAGACATCACTTCATATCTGTCATTACTGCTTACTTGACTGTCTTGAGTAGTGGGGAGAGGTACACAGTGTTTTCTTTATACCATAAACCCAATACACAATACAGTGACAGTACAGCAGGTACTGAATCAGTAGCTGCTGAGATCAATATACAAAATTACGTTCAACCTATCTGTATTGCAGTCTCTTAATCTATTAAAAATGATGAGGGTCATCATTATCATCTTTCAGACAGGCTTAACTTACAACCTCGGTATTTAATTCTCCTTATAGTCAAAGGAGGCTGTATAACGGAGTGGTCAAAAACCTCTCCCTTGCTTTGAATCCCAGTAACTCAATCATGCACCCCATGCAGGTCACTTGACTTCACTGGGTCTGAGTTTCCTGATCTATTTAAAAAGGGATAGTTAAGATACTTAGCTCACAGAGTTGTTGTAAAGACCAAAGGAAACACATTCGATGAGCTTACTGTTCTTGCATTGGTAAACATTCAATAAATGTTAACTATAATAATGTAATAACAATATTACTATCATTACGAACTCTCTACAGGCAAACCTTGTTAAACTGAAAACCCAGAATAGGTCTGTGATCTTATATTTCTATTATTTTCTGAAAACATTAAAGCTTTGCTTTTTTTTTTTTTAACTTGAATGCAGGCAGAAGAATACTCACTGACAATGTGCCCTGTTGTTTGGAATGCAAGTTCCACTATGCTTTCATCTTGATCAGATGCAGCTAGATGAAACACAGAGAAAATGTTCTTCCATCCAGACCGAATGTTAGCAGCTTGAGAATTAACCATTTGTGCTATACACCGTACAACCATATCTCGAATTGTTGGAGACCTAAAATATTAATATAATTGCTTGGATATGCATATATATAAAACCCATCAGTTTTTTTTTTTCCTTTCTTCTGTTTTCCCCCCTGCTGTGGAAAATAATAAGGTATTTTTCTGATATTAAGCAATTCAACAAATATAATACCTGTTCCTTTTCATTATATGTTCAAAGGGTCTTAAGAAATCCTTCTGGAATCTGAAATTAGCAAGCTCCCCTTTTTCTAAAAACTTCATTGACAATTGCCTCAAGGAATCTACTGCAAAGATAGCTACATCTTCATTAGGATTACAGCCGACCTGTAATGGCAACAGAAATATAGGGTGCTAATGTCAGCAGTGAAAGTCTATTTCTTCACTTTTGTTTTAGAAAAAAATATTATCACTAAGAACACAAATTGGTAAATCCTAAAATTCTCCACAAAGGCACTAAGGTATACTAACAATATTTTTCAACAAGAAAAACATACTGTATTTTTATTTTTTTAAGATTTATTTATTTATTTATTTGACAGACAGAGATCACAAGTAGATAGAGAGGCAGGCAGAGAGAGAGAGGAGGAAGCAGGCTCCCTGCTGAGCAGAGAGCCCGATGAGGGGCTTGATCCCAGGACCCCCTGGGATCATGACCTGAGCTGAAGGTAGAGGCTTTAACCCACTGAGCCACCCAGGCACCCCAAGAAAAACACATTTTAACTAAATACTTAAAGCCTAGAGCAATCATTTAAAAAAACAAAACAGGATTCAAAGGTTGCCCTACTTTTAATTACAAAAATGTAATTTAAAAAAGGTAGAAAAGGAAAAAAAATCTCAATTAGATTTTAAGGAATTTTAAACAAAAAACATTACAAATGTAAGCAAATCCTACAATTATTCAAATACCTTATTAAAATGATCACCAATAACTTCCCAAATTCGAGACCACTGCAATCTTATTCTTCCCATGTTGTAATATGATATTTCTACTATTTTTTGTAGACTAAACATTCTTGGATGTGTAGTGGAAAGTAATTCATCCATAGACACAGCACAGAGCCAACGGACAAAATCCACTATAATATAAATAAATTTATATTTTGTTAGCTTAACTTTCAAGTCTTTTAGCCAAAAACCAATTTATAAGTGAAATAAATGTATATACTTACCAATAGCGTTTCCATCTAGCCTTGTAGACCCTGTAAATATTCTAAAGAAAAGAAACATAATTCAAAAATTTATAAACTCTTACATCTGTTATATCAATTCAAAAAGTAGCATGAGGTACTTGCTACTTTAAATCTGGTTTAGAAGAACAAAAAATCAGGTAGTCAACTAAATTTTAATATATCATTTCATAACAAGTATAGTTTGGATGTTCCTCCCTCCCTCCTTTGCATTCAGAAATATAATAAAGAATAAATTGTTTTAATTTTATTAGTAAGCTTACACAAACACTAGATCAACACGAGACTCTAAAGTTAAATATCAGTTTGTAAAACTAAGTGACTAACTGGCAGAGTACAAAACAGAAGGTATTTTTTAATTTTTCCTGATTATCTACTAGCATTAAACATGTTCTTAAGATGAAAAGTTCTTTGTTTTTACAAGTAACATACATTTGATTAGAAAACTCATTATGTTAAATTATAAGCAACCTAACAGAAGCTTGCAAATAGTCTCTAATAGTTTAACTAAGAAGTGGCTAAATAACTTGTCCTGGAAAAATCAAATGTTTATAGAGTTAAGCTGTGTTGTCCAGGTTTGCCCAGCTTTCTTCACTGAATTTTTTCTTTGTTTCAAAGTTTCATGTAAGATTTTGGCATAGACCTATTAGTCTTCTTCTAAAGTCTGCATTTTTACTGATGCTCCAGGTTTGTAACCAAGGGTTTGATGCACCTTCCAGAGTGAACTGATATTCCTCAATTTATACTGTGTACCATAGGATTTGCATGGCAAAAAGGAAATGTTAAAGGCAGAAGCAGGTCAAATATTAAGCTTAGAAATAAAAGTAATCTGGGGCATCTGGGGGGCTCTGTTGGTTAAGTGCCTAACTCCTGTTTCAGCTCAAGTTGTGATCTCAGGGTCATGAGACTGAGCCCCCTGTTGGGCTCCATGCTTACTACGGAGTCTACTTGGGATGCTCTCTCCCTCTGCCCCCCTCCCCACCGACCCGCTCACCTCTCTCTCTAAAATAAATAAATCTGAAACCAAAAAAAAAAAAAAAAAAAGAAAGAAAGAAAAAATAATCATAGTAACAGTAATAGCTACCAATAATCAAAAAGTGGGTACTATTCTAGGTGTTTTATGATATATCCACTCACTTAATAATCACAAACAGCCTGTGAAGTAGGGACTAGTATACTTCTAATTTCATAAAAATAGAAACTGAGGAACAAATATATTTAATCACCTCCTCAAAGTTACAGAATTAGTAAATGATACAGCCAAGATTCAAACCAGGAAGGGCATACTCCAGGGTCCACCCTCTTAACTACTTTGATATACTGCTTCACACTTACCTGAGCAAAACATAAACACTTAAAATATATCCTGGTTTTTTCCCTACTATGTCCACTATACCCATGTTGTAAGTATATCATGATTTTTTAACCTCAGTGCCCTTGAATGTCTGTCCATGTGTCCTGGCAATGAGTAACGTATTTGACAAAAACTGACAACGTGATGACTCATACCCTGATCTCCTGCTAAAGGAATAGTTTAAGATTTCCTCTATTGCTCTTGTCAGTAGAACAAAATAATTCAAAGATCTGGCTGAGAACATCATCTGGGGGAAAAGTAGAATAATAAAGGCCCCATTTAATCCAGTGGTTAGACTGGGTCCAGAGATTAGAAATATACAAAGCCTACAACTTCTCACATGAACAAAAATGAAAATGGCTGGCATACACATTATGTCACTAGGCGATTTCTCAAACTACAGGTATTCTCATAGGTGATGGCTATAAAAAAAATAACCACAATAACAAAACTAAACAGTAAATAGGAGAAACAACAAGAAAAGGAAGAAAAGAAAAAAAATTCTTTAGACAGAGAAGGAAGCAAACTACAAAGAGTAAAGGAGTCAAGAACAGAAGCAGAGATGGAGATTATATGCAATTACAGTGGAAAGAAGCAACAAATTCTCTGTAGGCCCTAAAATGATGGAGAACAAAGACAAAGAAATACCAATAGCAATCAGACAAGTTTATAGAGTCAGCGTGACAAAAGTTAGAGGGAGCATGCATCCTGAAAAAGGACATTCAAATTCCTACTCACTTTGGTAGCCTCTGAAGGGTCACTTTATCTTTAGTAATGCCCCGCTACAGATAAGCCATATGGTAGGAGCTTGGCAGTCTGTGAAGGTATTTCAAGTTCACCTTCATAAACTAAGGCAAGAGAACGTAGCTATGTTTCACAAAATCAGTCTATGAAATGGATTTTACATTCCCTGTATGAAAAGCCAAGGACGATGCACCAGAATCTTGTGTGTTAATATCAAAAGACTGTCCAGGGGGTGGGGGGTTGGATGAGCCTGACGGTGGGTATGAAGGAGGGCACGTATTACAGGGAACACTGGGTGTGGTGCATAAACAATGAATCTTGGAATGCTATAAATAAATAAATAAATAGATAGATAAATAAATAAAATAACAAACAAACAAATAAATAACATGTCCTAAAAACTATGGGCAGGAAAACAAAATTAGAGATTACTGCTTCAGCCACAAAATGAAAAGCAATGCAGCAATACCAAAAAAAAAAAAAAAAAAACCAAGAAAAAGAAGAAGAAAGAAAGTTGTCAAAACCTGCAGATTCTGAACCACATAAACTCTAAACTGTATGTAATACAGAGGTAAACTAAATTACTGTAAATGTAAAAAAATTTTACAGTGCAAGTATCAGAGTTAACACTTATTTCTAAGACCTAATCAGAAGATATTATGAGCAAATGTAGTTGGGGATGAGCTACATGTATTTTCTGAAGGGAGACAGAAAGTTCCAAGTGTGGGATGGGTCAGAATAAAGATAGATCTGGTGTGGTTAAAATTAATAAAATCATAAACTATGGTACTGGTTTTTAACTTTTAGTGGTAACTCATTCCTGGACAAAATTGATTCCTGTACAGTTAGAATAGCTTTTAATAAAATCATATATTTTTTCTCTTAATAAACAGGCACTAAAATAATTAAGCAAAAAAATTTACTTTGATTTTAAACATTTACTTCCTATACTTGTCATTATTCAGAACACCAGACCCAAGGACAAGAAAACGACTTGTTACAAGTACAAAACTTTCCAGGATACCTGACAACGTTCACAACACTGACTTGAATACCTCCTAAGTTATCTGACTTAGCTTATGAATTTAGAGTCAGAATATTACATATGAAAATATACTCAGATAGTGAGAAAGAAATTCAGAAGAAATTTAATGAGAAAGTTAAAAGCACCACACAAGAATATAATCTAATAGTAAATTAAAGATGTAACTTTAAATGCTTACATTACGAGTAAAATTTAAATGTTGAGGTTTTGTGTAAAATCAATGGATTTATGTTTGCAGAAATTATCTGGTGATGACAAGTTTGAGACAACAAAGTACTAACAGAATTTATGTTAAGACTCCTCTAAAATACCTTAAATTCTTAAAATGGAGAGGCGTATCATTTACTCAAACAAGTGGTATGTCTCCTCGCAACAAACAGTGGATGGATGAATAAATTAGAACTGGCTTTGGTCATATAAAATATACTATGGATATAAACAGTAGGTAAAATGTTAACTCTTGCCTGAAGAGATTCTCATAATGATAGTAAAATCATCTGGAAACAAGCTACCCTAAAAGCAGAAGGGCATACATTATTACACTGCTCTCCAGTTGTACATGCAGGCAGAGAGGTGGAGAGGATAAGAGCATATGCTCAAGAAGACATGCTGCCTGAATATATGTCTGGCACCACTCCTCAAAATTCTTTGTGGATGAAACAGTTATTTCAACAATAATCAAGGTAAGATTAGTTGTGGGGATGAGCAGGTTATTTTGGCACCCCGTCTCAATTTCCTCACTTACAAATTAAGGACAATAATAATACTCATCTCATGAAGTTGCTCGAAGTATTAAGTGATAAGTAATACCCGGAAAGTACTTTGAAAAGTGCCAAGCACACGGTAAACCTTCAAGTCATACAGGGAGTATTAGAGAATATGCAATCTTTCTTTAGCCTTCACCAGGAAAAGGCAAATGACCTCCTTCCCTTATTTAAAAAAAAAAAAAAAAAAAAAAAAAAGAGTCTGCAAGTGAAGATTACAAGTTCTTTTCAAAGAAAACGTGGCAGGGTATATTTCCAGGGTCAGTAGCCACTGAATACTCTAGTTCAGTCTGTACTGAAGAGCAAGAAGTTTTATCTGAAGTAAAATTCTGGATTAGCACAAGGCTCCAAGCACCAAGAAAAAATACATACTATACATCTACAAGTTTCAACAGAAGTAATTAAAAAATCTGAATGTCAGTGTTGTAAAATGTTAAGTTTCAAATATTTGGGCATTCATCTAGAAAAAGCTTAGTAAAGCTTAGTAAAACGCTTAGTATGGGGTCACTTTTAGAAAATAAACTAGAAATGAGAAATACTTGGTAATAAGACACACTCTGAAATCCTTTCCAAAGAAGTCTGCAATGAGAATTGCCAGCAAATCCTTCATTTACCCATAATGCAGTCTTACATCAAACAGAACCTGAAAGATTACAAACCATTTTCATTAAGGAATAATGATACCAATTAGTCTTCTATAAAGAAAATAAAACGTGTTTCTTTTTCATCAAGATAACCATTTCCCTAATGCCCATTAATTTCTAATTTATATTAATGTAAATTTTCATACTGTTTATCTCCTTCAGATATTCCACGATCTAAAGAGCAAAATTATAGGTACTTCACCATCAGATCACCGTCTAACACACTATATGGTCTACTACTTAAGGAAAGTTATTTTGGCAATAATTTTTCTTTTTTTAACCATTACAGAGCAAAATGTACTGAAATGTTATAGAATTAAAATAGTATTCATTTGAAAAAGGAAAAAAATAAATACTTTACCTATCTACAGCAACAACAACACTTTGAGAACTGGTTTCTCCGATGGATTCCTGAATACTTGCTATCTGCTTCCAGTCCACATTTCCTCCGACTACCACACATAAAAGAGAGTCATTTCAGTTCGAAAATAATTCAGTGGAAGAATATACTTATAGTTCTAAAACATATTTCTGAAACCAGTTATTTTCTTTTCTTTTTTTTTTTTTTTAAAGATTTTATTTATTCATTTGACAGAGAGAGATCACAAGTAGGCAGAGAGGCAGACAGAGAGAGAGAGGAGGTAGCAGGCTCCCTGCTGAGCAGAGAGCCCGATGCGGGACTCGATCCCAGCACCCTGAGATCATGACCCTAGCCGAAGGCAGCGGCTTAACCCACTGAGCCACCCAGGCGCCCCTGAAACCAGTTATTTTCCTATGAAAGAAACAAAGCTTTGGGTAAACAATTTTTTTGGCATCAGTGACCTATCAAGGCCAAATGCGCTTAATCAGCTATACTAAATGGCATATGGACATGGATTGTTATAAAGACCAATTGTACTTCCAGAGATTAATTAGGGGCACTGAGAATTCAGACCACAAAATTAATGACAGTACGCATAATTTCCCTTAACATTTAAGAAATAGTACTAACTGTAGTTCTAATGTTATCTTCTTAGGATTCCCAATTCCATATAATTAGATCTCTCTTTTCAATCTCTAGTCCTCTACATGCTTTTTGGAAATTTTAACTGTATTTTCCAATATCTTCTTATTTAAAAGAATCATTTCTCGGGGCGCCTGGGTGGCTCAGTGGGTTAAGCCACTGCATTCGGCTCAGGTCATGATCTCAGGGTCCTGGGATCGAGTCCCGCATCGGGCTCTCTGCTCAGCAGGGAGCCTGCTTCCTCCTCTCTCTCTGCCTACTTATGATCTCTCTCTGTCAAATAAATAAATAAAATCTTTAAAAAAAAAAAAAAAGAATCATTTCTCTTTCCCTCCAAAATCAGTTCCATATGTTGGACAGCAAAACAATTTTCCCAGTTTTCAAACTCTTGACCTCAAAATCATCTTTTTTTTTTTTAAGATTTTATTTATTTTATTTATTTGACAGAGAGAGAGAGATCACAAATAGGCAGAGAGGTAGGCAGAGAGAAAGGGGGAAGCAGGCTCCCCACTGAGCGGAGACCCCGATGTGGGGCTTGATCCCAGGACCCTGAGACCATGACCTGAGCCAAAGGCAGAGGCTTTAACCTACTGAGCCACCCAGGTGCCCCTCAAAATCATCTTTGATATCTTTCCCTTCCTCAACCAATCACTAAATCTTTCTTTTGAACTGTTTCTGGAACCATGCCTTCATTTTCATCCCTACTCAGTTTAGAGCCCTGTAATTCCAGGGCCAGATTATGGATAGTTCCCTGACTGCTTTCCTTGCTGCTAATTTTTCCCCTCTCCAATCTCTCTTTCTAGTCTCCTGTCAGATTAGTCCTTCTATCTCATCATATTCATTCTGCTCACTATGACTTTCAGGATAAAGCATAAACTTTTAAAGCCTAGCATTTAAGGCAGTACCCTTCAACATTCTAGCCATTACAAAATCTATTCAGGCCATCCCTCAACTATCTAAAACCCAAACTGAGTTCGCATTTTTCCTCTGAACGAAGCATTTACTTAAATAAGTAATAGTCAGATCAGGATTTCTTCCATACAGTTTCACATAAATTACTATGGTGTGTTAATGCTGCCTTCTCAGCACAATTAAAAGTTCCCTTAGGCAAGAAACCAGGTCAAACACAACATTTTTTTGTTGTTGTTGTTATTTCTCGGCATCACTCCATATTAAGTCCAAAGGAGATACTAAGAAATAGCTGTTCACTCAACTGACCAGATACTCACTAAATGCCTTTATGACTGCAACCATAATAGATGATGATATTATTTAAAGCAGCTGAATTCCAATTCTCCACCAGGAACTGAACAATGTAAAAAAGATGTGATCCTTGACCTCAGAGAGTTTTTAATTTACCAGGAGACACAGACTGAGAGAGACTTATAATCACCTTTAGTAAAATGCAGTAATTCCTTCATCGACAAGATAAACTAATGACTTTTAATACAACGGAACTAATTTTGGTAGGGGAAGGAGAATAGGGGTATTAGCTCATGGAAAACCTTCATATATAATGATATATTAATTCAAGTTGGACCCAGAAGGATAATCATGTAGAAAAGGAGCAGTGTATACAAACTAATGGAAGGATGATAGTAAACATCGTTTGTTTTTGTTTTTTTTTAAGATTTTATTTATTTATTTGTCAGAGAGAGAGGAGCGAGAGTGAGCACAGGCAGACAGAGCGGCAGGCAGAGACAGAGGGAGAAGCAGGATCCCTGCCAAGCAAGGAGCCCGATGTGGGACTCGATCCCAGGACGCTAGGATCATGACCTGAGCTGAAGGCAGCCACTTAACCAACTGAGCCACCCAGGTGTCCCTAAACATCATGTTTTAACACACTTGGTTAAAGCCATAATGGAGGATCTATCTGGGGACAAGAGAGATGGAACAGAACAGTAGTAGGAAATGAAGCTAGAAAGAAAGGCTAACCTTAAAACGTGAAGAACTTTGACTGTTATGCTTAGTGTATTGTTTTTGAAAACAGGGAATAATATGGGGCACCTGGGTGGCGCAGCTGGTTAAGCGACTGACTCTTCATTTCAGCTCAAGTCTGGGTCCTGGGATTGACCTTATGTCAGGCTCTCTACTTGGGAGGTAGTCTGCTTCTCTCCCTCTCCTCCTTCTCTGCCTCTCACCCCTGCTCATGCCCATGTGTGCGTACTCTCTCTCAAATAAATAAACCTCAAAAAAAAAAAAAAAAAGACTGAAAACAAGCAACAATAGACTTTTTAGAAGACTGACATAATGCAACCTGTTTGTTTTTTTTTTAAAAGATTTATTTATTTATTTGACAGAGAAGGAGAGAGAGACACAGTGAGAGAGGAAACACAAGCCGGAGGAGTGGGAGAGGAAGAAGCAAGCTTCACCACTTAGCAGGAAGCCTGATACGGGGCTCGATCCCAGGACCCCCGGGATCATGACCTGAACCGAAGGAAGAAGCTTAACAGCTGAGCCACCCAAGCGCCCCAGTGCAACCTATTTTCTAAAAGATAATTTTGGTACTATCCGTAAAACACAGCAAAATAGAAGATACTAGAGCTAGAAAGACAAAGCGTCTATTTCTATAATACAAGTGAACAAGGGATGAAAACCTGAAATAAGTGACAAGAGAACTGGAGTGGTTAGGAGAATAGTGTCAAGCAACACTTGGAGCACATTAGCACATTACAGGAATTTAATGAAGAAAAATCTGTAAGAAAAAGGTAATGCTTATAACCACTAACTTCTTTCGTGTACCATCTGAATGTCCTTCCTAGAAAGCTTTTATTTTTATATTTAAGAGCTTTTATTTTTATATTTACCATAGTAATCTGTAATCATTATGAAATATATTTAGAGGAATCAAAAAAATTTTGTTTACCAATCCAAAGAACCTATTTCAAAAACACATGGAATCTTCCAAAGATCTGTATAACAGCACACCATGATAGATTAATAGTTCCATCTTTACCAAACAAATTACTCAAAAGCACAAATACTTAGATAAAGAACAAAGAGGTAGGAGTGAATATTCACTTAAGATTTGTATGTCCCGGGGGCACCTGGGTGGCTCAGTGGGTTAAGCCGCTGCCTTCGGCTCAGGTCATGATCTCAGGGTCCTGGGGTCGAGTCCCGCATCGGGCTCTCTGCTCAGCAGGGAGCCTGCTTCCCCTCTCTCTCTCTGTCTGCCTCTCCATCTACTTGTGATTTCTCTCTATCAAATAAATAAATAAAATCTTAAAAAAAAAAAAAAAAAAGATTTGTATGTCCCGGGGCGCCTGGGTGGCTCGGTGGGTTAAAGCCTCTGCCTTCTGCTCTGGTCATGATCCCTGGGTCCTGGGATGGCACCCTGCATTGGGTTCTCTGCTTGGCAGGGAGCCTGCTTCCCTTCCTCTCTCTCTCTGCATGCCTCTCTGCCTACTTATGATCTCTATCGAATGAATAAATAAAATCATAAAAAAAAAACATTTGTATGTCCAAAGCACTGAATTTTTAAACTCTGACATACACCTTAAAAGCATAGTATGGATATAATTCTAACAATCATATGCTATGTGGGGGTCTGGGTGGTTTAGTTGGTTAAGCATCTGCTGGCTCAGATTATGATCTCAGGGTCCTGGGATCAAGCCCTCTGTCAGGCTCCCGGCTCAGCGGGGAGTCTGCTTCTCCTTCTGCCTCTCACTTGTGCTCTCTTTCTCTTTCCCTCTCAAATAAACAAATAAAATCCTTAAAAACAAAACAAAACAAAACAAAAAAAAAACATGCGGGGCGCCTGGGTGGCTCAGTGGGTTAAGCCGCTGCCTTCGGCTCAGGTCATGATCTCAGGGTCCTGGGATCGAGTCCCGCATCGGGCTCTCTGCTCAGCAGGGAGCCTGCTTCCCTCTCTCTCTCTCTGCCTGCCTCTCCGTCTACTTGTGATTTCTCTCTGTCAAATAAATAAATAAAATCTTAAAAAAAAAATGCTGTGTATCCTTAATAATTAAAAGTTTCATGTTTCCAAAAAGTGGAAATACAGACTTGCTATCAGTCAGAAACTCAGATAAACATATAAGTCAGAAAGTCAGATAAACATATACTCAGCCCCATTACTGTAGTTATGTGGAAGACTAGAAGGTGGATGCTATCAATAAAGGAAGATATTAATTTATTTTTTAAAGACCATATATATACAGAATGTCTGGACTACATCCTCCTCTAGCCTAAATTCTGACTATAGCATCCCGCTGAAGAAAACATCTGTTGCCTGAGTAAATGACAGGGCACAGATGGACAGGGATGGACATCTGCCACACTGGGCTAGCTGATAACCAATGAGATGGCCTGAAGGGAAGACTCTGCCCAACAGGGGACAAGTCAACAGACTGAATCCCTCTAGGATATAGACTCAAAAATGAGAGACCTAATCAATCAGGAATGAGTGGAGAATGGAGAATGCCAAAAAGAGAAGTAGATGGCATAAGATGAAATCTAGATAAAGCCTGAAAGAGAAGTGGAAGAATATGGCTGGTTGCTTGAGTGGCTTGGAAGCCTGAACTTTTAATTTCACTTCCAGATCCAAAAAGTGTTTATTTTTATGTAAATTCCATTTTCCTGAAGTGAGAAGGCAAGTCATCTCATATTCTTACAACTTAAATAGCCCCAAAATAATGATCAAATTAATTTTACTTTCAAGTATATGAGGAAACATTATCAGCAAGTATCATTTCCTTATTTGACTAAAACCTTTAGAAGATAAAATACACCACCAGTATTTTATTTTTAGTGTAACCTACTTCTATTACTTGCCAAAGTTAAGCCCTGGCAATTTGCACCTGTCATTATTTTAGTCTTCTTGTACTCCTAAGGCTGTGTCCAAAAAGAAAAATGAAAAAAGGGGGGAGGGGGTTCAAAAATTACTGAATCAATCAATGCACATTCATTTCACTTGTTGGTAAGTATTTTTCATCTCTATCTCAGACTTCCAGGTGATACAAGTCACCGTAAATGTGCTCACTGGTTCTAAATCCTGCTGGTAAGTTATTAGGTCTACACCTTCACATCCTAAAACCACCACATCTAAGATCCAACTGGGGTAACAGAATGGCCCTGCTGGCTGCCACGGCTGAACTATCACTAAGAAATAACTGTCCCCAGTCCAGCTTGAAGCCACACATGGTCCTGTGCTGCTTCTTTCCCTATGGATCATTTTTTCAAACTTGGAAGGTTTTTTTGATTTCCTTAAAAATTTTTACTGTGAGCAACAACAGAGAAATCACTAAAAGATAAAAAGATATAAAATATCCAGAAATATAGTGCTAGAGTAGAAACCTTAAAAGGTAAATATTCCTAGATCTCATCTCTTTCCTGCTCTTTAAGTCATGTCTCTAAATTTCTTGGATGTAAGTGGGGTGGGGAAAATGGCTAGAGAACAATCCACAAACCATTAATATACCAGCCACTGTGTGAAGTCCCTTTATACATATTCTTATTTAATCCTAAGACCTCTATAAGTAGATATTACTATTAGTTTGCAGAAGTGGAAACCAAAGCTCAGAGAGTTAAAGTAACTTGCACACAATAAGGAAGATATACGAAAGAATTCAAACCCCAAAGTATGGTATTCAAAGCCAAAGACTGTCTTTTTTTTTTTTTTTAAAGATTTTATTTATTTATTTGACAGACAGAGATCACAAGTAGGCAGAGAGGCAGGCAGAGAGAGAGGAGGAAGCAGGCTCCCCGCTGAGCAGAGAGCCCGATGTGGGGCTCGATCCCAGGACCCTGGGATCATGACCTGAGCAGAAGGCAGAGGCTTTTTCCTCTGAGCCACCCAGGCGCCCCAAAGCCAAAGACAGTCTTAAATGTTGTTTCTTCCCTGGTGGTACTGTTTCCATTTATGACTCAAAATCTAGTGTCTTTGGGGCTCCTGGATGGCTCAGTCATTGGACGTATGCCTTCAGCTCAGGTCATGATGGTCCCGGGATTCTGGGATCCAGCCCTACATTGGGCTCCCTGCCAGGCGGGAGGTCTGCTTCTCCCTCTCTCACTCCCCCTGCTTGTGTTCCCTCTCTCGCTGTGTCTCTGTCAAATAAATACAATCTTAAAAAACAATGTACTGTCTTTAGATCTTCTGTAGCCATTCTCACCAGTATTTTCCTTTGTTCTACTGGGTTAAATCTGGAAGTTCCTGGCCACACTGAGCAGATAAGGAACCATGGGAAAGTTTCTACACCAGAGTTTTGTTAGGACTGCATAGTGAATGTGAATGCCTTCTCTAGTTGCCCCAACTATTTATCATCTTATACAAGCCTTCACTCATTTAAGTTACCTGCTTAGTGTTGAAAATAGGTCATTTTAAAATGTGCCTTTCTCTTATTCCCAACTATGAGATTTAGACTAAGGGCCACTTAATGTTGCAAACTAGACCAGGCAAAAATGGTCTTCATGGTCTTCTTCCTTTTCCCATAAGGTTAGCCAAAGGGCATTTTATCATCTTCCTCTAATTATATTTCATTAATTCATTATTAATTCATAATTCATTAATAAAGTTATCCATTATTAATTCACAATTCATCAATAAAGTTATATATATTGAACAAGTTAATAATCTCTGATACTTCATAAAAATAATTTTAAAAATTCTCACCTAGCCCCAGACCCACAAATTCATCAGGAGCCTGATCTTTTGTTCCAGTAAGAGATCCTTCTCTGCCCCGTACTGTTCCAGAAATGTATCGAGGTTTCACTCCAGTTCCTATAAGCTGTGCAAGCTCCAACTGACTGATGCACTTCAGAATCTTCATTATTTAGAAAAAATAATAATTCCAAGTTAAAAATGATTACAGAAATACTTAAACATACAGAGCCAGGATTTAAATATAGGCTACATTATAAATCATTATAAAGAGCTAAATAAACATATCCTGAATACACTAAATTTTTTCCTAAACACTTTAAGCATGTCAGTGAGTAGAATATTAAGCATTAAATCATTTTATAAACCAAACTGCAAAGTTGAAAATGAAGTGCTTATACCTCATGCCATGAATTTCCTAAATAATTTCCATCCGTATGAGCCACAGTGATAAGGGTTTTTATTGTGTCAATGTTCTTCTGTTTCATTTCAGTAATACCAGAACTCACAGTAAGTAAAGTAAATCTTGCTAGTGCCTGGACATATGCATCTCTTTCCAGCTATAAAAAAGACAAAAGTATACTTATATTATTACAAACACAACAGAGTGATCCCTAATTCCCTACTAACAAACTGTTTATTTGTTTAGTACGTTTTTAACTCACAAATTACATACTTCAAACTATAGTGTTTTAAGATGATAAAATAAAAAAGGATGAATTTCTAAAATCTAAACACAATGGAGATGTCAAATTAAGATGAGATTTTAGTGACAACAAATGAATTCATGTAGTAAAAAACATTCCAGGAGAGCTTATGTTTCAAGTACTGTGCAGACTGGCAGAAACATAATTTATAAATGTGCTCGTTTTTTCTCTACAGCGAGGCTGTGCTTTTTAAGCCATAACATTCATAAATAAATGTGAAATGGGTTTTGGTTTTTTTTTTTAAAGCAAGCAAGCTTTGGCTAAAATTTATTATCAGACAAAGTATAAAAATTACTAGAAGGGCTTGGCTTCATGAAAATTAAGATACTTGGTTCTTTTCAAGGTAACTTTTCTTAGGTTTAAGTGAAGTTATAAAGTAATATATAAAAGCACGTAAGTATGAAAAAATATGATACAGGAAGTATGAACATGCAACATATTTAAATAAGATATTCAAATAAACATATAGAAATTCAAAGTCTTAGAAACTCTGGCTACAGGTAATATTCTGCAGAGAAAAAAAAATGCTAACCAAAGTTGCTATGATGATTCCAGATGCATCAATAGAGAACCACCTCTTCTGTCAGTTTCTTGGAAAATTAAACATTAGATTCACTTATATTCCATCATAAACTTGAAATTAGTTTTTGGTAAGTCAAACATCAAAAAATAATTTTAATTATAGCCATGACATATGTAATTTATGTTTTCCAGACTGGCTACAAAGCAAAATTCTTTGTTACCTGAATGCTGAAAATGCATGCAATTCTGATTGCACATCTTATACCTTCCAGGCAAAGAGAGGCTACTTCAGTATCATCACAATCTTGCAGACCCACACTAAACGCAGCCAGAAAAGGTGTCCAAGCCAACTAGAAAAATTAAAAATTGAAACTATATCATGATATCATGAATATCAAGTGATAATTAAATTTTATGATAGTAATACATTGATATTTCTCAAAGCTTCAGATAATAAATGATTTGAAAAAGTTCTGGGGAAAAAATGAGTTTTTTGGGGGTAAAAAGTACATAATGTTGCCTGGGCTTAAATAAGTGACAGACAGGAAGACAGTAAGACTACAAATTCAGTAGAGGACCTCAGGCATATTTTAAGAAGAATAATCTATAAATTATTCTCTTCAATAAGAAGTGGAAACTGTCACTATTCACAAATGATATTAGTCTTAACCCTACTTTTAGAATTCATCTCTCCCTGCAAGATTTGTCCCTTGTAGTATTTCACAGATTTTATTTCTAAGAAAATTCTTTTAGTCATTTTTCTACTTGCAATAATTACATTATTCTTTTTTCTTTAAGCCTGCTCCCTGGACATCATTTAGAATTACTTCTTTTATAGTCAAATATTTTACCTTGGAATATCAGTGATATGCTTGGTTCCTTGTTGGACAACACTGAAAAAGTCTAGTTCACTAAAATACTTCTTTGTTACAAACTGTGAAAACCAACAAATACTAACTTTTACCAGTACGTAATACTGAGTACCTAATGTAAACCAAACAAAAAGGGCTACTCTCGACCACTGAAAATTCTGATATCAAAACATATGTGTATACATTGGTGTATGCTTGTGTAACTTTCTACTGTCTAATATGAGCATTTGTTGCTTTTAATAAGTTCTAATGAAACAAAACTATACATCTATGTAAACATAAAGAGATTTATACCAGTGTACTGTAAAAATGACAACTGGAATTTTTTTTTTTTTTTAAAGATTTTATTTATTTACTTGAGAGAGAGACAGCGAGAGAGAGCATGAACGAGGAGAAGGTCAGAGAGAGAAGCAGACTCCCCATAGAGCTGGGAGTCCGATGCGGGACTTGATCCCGGGACTCCGGGATCATGACCTGAGCCGAAGGCAGTTGTCCAACCAACTGAGCCACCCAGGCGTCCCGACAACTGGAATTTTTAAAAAGGTAAAGTTTTCAAGATTATTAAGAAAAACATACCCAAAGGATTACCCAAAGCTTTGTTTGTAACATCAAGAAAGTTCAGAAGTATATAATTCCTAAGCAAAGGAACATAAGCCACAGTACCTTCTTTCTAGTTCTAGCTCTGCCACTTAATCTCTCTGAACCTCATTTTCTTCCTCTTTAATACCTGGACTGCCACTACAGAAAGGTGTTTTGAGAAGCATATGAAGTACAGTACTTTTAAAATATGAAGTACCACATGGAAGTAATAAATTACATGTGCTATTGTAAGAAAGAAACAGCACATCTATTCAGAAACCTGTGCAATATTTATACAAGAGAAGTATAAATGCTTCTTAAGCCAGTGAAAAATATGTTTAACTCCACTAGGAATTAAAGACAATGATTCCTCCTATCAAACTATACCTAATATCCAGGGGTCAGTGAAATTATCCATTCATACTGAATATGCCTTTGGAAAATACAATTTGGCAATATTTAAAAAGATTCTTAATAATATTTAAATCCCCAATATTGTATCACATCTTAGAAATCTCTCAATTTATTCTGCTACTTAGCCAACACTTGTTTACTGAACACTTACTATAAGCTAAGAATGGTGCAAGATATTGGGAAAAGTAAACAGACACAGTCCCTTGCCACATGGAACTTAAAATCTAGTAAAAAGATAGATACTAAATTCTAAAATCAGTAAATACATAAACACAACAGTTGTAAATACAATGAAGGATAAGCATAGCACACTATGAAAAGGGACCAATTCTGGATGGTGGGGGTAGGATAGACCTGTCTGAAAAGGTAACATTTTAAAGCTGAAACCACTTGGGCAAAGAAAGAATGGGCATTCTAGACAAAAGACAGCTTGTAAGAATGCTCAAAGAGAAAATACTTTAGTATGTTCTAGAAACTGAAGGAATGCTAGTGTGACTGCAGCCTCGTCACACTAGACAAAAGAAATCTAGCAATGAGGCTGGAAAGGCAGGTGGAACCAGACCACACAGGGTTGCAGATGTGGGTGTGTTAGTTTCATCCTAGTATGCAAAGTTAGTGAAGGGCCTTAAGGAAGAAGGCAACATTTCATTTTGTATTTTAAAATGATCATTCTGGCCTCTGTAAATGGATAAGAGGAGCACAAAAACAGACATAAGGATATCAGTTAGGACACTACAATAATAAGAGAAATGAGGATGTCTGGAGAGGTTAATGGCAGTAGAAATGACAGTAAGAGGGAAGATTCTTAATGCTAGTTTAGAAGATGTTTAAATAAACTAGAACTAATCTAGAGAATAAATAATAAAAGCTATTTATGAAAAATTTTTAATGATACAGGGAAATACTTATTATGTGAGAAATAGCAAGATACAAAATTCTACACATAGTATAATTAAGATTTAAGGGGTGCCTGTTAAGCATCTGCCTTCAGCTCAGGTCATGATCCCAGGGTTCTGGGATCGAGCCCCGCATCGGGCTCCCTGCTCAGCAGGAAGCCTGCTTCTCCCTCTCCCATTCTCCTGTTTGTGTTCCTCTCTTGCTGTCTCTCTCTCTGCCAAATAAATGAATAAAATGATTTTTAAAAATATTTAAAAAGCAGTATTTATATAAAAAAGTAGTATATAAACTATCAACAGAAGCTTTTTGAGTGATAAAATTATGGCTGGTTTCCTCTGCTTTTTTTTTCATTCTCCACCTCCACCAACCAAAAACATTTGAGAATAAAAAACAAGAATATGAGATTATTCAAAACAAAACAAAAAGGTGCTTTATAAAAATGTTTCATAATAAGGAGAAATTGTTTCTTGTATTATTTTCTGTATTATTCCAAAAGATAAGGCTAGTCATACTCCACTATTCCTTCTAACAATGCCTCCCCTAGGTTCCTCTCCCCGATTCCACAATTCTTCACCAACTTTTGGAAATAACATTATCACAAAGAAGTTGAAATAGAGGTAGAACTATAAAATTTTAGAGCTAAAAGAAAGCACAGAAATCTTGTAGTCATCTTTTACTGCCCATACATATGTATACTTAATATCTGAATGAGAACTCAAATCATAATCTTTAGCCTCCACAAACCATCCTACCACACTGTCCCACAAATTGGAATGTACTTTACCCCTTTTTTCCCTTTTCAACCTCGACTAGACTTTAATTGTAATCCTTATTGATTCACTGCTTGCTTACCCTCGCATTTTAGAGAAAGGATAAAATGAACTGGAAAATGAAGAAGGACTAGGCAATCAAATTTTAAAGAACCAGTAAGTATCATTCTTACTAGATCAACCTATAA
Organism: Mustela nigripes; assembly: GCF_022355385.1. Classification (NCBI taxonomy): domain Eukaryota; kingdom Metazoa; phylum Chordata; class Mammalia; order Carnivora; family Mustelidae; genus Mustela; species Mustela nigripes. The sequence goes on from NC_081559.1 coordinate 132,973,659, forward strand.
ACACAAATAACACTTGCTTTTCTTCCTCACTCTACTCTTTGCACTGCAGGTATGCTCGGAACCCTCATGTGAGTTCCTGGTCAGAAGTTCAAGATCACTCTGAAATTTAAGGTTACTCCAAAGGTTTAAATAGAGCTCATTTGGAGAAAACCAGGCCAAATAAGAATGATCATTCTCTGAAAAATTCTCATTCTTCTCATTCTTATTTCTTAAGGTATACACTTATTAATTACTAATAGTGTATACCTTTTCTCATTCTCTTTAAGAAAAAATTTCTATCTCCTATATCCTAAATAACATTGCTTTTGCTTCCGGGTTTACACTAATGGGCTATAATTACTGTTATTTCCTTAATTAAAAACACACTGAACCAAGTTACATATAAATGTAGACTGCAACCAAAAGTTATTAGTACCTCTTACCTTAAACATGGGTCTCACATGCTCCAAATGTGTTGCACTTGTAAAAGGTGCCTGAACATGGCTCACAGCTTCCATGAGTGCTTTTGCTGTCTTGGCCATCTGTTCCATTTCTAAGTTATACAGAAGCCTTCTTTGTTTTTCACTGGCTACATCTGAAATAACAAACACTATTAGCATTTAAGATAAAAAGCATTTTACATGCCTTTTTTACTATGAAATAATAAATACCATCAATTAATATTAATTAGGTATAGTCTTAAAAAGCCATACAAAAAGTTCATATAAGGTGTGATTCCATTTATAGAAGAATATTCAGAGTAGGTAAATCCATAGAAAAAGAAAGCAGACTGCCGGTAGCCAGAGGCTGGTGAGAGGGAGGGAATGTTAAGTTTACTAGGTACAAGGATTTTATTTTGGGTGATGAAAATGTTTTGGAACTAGACAGAGGTGGTGGTTGCACAACAATGTAAATATACTAAATGCCACTGAACCATTCACTTCAAAATGTTTAATTTTATACTGCATTAATTATACCTCAAAAATGGGGGGAAAATTCCTGAACTAAGAGTTGGGGTAAGTGGAAGAGGAGTCAAGATGGCGGAGAAGTAGCAGCCTGAGTCTACTTCAGGTAGCAGGAAATCAGTTAGATAGCTTATCTAAAGATTACAAACACCAACAAATCCAACAGGAGATCAAAGAGAAGAACAGCAATTCGAAAAAGAGAAAATCAACCACTTTCTGAAAGGTAGGACTGGCGGAGAAGTGAATCCAAAGCAATGGGAAGATAGACTGCGGGGTGAGGGGCTGGCTCCCGGCAAGCAGCGGAGCAACGGAGCACAAAATCAGGACTTTTAAAAGTCTGTTCCACTGAGGGACATCACTCCAGAGGCTAAATGGAGGTGAAGCCCATGCGGGGTCAGCGTAGCCACAGGTGCTGCAGGGTCACATAAGGATCGGGGGTGTCTGAGTGTCGCAGAGCTTACAGATATTAGAACGGGGAAGCCGGCAACAGAGACAAAACCAAGGAGTGAGCTCTCATCTCGAGGTTACCTTGAACCGGTCGTAGGCTCCGGGAGCTCGGAGCGCGGCTGGAGGGCAGGGAGATGGAGTAATTGGGCGCTATTCTCTGAGGGCGCACTGAGGAGTGGGGCCCCAGACTCTGGGCTCTTCCAGGCTGGAGACCGGGAGGCTGCCATTTTCATTCCCCTCCTCGGAAACTCTACGGAAAGCACTCAGGGAACAAAAGCTCCCGAAAGCAAACCTGAGCAGATTACTCAACCCGCCCGGCCCCTGGTAGGGGCGGTGCAATTTTGCCTGGGACAAAGACACTTAAGAATCACTACAACAGGCCTCTCCTTCAGAAGATCAACAAGAAATCCAGCCAGGACCAAGTTCGCCTACCAAGGAGTACAGTTTCAATACCAAGGAGAGCAGAAGAATTCTGGAGGAGGAGAAAGCAAAGCACGGATCTCATGGCTTTCTCCCTATGATTCTTTAGTCTTGCAGTTAATTTAATTTTTTTTTCTTTTTCAATTTTTTTTTCTTTTCTCCTGCTAAATTTTTTTAAACTTTACCCTTTTGTTTTTTAACTAGTTTACCTAATATATATGTATTTTTTCTTTTTTATATTTTTTCTTTCGTCATTTTCTTTTTTTAATTGTTTCTTTCTTTCTCTCTTTTTAAAAATTCTTTCTGAACCTCTTTTTATTCCCTTTCTCCCCCCTCACGATTTGGGATCTCTTCTGATTTGGTTAAAGCTTATTTTCCTGGGGTTGTTGCCACCCTTTTAGTATTTTACTTGCTCCTTCATATACTCTTATCTGGACAAAATGACAAGACGGAAAAATTCAACACAAAAAAAAGAACAAGAGGCAGTACCGAAGGCTAGGGACCTAATCAATACAGACATTGGTAATATGTCAGATCTAGAGTTCAGAATGACAATTCTCAAGGTTCTAGCCGGGCTCGAAAAAGGCATAGAAGATATTAGAGAAACCCTCTAGGGAGATATAAGATTTCTAGAAAAATAAAAGAACTAAAATCTAACCAAGTTGAAATAAAAAAAGCTATTAATGAGGTGCAATAAAAAATGGAAGCTCTCACTGCTAGGATAAATGAGGCAGAAGAAAGAATTAGTGATATAGAAGACCAAATGACAGAGAATAAAGAAGCTGAGCAAAGGAGGGACAAACAGCTACTGGACCACGAGGGCAGAATTCGAGAGATGAGTGACACCATAAGATGAAACAACACTAGAATAATTGGGATTCCAGAAGAAGAAGAAAGAGAGAGGGAAGCAGAAGGAATACTGGAGAGAATTATTGAAGAGAACTTCCATAATATGGCAAAGGGAACAAACATCAAAATCCAGGAGGTGCAGAGAACCCCCCTCAAAATCAACAATAATAGGTCCACACCCCATCACCTAATAGTAAAATTTACAAGTCTTAGTGACAAAGAGAAAATCCTGAAAGCAGCCCGGGAAAAGAAGTCTGTAACATACAATGGTAAAAATATTCGATTGGCAGCAGACTTATCCATAGAGACCTGGCAGGCCAGAAAGAGCTGGCATGATATATTCAGAGCACTAAACGAGAAAAACATGCAGCCAAGAATACTATATCCAGCTAGCCTATAACTGAAAATAGAAGGAGAGATTAAAAGCTTCCAGGACAAACAAAAACTGAAAGAATTTGCAAACACCAAACCAGATCTACAGGTAATATTGAAAGGGGTCCTCTAAGCAAAGAGAGAGCCTAAAAGTAGTAGATCAGAAAGGAACAGAGACAATATACAGTAACAGTCACCTTACAGGAAATACAAAGGCACTAAATTCATATCTCCATAATTACCCTGAATGTTAATGGGCTAAATGCCCAATCAAAAGACACAGGGTATCAGAATGGATAAAAAAACAAAACCCATCAATAAGTTGCCTACAAGAAACGCATTTTAGACCCAAAGACACCTCCAGATTTAAAGTGAGGGGGTGGAAAACAATTTACCATGCTAATGAACATCAGAAAAAAGCAGGAGTAGCAATCCTTATATCAGATCAATTAGATTTTAAGCCAAAGACTATAATAAGAGATGAGGAAGGATACTATATCATACTCAAAGGATCTGTCCAACAAGAAGATCTAACAATTTTAAATATCTATGCCCCTAACAGGGGAGCAGCCAACTATATAAACCAATTAATAACAAAATCAAAGAAACACATCAACAATAATACAATAATAGTAGGGGACTTTAACACTCCCCTCACTGAAATGGACAGATCATCCAAGCAAAAGATCAACAAGGAAACAAAGACCTTAAATGACACACTGGACCAGATGGACATCACAGATATATTCAGAACATTTCATCCCAAAGCAACAGAATACACATTCTTCTCTAGTGCACATGGAACACTGTCCAGAATAGATCAGATCCTCGGTCCTAAATCAGGTCTCAACTGGTATCAAAAGATTGGGAGCATTCCCTGCATATTTTCAGACCACAATGCTCTAAAGCTAGAACTCAATCACAAGAGCAAATTTGGAAAGAGCCCAAATACATGCAAACTAAACAGTATTCTTCTAAAGAATGAATGGGTCAACCAGGAAATTAAAGAATTGAAAAAATTCATGGAAACAAATGATAACGAAAACACAACAATTCAAAATCTGTGAGACACAACAAAGGCAGTCCTGAGAGAAAAATATATAGCGGTACAAGCCTTTCTCAAGAAACAAGAAAGGTCTCATGTACACAACCTAACCCTACACCTAAAGGAGCTGGAGAAAAAACAAGAAAGAAACCCTAAACCAGGGGCGCCCAGGTGGCTCAGTGGATTAAGCCGCTGCCTTCGGCTCAGGTCAAGATCTCAGGGTCCTGGGATCGAGTCCCGCATCGGGCTCTGCTCAGCAGGGAGCCTGCTTCCCTCTCTCTCTCTCTCTGGCTGCCTCTCTGTCTACTTGTGATTTCTCTCTGTCAAATAAATAAATAAATAAATCTTTAAAAAAAAAAAAAAAAAAAAAAAAGAAACCCTAAACCAGCAGGAGAAGAGAAATCATAAAGATCAGAGCAGAAATCAATGAAATAGAAACCAAAACAAAAACAATAGAACAAATCAACAAAACTTGGAGCTGGTTCTTTGAAAGAATTAATAAGATTGATAAACCCCTTGCCAGAGTTATCAAAAAGAAAAGAGAAAGGACCCAAATAAATAAAATCATGAATGAAAGAGGAGACATCACAACTAACACCAAAGAAATACAGACAATTATAAGAACATACTATGAAGAACACTACGCCAACAAATTTGATAATCTGGAAGAAAAGGATGCATTCCTAGAGACATATAAACTACCACAACTGAACTAGGAAGAAATAGAAAACCTGAATAGACCCATAACCAGTAAGGAGATTGACACAGTCATCAAAAATCTCCAAGCAGGGCGCCTGGGTAGCTCAATGGGTTAAGCCGCTGCCTTCGGCTCAGGTCATGATCTCAGGGTCCTGGGATCAAGTCCCACATCGGGCTCTCTGCTCAGTGGGAGACTGCTTCCTCCTCTCTCTCTCTCTGCCTGACTCTCTGCTTACTCGTGATCTCTCTTTGTCAAATAAATAAATAAAATCTTAAGAAAAAAAACATCTCCAAACAAACAAAAGCCCAGGGCCAGATGGCTTCCCAGGGGAATTGTACCAAACATTTAAAGAGGAACTAATTCCTATTCTCCGAAAACTGTTCCAAAAAACAGAAATGGAAGGAAAACTTCCAAACTCATTTTATAAGGCCAGCATCACCTTGATCCCAATACCAGACAAGGATACCATCAAAAAAGAGAGCTATAGACCAATATCCTTGATGAACACAGATGCGAAAATACTCAACAAAATACTAGCCAGGATTCAACAGTACATTAAAAGGATTATTCACCACGACCAAGTGGTATTTATTCCAGGGCTGCAAGGTTGGTTCAACATCCACAAATCAATCAATGTGATACAACACATTAATAAAAGAAAGAGCAAGAACTATATGATACTCTCAATAGATGCTGAAAAAGCATGTGACAAAGTACAACATGCCTTCCTGATCAAAACTCTTCAAAGTGTAGGGATAGAAGGCACATACCTCAATATTATCAAAGCCATCTATGAAAAACCCACCACAAATATCATTCTCAATGGAGAAAAACTGCTTTTCTACTAAGGTCAGGAACATGGCAGGGATGTCCATTATCACCACTGCTATTCAACATAGTACTAGAAGTCCTAGCGTCAGCAATAAGACAACAAAAAGAAATTAAAGGCATCCAAAACAGCAAAGAAGAAGTCAAACTATCACTCTTTGCAGATGATATGATACTGTATGTGGAAAACCCAAAAGACCCCACTCCAAGTCTGCTAGAACTTGTACAGGAATATAAAACCAATGCACAGAAATCAGTTGCATTTCTCTACACCAACAGCAAGAAAGAAGAAAGAGAAATTAAGGAGTCTATCCCATTTACAATGGCACCCAAAACCATAAGATACCTAGGAATAAACCTAACCAACGAGGCAAAGAATCTAAACTCAGAAAACTATAACGTACTCATGAAAGAAATTGAGGATGACACAAAGAAATGGAAAAATGTTCCATGCTCCTGGATTGGAAAAACACATATTGTGAAAATGTCTATGCTACCTAAAGCAATCTACACATTTAATGCAATTCCTATCAAAGTACCATCCATCTTTTTCAAAGAAATGGAACAAACAATCCTAAAATTTATATGGAACCAGAAAAGACCTCGAATAGCCAAAGGATTATTGAAAAAGAAAGCCAAAGTTAGTGGCATCACAATTCTGGACTTCAAGCTCTCTTACAAAGCTGCATCATCAAGACAGCATGGTATTGGCACAAAAACAGAAACATAGATCAGTGGAACAGAATAGAGAACCCAGAAATAGACCCTTAACTCTATGGTCAACTAATCTTCGACAAAGCAGGAAAGAATGTCCAATGGAAATAAGACAGCCTCTTCAACAAATGGTATTGGGAAAATTGGGACAGCTACATGCAGAAAAATGAAATTGGACCATTTCTTTATACCACACACGAAAACAGACTCAAAATGGATGAAGGACCTCAATGTGCGAAAGGAATCCATCAAAATCCTTGAGGAGAACACAGGCAGCAACCTCTTCGACCTCAGCCGCAGCAATGTCTTCCTAGGAACATCGCCAAAGGCAAGGGAAGCAAGGGCAAAAATGAACTATTGGGATTTTATCAAGATCAAAATCTTTTGCAAAGCAAAGGAAACAGTTAACAAAACCAAAAGACAACTGACAGAATGGGAGAAGATATTTGCAAACGACACATCAGACAGATAAAGAGCTAGTGTCCAAAATCTATAACGAACTTAGCAAACTCAACACCCAAAGAACAAATAATCCAATCAAGAAATGGGCAGAGGACATGAACAGACATTTCTGCAGAGACATCCATATAGCCAATAGACACATGAAAAAGTGCTCCATATCACTCGGCATCAAGGAAATACAAGTCAAAACCACAATGAGATATCACCTCACACCAGTCAGAATAGCTAAAATTAACAAGTCAGGAAATGACAGATGCTGGCGAGGATGTGGAGAAAGGGGAACCCTCCTACACTGTTGGTGGGAATGCAAGGTGGTGCAACCACTCTGGAAAACAGCATGGAGGTTCCTCAAAATGTTGAAAATAGAACTACCCTATTACCCAGCAATTGCACTACTGGGTATTTACCCTAAAGATACAAATGTAGTGATCCGAAGGGGCCCGTGCATCTGAATGTTTATAGCAGCAATGTTCACAATACACAATAGCCCAACTGTGGACAGAACCTAGATGTCCATCAACAGATGGATGGATAAAGAAGATGTGGTATATATATACAATGGAATACTATACAGCCATCAAAAGAAATGAAATCTTGCCATTTGCGACGACGTGGATGGAACTAGAGCGTATCATGTTTAACAAAATAAGTCAATCGGAGAAAGACAACTATCATATGATCTCCCTGATATGAGGAAGTGGAGATGCAACATGGGGT